>NW_027256889.1:7551837-7941837 GCF_029215685.1 Pituophis catenifer annectens
GCAACCGATAAACTTATGTATTTGTCTGATCTACCTGGATCTTCTGATTTCCCGGGGGGCTTGACAGTGACCAAAGAATCAAGGCAGAGAACAAAGCCTTGAGATAAAACTTTTCTTTAAAGAAAAGGAAGAAGAAAGAACTACATGATTTCACTAAATGGATAAGTTTGAACCTCTAAGGTCTAGGACTCTAACCTCTTTCTCTTCAAGGCACACTTCTGGCTGGGTGTTTGGCTTTAGAGCTGCATTATGTCACGAGAGAGCAGCAGCAATAGCACTCCGGTCATATTTGGGGCCAGCCCTGATTGGAAAGGGTGAATTCGAAGTCTTTTCTCCTTGAAGCTCTTTTCCCATTATCTTTACGGGTGTTTGTCCAATCTATGTCTGACAGCTGTCAGGAACCAAGAAATCAGATGACTTAGTGCCCTTTGCCTTCAAGCCAGAGAAAAAACATTTAAATAATTAAATCTTCCATCTCGGAGCAGCAGGGCAGTGACAGCGTGTCTGTAGAAATTAGGGGGCCTAGCTGGCTGGTGAGAAGCCAGGCCACAAGGTGGTTGGGGGGGGGTCAGGTGGAGGCGGTGGGAGGAAGCACCCAAAGCCTGGTTGAAAGAGGTTGCATTTGAAAGAGTCCTTGTAGGCACAGCAGGTTCACAAAACCGAGGACGTTGTTATCTCCTTTTTATATTGTTATATAAACCCAGAACAACTAGACTCAAGAACAGTTTTTTCCCGAACGCCATCACCCTGCTAAACAAATAATTCCCTCAACACTGTCAAACTATTCACTAAGTCTGCATTACTATTACTATTAGTCTTCTCATCGTTCCTATCACCCATCTCTCCCCCACTTATGACTGTATGACTGTAACCTTGTTGCTTGTATTCTTACGATTTATATTGATTGTTTCCTGATACGATTCGATTGCTTATTTGTACCCTATGACTATCATTAAGTGTTGTACCTTATGATTCTTGACGAACGTATCTTGTCTTTTATGTACACTGAGAGCCTATGCACCAAAGACAAATTCCTTCTGTGTCCAATCACACTTGGCCAATAAAGAAGTCTACTATTCTACTACTATTATATTGTTAAGATATTGTCACCTACTTTTTTTATCGTTACCTTTTTATATTGTTGTCACTATGATATAAAAAAGGTGTTAAGACTCTAGAAAGAGCACAGAGAAGAGCAACAAAGATGATTAGGAGACTGGAGGCTAAAACATATGAAGAACGGTTGCAGGAACTGGGTATGTCTAGTTCAGGGGTCTGCAACCTTAAACACTCAAAGAGCCATTTGGACCCATTTCCCACAGAAAAGAAAACACCAGGAGTCACAAAACCTTGATAGACGTGGCCAACTCGATGTCACTCACTTTCACGAGTCACATGACCCCCTAGCCACGCCTCCCCAGCCAGTCATTAGGGCAGAGAACCGGTTGTTAAAAAACAACGGGAACCACAAAATCCTTTTGACCTCTCTCTCTCCCCCCCTCCCTTTTTCTCCCCCCCTCTCTCTGTATCTCTCTATGTCTCTCTCTCCCCCCCTTTCTCTGTATCTCTCTGTCTCTGCCCCAGCCGCTTCTCCATCCCCCGCCATCACCCTTACGTTCTCAGGCCAGGCAAGGAGTGACTGGGAGGGGAGGGCGAGGGGTGGGGCCAGCCAGTGATGGGATCATCCAACAGGGAACCACAACAGAGAGCCCAAAGAGCCGCATGTGGCTCCGGAGCTGCAGGTTGCGGACACCTGGTCTAGTTTAATGAAAAGAAGGACTAGGGTGACATGATAGCAGTGTTCCAACATCTCAGCGGCTGCCACAAAGAAGAGGGAGGGGGTCTTCTTTTCTTTTTCTTCTCTTGCACTTTGAGCTTTTCCTTCACTGACTTAGTTCTTCTTTTCTTCTTTTCATTTTATATTAGTTACCCTTTTTTTATCTGTTTTTTTTTTAAAAAAAATCATTAATAAAATTAGAGAACAGATGCTATAATAACATGGGTTTGGGGACTTCAAAGAGTTCAGTGGAGGCACCCAAAGGCTTTCCTGTGCCCTGAGAAGAACCTGGAGTTATGATGTTCTTCTTTCCTCTTTCTTCCTGTCTTTCCTAAAGGGAAGAGAGATACATCCGTCTCTCAGGGATAAAAAAAATGGGCTGATTTTTTTACAACCGATTGTAAGTCTTTTTCCTCTGAAAACATTTCACATCTCATCTGGGGTGGGATTCAGCCGGTTTGGGCGAACATTAGTTCCGATGATCAGCTGAGAGCGAACCGGTTCGCTCTGACGATCAGCTGGGCCCCTTCTGCCCACCCCTGTGCTATACCAACCTATATTTCCTTTGTTTGAAGCCCAGCTGATAGGCGCGGTAGAGCGGATTGCCACACCTCAGCTGTTTTACTCACCGGGGCTGCAGTAGAAGGTAAGTTTTAGAGCTGTTTTCAAATGTACTGTGCGCGCACGGCACACGTGTTTGGCAAATGTGAAAGTGAAGTGAACACTCAGCAAACCGGTTGTTACATCAGTTGAATCCCACCACTCATCTCATCCAAGAAGCTTCTTTAGTTCTAACTCAGAAGAAGTTTCTTGGATGAGAAGCAAAATGTTTTCAAAGACAAAAAAAGAAGAAAGCCCAGTTGTTTTTAGGGGAAAAAAACACCTTTGGGACAACCATGACTCTCCATAGACACTCACTCTTATTCATTCTGCCTCTCCTTCTCTACAGCTGCTACATAGACCAACAGGTGACGCGTGTGGCTTGGCTGAACCGTTCCAACATCTTGTATGCTGGCAACGACAAATGGTCCATTGACCTGCGAGTGCAGCTACTACAGTACAGCCCCTCTGAGTTCAGCATCATGATCAGCCACGTCGATGTGTACGATGAAGGGCTCTACACATGTTCGTTCCAGACCCAGGACAAGCCTCACACCTCGCAGGTGTACCTCATCGTATATGGTATGGGTGCAAGAAAAGGAAGGGAGGGTCTGGAGCACCTCCAGGTGACGCTTCGCACAAATAAGACCTCTCTGATGTCACCGTGTTGAGAAACTGACCTAGCTTGTTTCTGTCCAGCGATGCTGTTCATGAAATTGCAATGGGTGGAAAGTCTTGTCTTTTTAGATGTTTCCTAGCAATATTTCCATAAGGTCTTCTCCAGGCAACAAAGGTGGCTTGGCATGCTTGGCCGATCGTTCTCATCGCCATCCGTTAGGTATTTCCTGTACAACCAGATCAATGCAGATATGGGAAGGATGTGGTATGTTCTTTCTCTTTTTGCTAGACTAGTGGTGAGGCCATTTTTGTTATTTTGAGAGGAGCAGGAGCTTGAGATAGAACATTTTTGGCAACCTCTTATGCATCAGCCAGAGGAACACTGACTAACTCAGATAAGTTCTCAAGATTTCAAAGCTGGAGAAGGCAAAGAGGATGAGGGATTTGCTTCAAGCTGCTTTTGAGAGATTGGGGAAGGGAAACAGTGTAATGTGGAAGTGCCCTGATTCCAAAAACCTGGAAATGTTGTGCCCAGATAAGACTTTTAATGTGCAATTGTCCTGTTGTTTTTTTTATTATTATTATTATTTCATGGAATTTTACTATCGACGGCAGAGAGAAGATTCCAAATTACATTGTCTCTCATATCTAACATAGAATTCTGGGAGTTGGAAGTCCACAAGTCTTAAAAGTTGCCAGGTTTGGAGACGCCTGTCCTAAGGTGTGATTCACACTCCAGGCTAAACTCTCATACCAGATCCGCAAAACCGATGCCTATATTGTTTTGGACTCTTCCCATAAACTATAGGATGGCTTAACTTTGTGGCATAGGCTCATCTGATTGGCCAATCCAAATTAGCCAGTTCCAAAGTAGTCTAGTAAAAAGAGTTTGTGTGAACCCAGCCAAAGGATCTGTAGAGAAATAACTCTTCTCCATCTATACATTCCCAAAGAAGGGGGTGTGTAGGTTGGCCTCTGAGAACCCAAGTCTCTTCCCAGCTGTCAAAACCAGCTAAAAATTTTTTTCTTCTCTCTCTCTTTCTTCCGTTTCACTTTCTTCCCCAATTCCCAGGCACCTCCAGCCTTTCTGCTGTATTAGCAAAAGCCACAACTGCAATGCTGTGCACCCGTAATTATAGCCCCACACATCCCCCTTTCTCGTAGTTGCTGGAGCCGGGAAGCTGCTACAATACAAACTGATTGGACTCAGTCTGGGATGAGTAACCTGCAGATTAAGGAAACAGCTGTTCTCCTTCTCCCATAGCTCTGCCACTGCAGACACAACCCCAGTTTATCCTAAAAACAATGTGGATCGTTAGGCCCAATCTGGGGGGGGTGTTGTTGTATTTTTTTTTCATTGAAGGAGGGGGGGGGCTTCTTCCGCTGCAACAGGGAAGGAAGCCCGAAGCATCCCGTGCTGAGATTTGTGGAGGCGGTAGTCCAAAGATAAGGCAGGTGGGACAGTGATTTACGAAATGTGGGGAGTACAGTGCACCTGATGTTGGCTCCACATCTCCAGGGCTTCTGTATTTTCTCTTGGGGGGGTTTCTATCAGCAGTGGTGAAGGCTGGACACTAGATGACAGAAGAGTTGGCCGAGGAAGATTTTGGAATTCCCTTCATCCACCAAGTGCAAATCTTTACATTTCCAACAGTAACATCTCCTTTCAGTCAAGTTCAACTGGTGGCTCCCCATTTCTGGAGCAAGTGGCGATCTTGTCTAATTACAGGACAAACAAAAGCGGAAGTCTAGAGAAAATGCATACAACTCCAGTTGAATTCAACCTCCAGTTGAATTTAAAACCCAACCTTCTTCTCCCCTCTCTAAGCTCTTTTGGGTGCACCTTATAATGTTAAATCTGTATGTATGAGTTTGTGTTGGGGCAGCTCTATTGAACAGACTGCTCCCCCCACAAAAAAAATATCTAATTGTAATTAACAAGTTTACAAGTTCCTGCAGTTGTCTTGGTAGCAGTGGTGGAATTTAGCTGGTTTGGGTCTGTTTGGGCAAACTGGTAGTTAAATTGATGACTGGCCCCACCCCTTCCTGCCCCGTCCCTTCCGGGAGTCCCCCGTGCCCCATTTTGGCTCCCAGGTAAGTGCAGGGAGGCCTCCTAGGCCCAAAAGGGGGTGGGTCCTCTCCCCATCCCGCAGCCCATTTTCATTCCTAGGAGGTTTCAGGGAGGCCTCGTAGGCCCAAAAGGGGGCACAGAGGGATGTGGCACATCCCCCCATGGCTCGTTTTTGCTCCTAGGGGGGTGCAGGAGGCTGAGTGTTGCCTGTCACACCCCTGGCCACGCCCACCATAGCCACGCCCACCCAGCCGGTCATTAAGGCAGAGAACTGGGTACCTACGAGACCGTCTTTTGCCACCAATAGCCTCCCACCGACCAGTTCGTTCTCACAGGGAGGGACTACTCAGGGTACCGTCAGTCAAATTATGCCGACTGGCGACTCCCAGGGGGAGGGCCTTCTCTGTGAGGGCGCCAACCCTTTGGAATGAACTGCCCCCGGAGATACAGAATATCCCTGATCTCCGTGCTTTCCGCCGTGCCCTCAAAACCCTGATGTTCCAACAGGCGGGGCTAAACATATGAACGTGTGAATGTTTTTAAAATGTTATCTAATTTTAGGTTCTATTTAATTGGGCCAAACTATGTTATAATAATAATTTTAATTAGCAATTTTATGATGTTTATGTGTTTATATTTTTCTTGACTGTACACCACCTTGAGTCCTACGGGAAAAAGGCGTTATAGAAAAATAATTAATAAATAAATAAATAAATAAATAAATAAATAAATAAATAAATAAATAAACTGGTTGTTAAATTATTTGAATCCCACCACTACTTGATAGCATTTTCAGAAGTGATTACTAGGAACCCTGACAGTTGCCTTCTTCTTCCAGGGCTGAGAGAGCGAGAGAGAAGCACTGGTCCAAAGTCACTCATTGGATTTGTGCCTAAAGCAGGACTAGACCTCCCCTCTCCTCACTTCTCATCCAGTGTCCATTATTCCAATTGGGTCTCTAAATATCAAGGGATCTTCAGGAGCGCTTTACTTGTTGTCTTCTTTTGAACCTTTATCTCTCCCTCTTTTTTGTGGGCTGAGGCCTCTTTTTTCCTTTGTCCCATCTCAGCTCTGCCTTCTGTCTCCCAAGGTCATTCTCCCATGCCTTTATGCCGCCTCTCTCTTTTAAACTCCACAGTTCCAGCTCGGATCGTGAACATTTCCGCAGCTGTGACGGTGAATGAAGGAAGCAATGTGAATTTGCTGTGCCTGGCAGTGGGAAAACCGGAACCGACGGTAATTTGGCGACAGCTGAAAGGTGAGGAAAGCTGGAGGAGGTGCTGCCCACCCCCTCACCCCCCATTGCAAGCTACTAATTGCCAGCATAAGTGAGAATGGGTGGGTCAGGGAGCTGTGTTCACACCACATGCTAAACATGATTAAATATAAACTAATCCCTGTTTTCAGAGTTTGCAGGATATCTTGAGTCATGCACTGATCAAATGGCCTGGGGTTCATATAACCACTAACCCCTAGTATCGAACCAAGATTAAAATAGACCAAGTTTAGCATTTGTATGACATCAACTGCTCGTTTTAAACTCTCCAGATTGAGCATGTCTAGACACAGCTTGGGTGCCTCCACCGAGGTGGTGTCTGCCAGGTCCCAAGGCGTCTTTTAAGCAGATGGAATTTAGTCCTAAATGCAGAAATCTGCCTTTTTTAAAAAAAAATATATCTCCCCCCGATCTCATCCCTTATTCCCCCATTTAAATAAATCAAATCAGCCTTTTCTTAAGGCTGCAAACAAAAAAAAAATCCATTGAAAAGCTGTGGGCAATATGTATGAAATCCCAGATACTTGGGGTGGAGGAAGGAAAAAGTAGCGAGCTGGGCTGAACAGACAATATTGACGGGGATTGAGATTTTACATGTCAACATAAATCAACATTCCTCCTGGACCCCATAATGAGCAGGATAGAATACTATTTTATTTATCTGTTGGCTCGGTTTGTTCCTGCCGCAAAAAAAGCCATCTTCCCTTCATGCAGAATTTTGCTTCATTCATAAAAGGAGCACAGCTGCAGCAAAGCGACGCTGCCGAAGATTTGAATTGGAGTTTTGACATTTTGCATGAAATGTTGTGAATGGAAGGGAACAAGGCGAAGTAGCGAGTGATGACATCCTAATAGGAACACTGCATTTCTGACTCACCGGGAGATGGAGCTTTATTGGAGAGCTTCCCTTCCTAACTGTGCATTGTGTTAGAGGCAGCTGACTATTCGGTTTATTGCGTACACCAACAATTTAATCTATAGGTAATCTTAAAACTGGAGGGGGGGGGTGCCGCGCGCGATGGCTCAGCGGTTAAAGACGCTGCGCTTGGAGAACTGACAATCCGGGTTCGAGATCCGAGTTCTGCGCAGCAGGGTGAGCTCCTGTTCTTCTCCCAGCTCCTGCTCACCTAACAGTTCGAAAGCATGCAAATGCGAGTAGATAAATAGGACCAATAGAACAATGTAGCCATGCTGTCCACATAATCATGGAAATGGTCTTCGGACAGTACTGGCTTCCTTGGCCAAGAAACGAAGATGAGCACCGTGCCCTAGAGTCGGACATGATTGACAGGGAAATCTTTACCGTGATCTTAAAACTAGTCAGGCAGTAGCATTACCGTCCCTATCTCCACCCCTGCAGAATATGGCAGTTTCATGACAGTTATGGTAACCGCCACTAGCTCTGAATTTGCTTTCTGCACTCTGACTATCTTGGCCTGGGATCTAAGTTTCTTCTCTTTCATTTTTGCAGTAGTACAAGATGTTCTTTGAAAATCAGTGTGTTCTTTGAGCTAAAAATCACTTAAGGGTTGGTTGTGAGAATGCCCATTTGGGGCATCCCTCCCTCCTCTGTCTGCCCCTTATGTCTGCCCTGTGTGGGGCAGCCCCTGCATGGAGGAGGCCTGGATAACCGTGTTGTGTCATGTGTGTTTTCTTGTGTGTAAGTCTGTTTGTGTCTGTCTCCCTGCCACTGGCCCTGACCCCGTTCCTGCCTCCCTCCTGCCTCCCTCCCCACAGATGGATTCACCAGTGAAGGAGAGTATCTGGAAATCTCAGAGATCAACCGAGAACAAGCTGGGGAATATGCATGCATCACAGCAAACGGGGGTCTCAACACCAGACATCAAACACGTCCTTATCACAGTCAATTGTGAGGCAACTTTTCATTTCCTTTCTGCCCTGCATGCTCACCTGTTTTTATTTTCATTTGCATCTGCAATTCTTGGGTCTGAGTGGGATGGTTTCAACAAAAAAATAAAAAAAAATAAAAATCAATGATTGGTTTGGAATCTAGGCTTAAAGATCACCCTTAGGCTTGTGTTGCATTCACACCTCATGGTCTCAGCAGTTCATTTACAAATCTGACAGCTACCTTTTCACCATCTGTATATGTTGATAGTTAGGGCCTATTCTATTCTATTCTATTCTATTCTATTCTATTCTATTCTATTCTATTCTATTCTATTCTATTCTATTCTATCCTATCCTATCCTATCCTATCCCATCCCATCCCATCCCATCCCCTTCTCTCCTCTCCTCTCCTCTCCTCTCCTCTCCTCTCCTCTCCTCTCCTCTCCTCTCCTCTCCTCTCCTCTCCTCTCCTCTCCTCTCCTCTTCTCTTCTCTTCTCTCTCCTCTTCTCTTCATTCGACCTTTGTAAGTAAGGCAATGAACATAACTAATACTCCCTCATCTTATTTTTTTTCACAACAACAACCTTGTTGTGAGCCTTGGTAGTACAGTGGTTTAAAGCACCCTGTTATTAACACAGCTGCCTGCAATTACTGCAGGTTCGAATCTTACCAGGCTCAAGGTTGACCTAGCCTTCCATTCTTTCTAAGGTAGGTGAAATGAGGACCCAGTTTGTGGGGGCAATAAGCTGACTTTGTATAAATATACAAAAGTATGAAGGCTATTGCTTAACGCATTGTAAGCCGCCCTGAGTCTCCGGAGAAGGGCGGCATATAAATCAAATTAAAAAAAAAAAAAACTTGTGAGGTGGGTTGGGCTGAGAGAGAGTGATTGGGCCAAAGTCATCCAGCTGGGTTTCATGCCTAAGGCAGGACTAGAACTCACAGTCTGCTGGTAATTGCCACAATGTCACCCAGATGGCTTTCATGCCTAAAGCGAGATTAGGACTCCCCATCTCCCAGTGATTGGCCCAAATTCACCCAGCCTTCTTTCATGCCTAAGGTGGAAGTGGAATTCCCAGTCTCCTGCCCCAGCATCTTAAACTATTATGCCATTCCATCCATTTTTCTTTTTATGATTGGCAATGTGAGAAGGGTGGATGGATTTAGTTTCCTTCTTCCCTCCTTGGAATGAACTGAGCTAAAGGGGGTGATGGGAGAAGTTATTTTTTGGAGTTAGAAAGATCATTGAATCCAAATGGGAGGAGTTGGAGATTCTTCTCTGGCTCTTTCCGAGCTTTTTAAGATTTTGCCTTGAAGGTCTTTTCTGCCTGTAGTTGAAGGGCTGCAGGAGATGCCTGCAGAGAGAGGGGCTTTCACAGTTGACCTCCAATCCGTTTCTCTATCCATTGCTGTCTTTTCCCAGATCCTCCAATCATCACAGAAGTCAAAGATTCCCGCCCCTTGATAGGAAAGACAGCCCTCTTGCGCTGTGAAGCCATGGCTGTGCCTGCTGCGGAATTTCAGTGGTTCAAAGATGACAAGCAGTAAGTCTGTTTTTCCCCATCTCCTTCAGCGTCATTCGTGAGCAGAGACAATGGCACTCTGCCAGCTTTTTAGCGCAGACTTTTCCAAAGGTCTTCAATTCCCAGAATGCCTTGGGATGGATTGGGTAGGAGTTGTGGAATGGAAGTGCCCAACTATCTTGAAGGATGCTTGGAGAACTCTTGTTTTAGGCAAAGAGGACAGTGGCATTTTGGATCCATGAAATAGGGAGAGATCAGTGGTGGAATTCAATTTTTTTTACTACTGGTTCTGTGGGCATGGTTTGGTGGGCGTGGCTTGGTGGGTGTGGCAGGGGAAGGATACTGCAAAATCCCCATTCCCACCCCACTCCAGGGGAAGGATACTGCAAAATCCCCATTCCAGGGGTGGGTTCTACTTACTTTTACTATCGGTTCGCAATGGGGCCGCATGCACAGAAACTTCCTGATGATGCCAGGGTCAATGGACGGAGCCTCCCACCGTTTTACTACCAGTTCTTGCGAACCGGTCCGAACTGGGGGCAACCCACCACTGCTCCATTCCCACTCCACTCTGGGGCCAGCCAGAGGTGGTATTAGCCAGTTCTCTGAACTACTCAAAATTTCCGCTACCGGTTCTCCAGAACCTGTCAGAACCTGCTAAATAGCACCCCTGGGGAGAGATGGACTTCACGCTTTCTAAACAAATTCACATTACAACGGAGCACAGAGGAATTTGGAAATTCTCCACTAGGAGAATTTCTCTACTTCTCAAAGGGCAGGAGTCCTCTGAATGGTGACAAAAACATTGTTCCTGAGGAAAAATATCCACAGGTTGAATTGTCTCCTGATGACTTCCTGTGACATTTAATGGAAGTATGAGAAGATAATCCAGGAAGGTACCGACTTTTAGAGAGGAGATGAACAATGAAAGGGAGAATGTTCACCCAAACAACTTGGCCAACTTAAAAATAAAAATTCCATCAAAGAGATATTTGCCAACCTTCTCCTCTCCTTTTCAACAATTTTCAAATCTCATTCCTGCCTCAGTCCTTTTTGGAAGGCCTTGACCACTTGGCTGTTCTTTCGGGCTCATTCCATAAAACGGAATATATCTTAGTGCGTCTCAACTGTTCTTGCTTGTTGTCCTCCGTGGAGTTTTGTTGCATTTCATTTTATATTTGTACGCTGCCTGGAGTTGCATTTGGGAGTTGGATGGTCATATAAATCCAGTGAATACATCCATACAGTATATGATCACTCTTTCCTCAGATTGAAGGAGAACTCTTTAAAATTGGAAGATAATTTTATATTTTTGCACTAATCCAAGCAAAGGGTCTATAGATCAGGGGTGTCCTGACAACTTTAAGACTTGTGAACTTCAACATGGCTGGCTGGGGAATTCTGGGAGTTGAGGTCCGTAAGTCTTAAAAGTTGCCAACTTTGGACATTCCTGATCTATAGCTATCTGTTGAAGATGCTTTAATTTGGTTTATGAGAGAAAGGATCCTTCAGGTCGTCTGGCCTCAAGCCAGTGGTGAAATGTAAAATTTGTTACTACCGGTTCTGTGGGCATGGCTTGGTGGTGGTGGGGGGGTGGGGTGGGGTGACTGGGTGGGCATGGCCAACTTTTTTTTTTTTTACTTTTTTAAAGCATTTTTTTACAACCTATTCAGGTGAATAGGTTGTAAAAAAATGCTTTTAAAAGGTAAAAAGAGGCTCTGATAATCACAGCTGTGGCACGCAATTATCAGAGCCTTTTTTTTTTAACCTCTTAAAAGCAGGAAGTAACAACACCTGGGCAGATGGGCGGAGCCTCACACCACCATCACTACCGGTTCTCTGAAACACCTGCCAGAATTGCTACCGGATCGCCCAAACCGGTCCAAACCGGAAGCATTTCACCCCTGCCTCAAGCCCTCCAGGGTTTTAAAACTTAATCTGCGTGTTCTGAATTGGGCTCAGAAACCAGCTGGAAATCCATGCAGTTAGTGAAACACTGGCTTAAGAAATGATCGGATCATCTCGTATAATAGATGGAGAAATAGTCTGGCGCAGCAGACAGACAAATAGCACAGGCTGAAGGATCTGTCTGTGCAGCCAGGCTGCGTGTCTCATTCGTTCAACAACATTCCTTGCTTCTCCCCTTCTGAATTGCAGTCATATTAAACAATCTTGTGGCACGTAGTCGCGATTGTTTAATGCAGATTAATTTGTGATCCACCAAGCAGAACGTTGTGTGTGGTACCCTATCCCTCGGGCAAGGCGGGGGGGTGCCTGCATGGGGGAGGCGATAAATCGCCCGTTTTGGCTGCCTGCCTGGGATTGCAATGCAAAGAGCTTGTGAGGACCTGGCAAGCTCCAAACAGTGACTAAGCTCAGCTTGGAGGGGGTGGGCAAGCGGCTGCCACAAGTGGGGTAGATCGATGGCTTTTTCGGTTGCGCATTTTGCTAAAGACTCTTGATTGTGCCTGGACATTATTTCTGTAATCCTGACAGCCACGACATACCCCTCTAAGTATGTTGCACCAAAGCTTCCATCATCCTTACTCAGATTAGCAAGTCTCTGGAGATGAGGACATCCTAGGGCAATAAATCGGAAGGGCAGCTGTGAACACCATAAAATCTTGAAGTTTATTTATTTATTTATAACCTGCCTTTATTATTTTTGTAAGTAACTTAGGGTGGCAAACATATCCAACACACCTTCATCCTTCTACTTTCGGGGTAAATTGGACTAAGAGAGAGTTACTGGCTCAAGCTCACCCAACCAGCTTTCATGTCTAAGGCAAGGCTAGAATTTACCATCTCCTGGTGATTGGGCCAAAGTCACCCAGCTGGCTTTTATGCCTAAGGCAGGACTAGAACTTACCATCTCCTGGTGATTGGCCCAAAGTCACCCAGCTGGCTTTCACTGATAAGGTGGGACTAGAACTCACAGTCTCCAGCTTTCTAGCCCGGTACCTTAACTACCAGACCAAACTGATTCTTGTTGCATTTAGTTCCCAAGCTTTCAAAGGCTCTTAATTTGCTGCTTCTTTAAAGTCCACCTAGAGTGAAGCTCAGTTTTCCCGTCTCTTTAACCATACTGTATTTTCAACAGCCCATCTCCTCAAATTCTGAAGGCCCTCTGGAAGATCTTTTGCTAAAGAGGGGTTAGGTGGGAAGGAAAAAGTGGGCAAATACAGATGTCATCTCACAGTTATGGGCTAGCAACAGTGGTGGTATTCAGCCAGTTCTATTCGGTTCGAGCAAACCGGTAGCGGCGGCTGCGGGTGGCTCCACCCACCTGTCCGGACGTAATCACGTGCCATTTATCCACGTTTTTGACACTCTGCGCACGCGCGAGCATAGCAAGCACTCACATTTGTGAACTGGTAGTGAAGGTAAGTGAATTCCACCCCTGGCTAGCAATACCCATCTTCAGTGAGTGCACGGTTGTATAATGTTCCCACACTTGGGAAATCTAAATTCGTTTGACAGTACCATAGCAGAGATTATATCTGAAAGGAAGACAGCTATTCCTGGGCGAAGAGAGGTATAATTGTGCAGGGAACAAGTTGTTATTGTTCTGTCTTTCTGGACTCGTGAAAGAATAGAGCTCACCTGTTCCTCAGAACCAATTTTCCAATTTTGCCAAGACTGACACCTGACAATGTGATTTTTCTATGGCTTGCACATTAGCCTCTCTTCCATTTCTCTTCCTGTGTTAGGCTGGTGATAAAAGTTCATGGTCCCATTCTCCTGAGTCTTTGGGGGGGTGCTGTTTGTAGTTAGAAGCACTTAGAGAAAGGAAACTGCCACTCTTTATCTTCTTTTATTAGGAAACAGTGACAGTGTCCGTGGGTGTGCGGGAAGTCAAATACCAAAAGAAAGGGGAAAACTATAACCACCGCACAGTGTGAGGTGGGAGGGAAGAATTCAGTAATACTAGATGAAAAACTCAAAATTCTGATGGTTGTCAGGCTGTAGAAGGTGTTATATATCATCCCAATGGCCATAAAATCCTGAAAGTTGCATTTAGTGCACAAGCGTAGGGCTCTCAATTTGGTGGGTCATGGAGTCAAACTTTCTATTGTGTACCGTGTTTCCCCGAAAATAAGACCCTGTCATATATTTTTTTGAACCCTGAAATAAGCGTTTGGCCTTATTTTCAGGGACGTCTTGTTATTTTGGGGCGCGTGGAAGAAACCAGAGGAAATGGTGGGGACCGGCTGCACATGTATTTAAATATTTTTGGGGAGGGCTTATTTTCAGGGGGGGCTTATTTTAAACACATGCGCTCAAAAGCCCGATTGGGCTTATTATCAGGGGATGTCTTATTTTTAGGGAAACAGGGTAGTAGGAGATTCACAATGGATCTAAAAACCGTCTGGGGGAAAGGGGAGGTTGGATTGGAATTGTAATGTTGAGGAAAAGAGAGATTGTGCCTTTTCTGTGTATTTGCCCAAATCTAAATAAACTTCCCAACCGGCAACATAGTTGAAACCAGTGTTGTTGTTTTTTTTCAACCTTGGTCACTTTAAGAGGTGTGGACTTCAACTCCCAGAATTCCTTAGCCAGCACAGAATTCTGGGAGTTGAAGTCCATACTTCTTAAAGTAGTCAAGGTTGGGGGGAAGAAAACCCACCACTGGTTTAAATCATGGAACCTGTAGCAGAGTTACACAGAAAAGTGTTTAATGGTGAATCCCGCTACTTTTATTTCCTCATATTTCTTGTGAGGTGGAACAAGGTTTTGGAAGCCCATTTCTATCAAGACTCTCCTCTCTTCACAGTAGCCTTGATTTTACTCTAATCTGGTGTTTCCTTGTGTGACCTGAAATTAACCACGGACCTGAAACTGCTTCTGATCCTATTTTCCAAAATCTCAAATGATAATAACCCAAAGCGAATGAGCGTTTGAACATGTACAGAGCGTCTCTCGCTGTCAAAGAACCCTTTGCCTATCTGGGATATGGATGAAAATCTTTTGAGGTTTAGCAAATCTTCCAAGAAACATTAATCACCACTTTATAGGTTTTCCCCACTGCTTGAAAATGATCCAGTAAAAGGAAAATGAACGACTGTGAGATATTGAATTTTATATTACTGGACAGAAAATCTCTGCATCTCCCTGTCTTTCTAATTCATATGCAATTGGAGGAAAGAGAAATGACTCTAGAAATTGCTTTGAAGGAGAAGAGCATTTCCACAGACCTGTTTGGGGAATGGAGTATCTGATATTATTTAGTGATGAAGAGACTGAGGTTTTTGTGGGGGGGGGGGTGTGAATATCTCAGGGGTGTCAAACTGGATTTCTTCAAGGGCCAGATCAGTATTGTAGTTCTCCTCCGTGGGCCGGCCGGGGTGGCTGGGGAGAGACAGGACGGACACCTCCTGCAGCACCCTACCGGCCAAAACGGAGCACGGAGGGAACCTCGTGTGGCTCATGCATGCCCCGTTTTTGGCCTGGATGGCCTCCTGCAGCACCTGCTGGTCAAAACAAGGTGTGTGTGGGGGGCTCACATGGCCCCGTGGCCCATTTTGGCCAGCAGAAGTGCTGCAGGAGGCCGTCCAGGCCAAAAATAAGGCACGCCCCCCCCCCATGCCCTGTTTTGACTGCCAGAGGCACTGCAGGCCAGTCCTTTGCTATTTTCAGGCTGACTTAAGACCGATTGTCACTCTTACAACCATTGCATCATCCCCAAGGTCATGTGATAAACATTTGGGCACTTGGCAACTGGCATGTATTTAACCATTATGGCAGCGTCTTGGGGGGGGGGGGCTGTCATGTGATTTGTGAAAATGGGCCACGGAGTGGGCACCACCACCACCACCACCACCCATGCCCCATTTTGGGCCTAGAAGGCCTCCCTGCACTTACCTGGGAGCCAAAGTGAAGTGCATGGGGACTCCTGGAAGGGACTGGGCCAGCCAGCAATTTAACTACCGGTTCACACAAATTGGCCTGAACCAGCTGAATCCCATTACTGGGTCTACATGTACAAACCTCTCTTCTCCCCCTCCACTCTTCCAACACAATGGTCCTTTTTCTCCCTCTGCACACAATACTTTAACTATTTACTTTCTCATTGTCTCCCTCTTCCTAGCAGATTAATTAGTGGCTCAGATGGACTTCAGATCCAGAACGAACGCACACGCTCCATATTGCTCTTCACAAATGTTACCATTCGACATTACGGAAATTACACCTGCCTGGCTTCTAACAGCTTGGGCTCCTACAATGTCAGCTTACGGCTTATCAGTGAGTCTTTCCTTCTCCCTCTCTTTTCATGCTTTGCAAACTTCTGGGGCTTACCCTAAATTTTGTGCTACCTGCAGGAGATTTTAGAAGCCAGAGCTCCTTGTGGTACCTGGAGACAACCTCACCTGGAGGTCCTCTGGATAGATTTGTCTATGGAGATTCTCAGTCATCCAGGTCATGATTGTCCCAAAGGTGCTTCTTTTTTTCCCCCAAAAAAGCTACTGGACTTTTTTTTCCCTTGAAGAGGTTTCACTTCTCATCCAAGAGGTTTCTTCAGTTCTGAAGAAGAACTCTGAAGAAGCTTCTTGGGTAAGAAGCAAAATGTTTTCATGTAAAAACCAAGTCCAGTCAGCTTTACGACTCTGGATAGATTGTTGTCCTTTCAAGCAGAGGATATGGGAGAACAGCAAGAAGGTGGGGGAAGTTTGGCATGTTTTCACACAGGAAAAAAAAACAGTGTATGCAAGGAATCTAAGACCTAAGAGTAAAAAATTATTGAAAGAATAGACAGTAGCAGGGCAAGGTATATGAAGCTCTTAATTTTAAGACCGTTCTGAAAGGGACGCAGAGGCTCAGGGGCTAAGATGCTGAGCTTGTTTATTGAAAGGTCAGCAGTTCAGCGGTTCAAATCCCTAGTGCCGCGTAACGGGGTGAGCTCCTGTTCCTTGTCCCAGCTTCTGCCAACCTAGCAGTTCGAAAGCAGGTAAAAAATGCAAGTAGAAAAATAGGGACCACCTTTGGTGGGAAGGTAACAGCGTTCCGTGCGCCTTTGGCATTTGGTCATGGCGGCCACGGAGACGTCTTTGGACACCGCTGGCTCTTCGGCTTTGAAACGGAGATGAGCACCGCCCCCTAGAGTTGGGAATGGCTAGCACAGATGTGCGAGGGGAACCTTTACCTTGACCTTTAAGGATGTTCTAAGGATTTGTATCAGATTCTGAGTTGAATCAGTTTGTGTGGTCCTTGGTGCTTTCTGAGTTTGGTTGTTTTCTTGCAGACATTTCATGACTTAACTAGATAACACCTTCATACGCACTGATAATGTTACCTAGTTTGGTAATGAAATGTCTGCAAGAAAACAACCAAGCTCAGAAAGCACCAAGGACCCCATAGTTCAACCATGAGCTACAAATATTCCCTTCTGTTGAATCAGTTCATATTTTCCTGTGGCTCATCATCCCAAAAGCTGAATGATATTTTCAAACTTTTGGGAAGAATTAGTCGTCTCAGAAGGCTTTACGTCTAGTCTTTCTTCATAGAACGTAATTGTCCACGGAGTCTTACCTCTTTTTTCAGACTACAGGTAGTCCTTGACATATAACCAGTTATGCTTAGTGACTGTTTGAAGTTACAGCGGACTCAGAAATGTTACTTATGACCCAATTCCAAAGTTCCAACTTTGAACGGTTACCCAATGAACTGTTTTAATGTCGAGGACGACCTACATGGAAGTCTAACTCTGCCCACAGCCAGGAGTTCGATTTTGACTGGCTCAAGGTTGACTCAGCCTTCCATCCATTCCGAGGTTGGTAAAATGAGGACCCAGATTCTTGGGGCCAATATCCTGATATTGCAAACCACTAGGATTGCGGAGTGGTATATATGTCTAAATCAGAGGTGGGATTCCCTTCCCTTCCCTACCGGTTCGCAAATGTGAGCGCGTGTGCAGTAGTCGCGTATTATGTCCAGGTGGGTGGGCGGAACTTCCCGCAGTTGCCGCTACCGGTTCAGAACATCAACAATGGCAACCTCTTATTTTTCTTTTTTTCTCCCAGGACCGGGTTCTCTGGACAATGTAGCGGTGGCCAGCACAGAACCTCCTGTCCTTTTGGGTTTGCTGTCATCTGTTTTTGTGACTCTGTTGTTTAAGATTTAGGGCGCCTGGGAAACGATGCAGAACAAGGAAACGGAAACAGGTGAAAGGGAAAGAATCCAAGAGAGGGGGAGAAAGAGAGAGGAAGATATCTCTACTTTCTGGAGAGAGAAAAAAAATGAAGAAAGAAAGAGGGAGAGAGAGAGAGAGAGAGAGAAATGAAATTTATCAAGAACCCATCACTGTGAGGGATAGAAGAAAACAAACAAACAAAAACGACAACAAAAATATGCATTTGTTTCTACCGCCATTTCTCTTCACCCTTCATCTCAGACACTTTCGGTTGAACTACTTGTGGTTTAACACAACTACAAAGACACAGGGCTCTAACAGTGGATGGCAACGCAACAATCCCCCTTCTCCTCCAGCTCTGCGATTTTAATAGAGAGATCTCCTCCTCTTCCTTGGGCCAGTTGGCCTTCTGAATGCACGGAACCTGGAATGTTGATTCCACAAAAGGGTTGTTTGATTGTTATCGCTATTATTATGATTATTAATTTTCTTTGGGGTTGTTGTTGGTTTGGGGGATTTTTTTTTTTTTTGCTCTTTTTTTTTTTTCTGGTGGACATTTCTCACCAGGAGGTTCCTTTTTTTTTCTTTTTTTCTTTTTTTGGTTATTTACTAGGTTGAGAATCTTGACATTCATTTAACCAGGTTATTTCAGGTGGTGTGGGCCAGTTTAGCAGCCAAGGACCAGGCAGAGACTCAATAATTTTGGTTAGGTCTCGCAGCCTGGGCTTTGTCCTTGTCGGTGTCCTCACGAGAAACATTGGCAACTTCAAGTTCAACTCAACGCATGAAAGTGGTCCAACGTTCTGCACTTGGGCTGCATCTCGGTGACCTGCAAGATCCTCTTTGCTGCCATCTCAGCATCTTTGGAAGACGGATGAAAGAAATCTGCATTTTTCAGGCATGGCATTTAAGCTATCGGGGTAAGAATGACTCCTGCCAATGATTGCTAGAGGTAACTTTCTGTTGTCTAGAGACAAAGACTAAAAAAAAAATAGGAACAAATGGTCTAGCTCTTCGACCATCCTGGAAATTTTCTTGCTTTTTACCTTTGGGGTGGGGGGGGAGGTATATTATTCGCTGGAAAACCGTGGCTTGGGACATCTGCCAGCTGTTTAATTCGCTTCCCTTTTCCTTTCTTTCTTTTCTTTTGCACTTTTCACAAAACCTTTTCCCTACTCCCAGCAAGTCATGTCACTCCGTCACACAACCAGCTGACTTAACGGTTTCTCACTCGGTGGTCAATTTCGTAACAAAACAACCGTGCCCTGAAAGGTTTTCCATATTTCTGTCTCTGTTCTGATTTTTTAAAAATTTTATTTTCATGTCCTTGTGAGAAACACTCTTCAGGTTCTTTTTTTGTCGATTGCACTTTGGAATACGGGATCACAGGTGTGCTTATTCACACATTTTCAAACAACTGGGTGTGCGCGGTAGAGCTTAGAAATCGTTATCTAGAGATAGCATGCAAAAATTTAAATGCTCGTCATTGAAACCTGACAGTGAGTTTCAAATTTTTTTACTACCGGTTCTGTGGGTGTGGCAGGGAAAGGATACTGCAAAATCCCCATTCCTTCCCCAATCCAGGGGAAGGATACTGCAAAATCCCCATTTCTTTCCGATCAGTTGGGACTCGGGAGGCAGAGAATAGATGGGGGCTGAGCCAGTCAGAATTTTTACTACCGGTTCTCCGAACTACTCAAAATTTCCGCTACCGGTTCTCCAGAACTGGTCAGAACCTGCTGAAACCCACCTCTGCTCGTCATCCTTCAAGTTGCAAAGATAAACTTAAGAGGGTGTCAACCGATCTTCTGCTAACATAACAAGCCCAAACTCCTTTCTTATCATGTTAGGTTACTTATACTTATCATGGTAGGTTTCTAAAGTAACACCATTAAGGTTGATAATGGCCGTATTCACACCATCTCTTTAACCAACGTTATTGAATTTATGCATTTTCTCATGTTGCGCAATCTATCAAACCCTAAACATATCCTAAGGGCCTGGTTTCATGCAAGATCTAAAAGATATAGCCAGGGCTGAAACTCACCTAGCGTAGCATGCTGCGTGAATGTAGGCAATAGGTCCTTATCAAACTTGGTTAAATATGTCGTGTGAATGCAGCCAACATGTTGCCTTCCCCAAGAGAAGATGGTTGGAAGTGGAAGATATCTATGTGTGGCAAATGTGCTTATCCTACTTTTGCGTCTGGATATAGTTTGACAGGTTTCTGCCTTTAAGAGATTGAAATTCCAGGTAACAGAAGACAAATGGCTGCTGCTAAAAACTGGAGTAAGATGCATGAGACAAGGTCTGTCAAGCAAAGATGGAATTTCTTCCATAAATCTTATTGCGTATTGCTTTCCTCTGGCTCCATTCACACAACATAGGTAGCCTAGTTACAGCATTTATCCATGTTCTGGGTTTATAATGCAAGTGAACTCAGTGGACTGGGTTCACACAATGGGCCAGATCATTTATTCAAAAAAACACAAAACCAACAAACCACTAAACCAAGATCAAAAGTTACCAAAGTTGGCATGTTGTATGAATACTGTCCACTAGAAGTGTAAACTGAACTAGTTTTGAGTGTTGGGTGGAGCCAGGCACCAAACTCTCGTGCTAAATTTCTCTCTGTGTGTAGAAAGGAATTGCTTATCTCCAGGCGGAAAGAAGACGAGGTAGAAAAATTCCTACCGCAAGTATGAAGCTCTGAGAGAAGTTCTGTTTTAGAGGCAGGGAAGTTTGGGAAGAAGTAGAAGACTTTCTCTTGAGGTCCTTCTGGGCTGGATGAGTGGATATTTCTCACCCTGGGCCACTTTCAAACACGTGGATTTCAAGTTGCTAGCTGGGGAATTCTGGGAGTTGAAATCCACCATCTGAAAGGGGCCAAGGTTGAGAATTAACTGCTTCACAGGGCAGCTCTGTATCCCAGATAAATTTTACGTGTAAATCGAACAAATTAAATCCCCAACCTATTCCAGTTCTGTCATCAGAAATTGGTTATTTTTTTTTTCAATACAATATTATATGTCCTCCTAACATAGCACAAGTAGTACAAGAGCACCATTTCTGAATATGCTAGGAGGATAAAAATGCACCAGGAATGCATCTTTTATATATATATCTTTATATATATATATATATATATATATATATATATATATATATATATATATATATATATATATATATATATATATGTTTTTCTTCTAGCCAGGTTTTCCCTACGTATATATATATGTGTGTGTGTGTGTGTGTGTGTGTGTGTGTGTGTGTATATATATATATATATATATGTGTGTGTGTGTGTGTGTGTGTATATATATATATGTGTATATATATATATATGTGTGTGTGTGTGTGTGTGTGTGTGTGTGTGTGTGTGTATATATATATATATATATATATATATATATATATATATATATATATATATATAAAAAAATATATATATAATCTCGGATGTTTTCCCGCGTCATTGTAAATAAGTTGGTTAAAATGTTTAAAATTCTGGTTAAAATCCCAGCTTAAAATCTTCTAAAAATCCTTACAGAGCAAACCAAAAGCCCAGTTGCCTCTTGAAAAAAAGTACCTTTGGAATAGTGGTGAAATCCTGCCGGTTTTGTCCGGCTCGTGCGAACCGGTAGTGGTGGTGCATGGTTCGGTGAACTGGTAGCGGTGGCAGTATGAGTCTCCACCCACCTGCCCGGATATCGTTACTTCCTGGTTTTAACCAGGAAGTTACTCATTTTTGACCCTCTGAGCATGTGCAGAAGGCTTTGTGCATACGCAGAGGGTCAAAAATCAGAAGTGACGATGGCGCATGCACTTCCGAACTGGTAGGGAAGGTAAGTAGATTTCCCCCCTGCTTTGGGACGATTATGCTATTATGGGTTTTTTTTTGTAGTATTACACATCGCTGATGGAAAAAGAGGTGAAGAAGAACTTGCGGGGAAATGCAGCCATGCATTTTCTGTAAAGTATCCTCAATCCTTTACCCACCTTTGACCAAAAAGTGAAAATGTGTTCACAGATTTTTATTTCGACAGCATAGGATCGAAAGCTTCCGGTTTTCCTAACAGCTTTGTGTCTGTTTCTAAGATAAAGCGTGCGAAATATGCAAAAAAAAAAAAAAAAAGAAATTATGGGAATGTATAGTATTTGCACCATTGATTTAAGTTGTTGTTACACCTCCGCTTTTCTCGACCCTAACATTTGATTAGCATTATGCAGGTATCTGATGTTCGGTTCGTATTTAAACACAGATTACGTGCAGCTCAAATGCAGCTTTGTAAAAACCACCGTGAGAGAAATGTCATTGGATGGGATCTTGTCAGTAGAAGTCAAGAAAAGCTCTGGGCTTTTCCTTTGTCAAAGCCAGGATAACTATGAAAATAGACTGAGGATTTTCATGTTGCTGAATGTCTAAAAGCACTGATAGAGAACTTTTGATGGAGCTTGGCATGCCAAAAATTTGGAAAATGCCTAACTTGACACGTGTTCCCCAGTGGTGGGTTGCTTCCGGTTCGCACCGGTTTGGGAGAACCGGTAGTAACGTCGGTGGGAGGCTCCGCCCACCTGCCCGGAAGTCATCAAATATGCTCTGCGCAAGTGCAAAAGCTTCTGTGCAAAACCCTCTCTGGGCTTTTGAATTTGAGCTTGTATTCTGATTGGTTGTCAGACTCCCATGGGGCCATGCAGGGGCAACTCTGTAGGTTGTGTTTTTGAGTCCCAAGCTTGGTTGAGCCTTGCTGGGTGATGATGTAATGAAGGTGCTTTGGGCAATTCCTATTATGGCTCTGCCTGAAGGAGGTAGATCTTTGTGATGTAGAATGGACTGGCCCAGGCCTTAATGGCCCATTGACAAAGGTGGTGGGGGGATGAGTTTCTGCCTCCCTTCTAGGGGAAATATTCTGCCTTTTTAATATCTCCTAAAATATCTCATTTTCCTAGGAGGGGGGAGGAGTGGATGCTAACTTCCTACAGGAGGAAAGAGACGTGTCAGCACTTCAACCTGCATTTACTTTAGTGCTGACATAAGAAGGAGAAGCGAATGCATCTGGAAAGGAACGTTTGACTTTTCACCTACTTATTTTCCCTGGAGATAATATCCCCTAGGAGATGAGATGGGAGGGGGGAAATTCCTTTGAGCTGGAGTAGATTAGGGGTAGAATGACTTGGAAGATGGCCAATGTGTGCAGGGGAATGGGGAACGGAAAGGGAGGGTTTTGGGGCTGGAAGTCAGTGTTGGCTTCGATTGGAGTCGGGTTAGAATGTCGTGCTTAATAAATAGGAGTTTTTCTTCAAAGACTTTGTTTGAAATGCAATTTATTTGAGACGACCTCGAAACTTGACAAGACGAACAAGACGTTTCCTGTCTTATCCAAGAAGTTTCATCAAGGCTTCACTGATGAATTTTCTTGGATAAAAAGCACAATGCCTTTTTCTTCTTTCCCAAGGGGAAAAAAACAACAGTTGCCTTTTGAGAAAAGCATCTTTGATTCAAAAACGGTTGTTGTTGGTGGGTTGGTGAATGCTGGTGCGTCACCCAAAAACATGGCATGTCACCAGTAGTTGGTTGCTACCGGTTCTCCCCGGTTCGGGTGAACCAGTAATAGCAATGGCGGGAGGCTCCGCCCACCCACCGGGATGTCATCAAATACACTCTGCGCATGCGCAGAGCGCGAGCGAACCGGTAACCAAGATAAGTGAAACCCACCACTGCGTGTCACCTTTGACACGCGTGTCGTAGGTTCTCCATCACTGCCCCAAGTCCTGTCTCCTGGGCCCTCTCCTCAACTAGCAAAACTTACGCAAAGAAAGTTTGGCTTTTAAAATGGGGTAAAGTTATGCAAAACTTTAGTTAGTTTTGCAGCGTTTGTGGAGGTAGTGAAACCCCCAGCTTTTTCCTGGTTTTCACCTTATTACGAAATTTTAGGCATTTGGGGAAGTGGATAGTAGAAGGAACTGTAGAAATAATCAAGAATGTGCACACTTTCCCAGGAAAAGCCACTCTCTGCAATGGTTGGGCAAAACCGCCCATTCAGTTTGATGGCACTACAGAATCCGGTTCTTCCAGGAGTTTGGCAGGTGCATGTCCAGCTTTCCCTCCTCTCTTTATTATTACCTTTATTAGGCAATTATTGTTATTCAGCTTTCCTTTGCCTGACCATGTTGGTTGAGCCAGATGAGCATTATAATGCAACGCATCTGGAGGGTTTCAGATTTGGGGAAAATTCTTGTGATTGCAAGATATACTGAAGAGCAGGGCGTAGAGGAGAACAGAATCCAGAAAGGAAATCGGGGTGAAAATTGGAGATGCTATAACTAGAGGTAATCCTCAACTTACAACAGTTTATTTAGTGACCGTTCGAAGTTAACGGCGTCATTGAAAAAAGTGATTTATAACCATTTTTCACACTTAACGACCGTTGCAGCATCCTTATGATCACATGTTCAAAATTCAGACACTTGGCAACTGATTCATACTTATGGTGGCTGCCATGTCCCATGGTCCCATGTGATTCTTTTTTGCTACCTTCTGACACATAAAGTAAATGGGGAAGCAATATTTAACAACTGTGTTACTAACTTAACAACTGTAGAGATTCACGTAACAGCTGTAGCAAAAAAAGGTCATAAAATGGGGCAAAACTCACTGAACGACTGTCTCAATTAGCGATGGAAATGTTGGGCTCAATTGTGGTTGTAAGTCGAGGACTACCTGTATGCTTTCAGCCACAAAGGGAAATATATAGCTCGTGGCTCCGTTGCTTAAGTCTCAGCGTTTTTTTCTAAGGGAAAAAAAAAATCTGGTTTGAACTGGCAGCTCTCCAAGACCGTGGTCATTTGCATACATAAGGATTAGGTCTGTATTTACTGATAAAGCTCCAGGAGATTTGCAATAGGTCACAGGGATTTCTGACTTCAGCATTTTTAATGCTAGAACATTAAAGGAAAGAAAGACAAAAGTGACAGTAAGGCAGGCCTGAAGTTAAATTGATCCAATAAAGAAAGTTTGAAACAGCCACGAGGATGTTGGATGTGTGGATGTAGTAGGTCAGTGATGGCTAGCCTTTTCCGGACCAAATGCCCAAAGCGTACGCGCATGTGTGCATGCAAATACACGTGTGTGCCTGAACCCCCAAAATGTAATGTGTGTGCAGCCCCTGCACACACACTCCCCACGCATGCACACACGGACCCTTGCACACGCCACACCCCCCGTGCATGCATGGCAGAGACCTGAAGACCAAGTGGCCAGCAGGAGGCTCGGAAACATGCGCAGTGGAGCTGAACTGGGGCGACGGCTCGCGTGCCATCAGAGAGGGCACTGCGTGCCACCTCTGGCACGTGTACTATAGATTCGCCATCATGGTAGTAGGTGCTTTATTCGGTTCAGAATGCGTCTTTTGCAGACACAGAGGACTTTTGCTCTGACGTCTGGATCTTGTTGTTTTGAGGACTAGAGCAAAGAAGACTTGTAAATCTGAAATCTGCCCACCCAAGGTTTAGATTATTACCATATAAGGTGTCCTCACTTAATGAGGACAACTGTTCAAAGTTACAACAGACACACCACACAGAAGGTACTTACGATCTGATATATTTGTTGTTGTTGCCAGTTCTGGTGTTGGCTGAGTTCTGATGAAAAATGTCTATAGGAATGAATGGGCTTGCTTTATGACTAGCACGTTTGTTTTACAACCGCTGCAAAACAGGTTGTCAAATCAGGTCGGTCAGGTGGCTGTCTGGATTGACGACTGTTACGACTTTAACGGTAGAAATTCGGTATTTCGTTGTGGGCGTAAATTGAGGGCTGCCTGTATTTCTTTTGAGCTATTGAGCTATTTTCTTGCAGAAGAGGAAAGTGGAAAAGGAGAATTAATTGTGACAGTGATGATTCTGCTCAGTATTGCTTTTATATTAGCACGGGTGGATTGGACCTTTGGACATCTCGGTCGTTCAGAATGCAACCTCTGTATAGATTAGAACAGGGGTGTCAAACCCGATTACATTGAGGGCCGCATTAGCGTTGTGTTTGACCTCAGGGAGCCGGGGTGGGTGTGGCCAGGGTGGGCGTGGCCATCTTGACATCACTCATGTCGGGGGGGGAGGGCTGTGGTGGCCCGAGTCCTCTGTCAGCGAAAACGGGCTTCCGAGCTCCATTTTCGCTGGCCAAGGGACTGCGGGCCAGTCCTTCGCTGTTTCCAGGGCATTCCCGTGAGTCAGATCTAAGCAACTTCACAAAGTGATTTAGTAAAGCTATGATAACATATCTTATTGTTATTTCATTTTTGGTGACCCAGAAAGAAAGGATGGAGAAGCCCCTGGTTATGAACCACAGATCTCATAAACTTTGGCCAGTGTTACTGTTAGTCCTTGGAGAGGTCAAAAGGTCAGGTTGCAACTGCATGATTCTTGACTGTTTTACTATCCCAGTGCAGTGGTGAAATCCTAATTTTTAAACTACCGGTTCTGTGGGCGTGGCTTGGTAGGCGTGGTGTGGCTTGGTGAGTGTGGCTTGGTGGGTGTGGCTTGGTGGGCGTGGCATGGGAAGGATACTGCAAAATCCCCATTCCCTCCCCACTCCTGGGGGAAGGATATTGCAAAATCTTCATTCCCACCCCACTCCTGGGGCCAGCCAGAGGTTAGGTATTTGCTGGTTCTCTGAACTACTCAAAATTTCCACTACCGGTTCTCCAGAACCTGTCAGAACCTGCTGGATTTCACCCCTGTCCCAGTGGATGTTCCAAGGTGTCAGAGATCATGAAAAGTGTCTTCTGAAGTAAATTCCATAGGATAGCCAGTAGCACCCAAGAAAAACAAATAAATAAATAATTTCCAATTATTGCACCAGAATTGTGTACTGAGACACCTTCCCTGACTGTTCACTACCGTAATTACACAGGAAAAGAATAGTGACACCAATACATGAAGATACTTCCATCTGAGTGAATGTGGTAGATTTACGGAGTGTACATGTGGCTAACAAGTTTTTTCCCGACAGAAAACGGATTCAGTTTAAGAAATGATTCCGTGAAAGACATCCTCGCTGGATAAGTCAGACTATTTGTGACCAAATTCTCCAAGAGGAAATTCTCCTGTGTTCTGTAGTTGTGTCCCTAAAATCACGAAGAACTGAACTGAATCTGTAGGAGACCTTCCTCAACTGATACCCAATATAGTCAGTTTCACCAGCTATTAGCTAACATTGGGGGTGGGGACATGAAAAATAAAGACATCTAATTAAGCTCAGCTTCTGGTAAAGGCATTCATGGGCTTATCTTGGCCACAACACAGAAGTGGTTTATAATTGCCTTCTTCCAGAATTCAATGTATTTGTTTATGGTGACAGACCAAAGAAATCCCCCTATTTTTTTTTTCTCTCTCTAACGAATAGCCCTGGAAATCTCAGGTGGTCCTTCATTCAAGTTCTACTCAGGAACAACCCAGCTTAGCTTTGGAAACCATAGACTCATAGAGAGTTGGTGCTGCTGTTTGCTTGAGGAACGCCATGGATTAAGAAAAGCTACAATCTTAAACATGTCTATGGAGATTCTCAGTCATCCAGGTCATGGCTGTCCCAAAGGTGCTTTTTCAAGAGGCAACTGGACTTTCTGGTTCTTCTTTGAAGACGTTTCGCTTCTCATCCAAGAAGCTTCTTTAGCTCTGACTGAATGGCAAAGAACGAAGGAGCTTCTTGGATGAGAAGTGAAAAATCTTCAAAGAAAAAACAGAAATCTTAAGCATGAGTACTAGGGAGTTACTTCTGCACGAATGTACGCAAGTTTATGTTATAAGGGAAGATGCAGTAAGTAAGGAGGAGAACAGACCAGGTGAATAACCGTTCATCTCTTCAGATAGCCATGTTTTCTCCCATCCCTTCCTTCCTCCATGAAGCTTCTCTACTTATGAGAAAAGGAAACAATTACAACATCACCCAGATTTTCTACATCTTGTGGTCTGTCATTGGCTTTCCATGAGGTTAAGTCTTTCCTTCTGTTGTTTTTTGAAACCAAGTTAAAAGGGGAAAGCTGCCATGACAGGAATATCTGCCTTTGATGTGGATCCTCATCTTAGACTGGTATTTCTCAATCCTGCCATGCAGAGGGAATCCAGAATCAGAATAGAGCTGGAAGAGACCTTGGAGGTCTTCTTGTCCAACCCCCTGCTCAAGCAGAAGATCCTATACCCTTTCAGACAAATGGTTGTCCAGTCTCTTCTTAAAACATCCAGGAATGAAGCACCCACAATTTCTGATTCCACTGGTTAATTGTTCTCACTGTTAGGAAGTTTCTCCTTAGTTCTAGGTTGCTTCTCTCTTTGGTTAGTTTCCATCCATTGTTTCTTGTCTTGCCTTTCAGTGTTTTGGAAAATAAGTTGGAGTACAACTTGATAGACAATGGCTTGTGTTTTATACCAGATGTGATGGAATATAAACTTGAGTCCGGGAATGAGGAGCAAGCGGTTAAGGGCAAAGGAGTTCAGAAAAGATTACTCGGTCCTGGGAAAGAAGAAAACATGAGCAAGAAGCTCAGACTAGCCCTGCCTTGATTTTGTTTGGTGTAAGATGGAGTAGAGAAAAATTCTGGCAGTCTTCAAGATTCTGCATTACACCCCGCAAGAGTATTCCTCAAAGCCCTCCCTCCCTACCTTGGTTTCGTGACCTTCCCTAAGTTGAAGAGTTGACATCAGGCACCCATGGCAACTGCCTGGATTTATGTTAGCAAGTCAATAGTGTTCCTTAATCACAGGTCTGTGATTGAACTGCCATGGCTCGTAACTGTTGGCAGTTTTGCTTCCATCTCTCAGAAGAGGCGAAAGGTGTTTTGCAAAAAGCAATGAGTAGGGCAAGCGTCTCCTTGATCAATGGCAGAATCCATAACTTTCTTCTGAAATAGTCTCAGTGCTGTGAACGTTTTTATCAATAGATTCCGGCTTAGCTCACGCTGATGGGATGTCTCGGCTGTTTTTTTTTTTTTTTAATCGCGTACTTCCCCCATGAAATGCAACGTTCTTATACTTTCTCCACCATTGATTGATGGGAATGGAGAAGGAAGCTCAGATTTCCTCCACTGGAAAAGTACTCAGGTTTGAAGGATGATAACGAGGATGTTTACAGTGAACAGCAAGGTGTGACAATCTCCTTCAGGTGGTGGTGGGATTCTACTGACAATTTGATGACATTTCTAAGCATTGTTATATTTTGTGATCAGATGGGAGGGTGTCCACATTTCCAGAGACATGCAAGACTTTAAAGGGAAATTGACCCTTCCTTCCTTCCTTCCTTCCTTCCTTCCTTCCTTCCTTCCTTCCTTCCTTCCTTCCTTCCTCCCTCCCTTCCTTCCTTCCTTCTTTCCTCCCTCCCTCTTTCTCTCTCTCTCAAAGAAATGCTCTACTGTCTCTGTGGTTTGAAATCTGTCTCCAATTCCACCAGCCATGACAAGGTGGGCCTGCTCTGGGCCTCTTCCTTGGAGCAGTGTCACTTAAGGGACCCAGGAGATGTGCCTACTCTACCGTAATGCCTCTCCGATGAAGAACCATCGGAGATTTAGATGGTCTAACCCTGTTGGCTTTCCAAAAGGCTTTAAAACCTTGGTTGTTCCCTCAGATATTGGGTCAGGATGCTAACTGAGTTTGATGGTTTGGTTTTGTTGTTGGATGAATGCAGCGGTGGGTTGCCCCCAGTTCAGACCGGTTCGCAAGAACCAGTAGTAAAACCGGTGGGAGGCTCCGCCCACTGACCTGGACGTCATCATAGGTGAGCTGCGCATGCGCAGAAGCTTCTGCACATACGCAGAAGAGTGCACGCACGGGCACAATGCAAACCTGTAGTAAAGATAAGTAGAACCCACCCCTGGATGAAAGTCAGCCTGAGGACAATAACTGCATTATATTAAGGTTATCATCGTGTTCATTTTTTTTTTCAACTGTGGAGGTTTATGGTTATGGATATGACGTATTGTTAGCTGTCCAGAGTCCCAGGTGTACTGTATATTTCTTTTTTTAAAAAAAAAATTAAAGAAGAGCAGATCTTTCCGCTAAGATGTGGCTCTAGATTCTCTGCACGAGATTTCTGAAGGATATGTTTTAATGGGCTCAAGTGTAATTGGAGTTATTTTGTTGTTTAAAATTGATATTTTAATTGCCATGAAGGCAAAGGGGATTAGACAGAAGGGAGGATATGAATGAGTGGTCGTGGTGGTGGGGCCCAAGGACCCAGCCCTGGAAGAAATAAGAGTTCCAGTGTCACTTCCTCACAGTCCTATCATAGAACTAGATCCTCAAGAAAGGATAATAGTTAAAAGCCCCTTTATCAGAAGCAGCCACTGAGATTTCTGGAGAATAACAGAATAACACAGTTATTAGAGGTCTTCTAGTCCAACCCCCTGCAGGAGACCCTATTACCATTCCAGACAAGTGGCCATCCCTTCTTAAAAGCCTCCAGTGTTGGAGTACTCACAACTTCTGAAGGCAAGACATTCCACCTGGCAGCATGTAATTTATTGAGCTTTTCAACCGCTCATAGGCTAACCATGGATAAATCCAAGAAAAGAAAAGTTTCTGAAGAAAACAGAACATTTAATTCAACTACATAGGCTAGTTTTGTGGCCGCTCAGGAAATAGTCAGGCATGGGAAGGGTTTTGTGGCTCCCGGTGTTTTCTTTTCTGTGGGAAATGGGTCCAAATGGCTCTTTGAGTGTTTAAGGTTGCAGACCCTTGCACTGGTTAATTGTTCTCATTGTTCAGAAATTTCTCCTTAGTTCTAGATTGGTTCTCTCCTTGATCGGTTTCCATCCATTGTTCATTGTCCTGCCTTCGGGTGGTTCAGGAGATCAAAGCAGAGCTGTTGAGTTTTCCTTGGATGATTTCTGAGGGTTCGCTCATCTATTTTATTTTTTTATTTTTTAAAAAAAAAAAAGTTTTGCAAATCTCAGGGTCCCCACTAATGCAGTGTTCCCAACCTTAGCCATTCCCAAATGGGTGGACTTCAAGTCCCAGAATCCGATAGCCAGTGTGACTAGTGAATGAACATTCTGGGAGCTGAAGTCCAACACACATTATTTTTGTTACATTACAATCAGTACTCACGGCTAGATTAGAAGGAAATAAATGGACCAGTATAAACTATGCAATTGATAATACTCATCCCATAACTCTAAGAGAATTTTGCAGCATTGCATTGTGGCTGCAGGTACACTTCGAAGACCTAATGAATGACCTCTAGGATACCCCCTTTGTTTTGTGGCTTTCCCGCCTCTGGCCCATGGGGATCATGTTTTTGCTATATGAAAATGCACGAGAGCTTTGGGCAGTAGAAGGACACAGACTAAGCAGTTGGCTATCTCCAGAAGTCCTCACATTGTGCTTGCTTTAGGAACTATTTAGGAATTTAGGAATTATAAGTGAATAATTGGGTGAGCTTTGCTGTTCATTGCTACTTTTTAAAATGGAGAACTTTTAGGGGACAGCAGTAGGCTTAAGAAACGGAAGTCGAGCAATTTGCTGCCCGGCTCAAGAACCATGCCACTTGAGAACTTTTCACACTGTTGGAAGAGCTAAAGTTCGTATGTGTCTCTCCAGATCATGTTTATCTCTTACAAATCCTCTTAAATTGCAGGCTGCCAGAGAAACAATAGGGGAAAGTGAGGGCACGGGAGTCTTGGCTGCTCAGAAGTTATGCTTTTAAAAACGTTGTTATCTACCTTAAAGTGCTCACCCAAAGAAAAGAACCCAGGGGGTGGTTGGGTAGTAAGCCATGAGTAAACATGAGAATTATAGAAAACAAGTGACATTGGGATCCAGATTTGAAGTGGTGAATGGGGTAGCATATCATGTCTCTTTGGGAGTAAATTTGGGACAATTCATTAAAATCATGGCATTGATATTATCTTTGCTTCATTTCAAGGGCTGTTGCTTAATATGCTTAAGTTTGGATTCAGATACTGAGGTTTCCCTCTATTTCACACGTTGGCCAGTTGGATTCTAGATTCTCTTGTTCCTTCTAGGCAGTGGTGGGTTGCTCCCGGTTCGGGCCGGTTCGGGCGAGCCGGTAGTGGTGATGATGTGACATCAGCAAACCGGTTCTCTATGACTGGGAGCTGGGCCCTCCCACTCACCCCCGCGTTATACCAACCTTTATTTATCATTTTTTAGCCCAGCTGATAGGCGCGGCAGAGCGGATTGCTGCACCTCAGCTGGGCAGAAATCTAATGCGCTTGCGTGGAGTGTAAGTTTGGCGTACATGCGAGCGAAACGAGTATGCGTGCAGCAATCGCACACAAAGAACGTGCACGAAGAGAACCGATGGTAATACCGGTTGGAACCCACCACTGCTTCTAGGACAGGGGTGAGGAAATATGGCCCCTTTACGACCTGTGGACTTCAACTCCCAGAATTCCCAAGCCAGCCGTGCTCAGAGTTGAAGCCCACAGGCCATAAAGGAGCCCACAGGTCATAAAGCCTGCCTCTGTTCTAGGAATTTGTGACATAATGACCTCCTCTAGCCTCAGTGCCTTCCATAGTTGGTAGCATAACCAGTTTAAGATATGAATGGAGAAATCAAGGATAGCTTCATGATTACTCTGCAATCAAAACCACGAATAGTGATCTATCCACTCAGCTATATGGCCAAAGGGTCCATTGTGACCAATGTCCAAATCTGATGCACTGTCTAATTCATCATGCTGGATTTGGATTTGGGAGGTATCAACGCCAAAACTGAAAGAGTTAGGGATTGAGCAACGCTGATATTTATTCTCAGATTAAGTATCTCACCTTGGTTTCCTGAGAGAAGAATGAGAGGGTCAAATTAGAAGCAAACTTTCGCTCTTTAGTTGAGTTGCTTGCTTGCTTGCTTTTGAATTCACGTATCCTTTTCCCATCTTTTCATTTTGCCTTCCAGCTACTACTTTATCTCATTAGACTTTGGGGCCTGCTGAGACCTATTCTCTTTAATAGGACAATTTGTAAAACGGATTGAGCCTTTTTTTTTTTTTTTACTGGTAATCCTTACTGGAGTCCTGTCATAACTATAGCAATTCACTTATCTTTTGCCATAGTGTTAGCATTTCTGGGTCTTTACTGATATCCTGTCAAATATCCGCCTGGGTGGATGGGTGATTGGGTTTTGATGAGCTGAGGAATAGCCAATGGGACATATTTCTTACTCTCCCTACAGGAGTGTGGGCAGCGTGTAGCTCAGCAGTTAAGATTCTGGGCTTGTCGGCTGGAAAGCCGGCAGCCCAAAGTTCGAGACCCGAGTTCCACATGATGGGGTAAGCTCCCATCCTCGCCCCAGCTCCTGCCTACCTAGCAGTTCGAAAGCATGCAAATCAGCGGTGGGTTTCAGATATTGTTACCACCTTCTGCACATGTGTGCAGGCGCCTTTTGCGCATGTGTCCGGCCTCGAAAACATGGCTAAATAGGACGGCATAGCACCAGGGCAGGTGGCGGGTGGCAGGTGGCGGGTGGCGGGTGGCGGGTGGCGGGTGGCGGGTGGCGGGTGGGCCCACCCGCAATCTCCACTAAAGGTTTGGGTGAACCAGTCAGAACCAGCTGAATACCACCTCTGATGCAAATGTGAGTAGATAAATGGGTACCACTTCGGTGGGAAGGTAACAGCATGATGTCACATTACCACAGAAATATCTTTGGACAGTGCTGGTTCAAGACCTTGAAACAGAGATGAGCACTGCCCCCTGTACTCAGCAACCAATGGAGTAAACTCCACAGGGATTCCTACAAGAGGGTAAAAAATACAGATCCCTCCCCTGTATCTCCAGCTCGCAGACATGCGGATTTACCGGTGTCGATCAAGGCTTATTTGGTATGAGCAGAGTTCCCCAAAACATTGAAGAAAGAACTCTGAAAGCTTTTACACCATGGCGTTGGGAAGGAGGAAAATTGCAAATTTCCTGGGACATAAAATCATGCCAATGAGATCCAGTCAGTATAACTTTGATGAGGCAGTAAAGATTGGCGTTGGCAGACCAGTCAGAAGATGCTGTAAATCTCAGCTGAATTCTAATTCCTATTCTCTAAATATGGGTTTTAAAACATTTATTCTGCAGTCCTCTCTGTAGTCTAGCAGAATTGGAGCTAGGGGGGAAAGCTAGCGTGTGCATAAGGAAGAAATCGACAAAATCATGACTGTCATTTCAGAACAACTGAAATGGACCACAGTTCTATTGAAGTTATGATGATGATGATGTTGATCTTCTGAGCAATGTCATCAGAGTTGCATTTACAGAAAGTAAACCCTAACAATTTGACTTCCGTGAAACCTTACTTCATACTTAAGTGGTCAGTAGAGGGGGGCGTGCATAAGTGCACTAACATGCCTATCGTCCCTTGTCATTGTATTTTTATTCTCTTATTCTTGTTCTCGTTTTTGTTTTCGACAAATTCCAATGAATTAATTAATTAAATAAATAAAATAAAATTTGAGGAGTGCGGAATCTCCTTCTGCTGGAGATTTGGCTTCCTCCACCCATGCCAGCTCACCCTTTGAGGATGGCAGAATCCAAGGATGACTTGCTGCACGCGTGCTATCCTGAACCCAAGACTGAGGTCAAACCTTTACGTATAACTCCAAAATGCCTTGCATTGTAACAACTCACTCATGTTGAGCAGCAAATGGAGGGGAAGGGGAGAGCATAAATGGGGAGCGGGGAGCGGGGTTTAGAGATGCGAGCACGGTTTTAGTTATTTGTCCCCGGCCTGATGCTTTTTTCCACGCAGACTGAATCGCAACGGGGAGGGGAAGAGGTGAGCTGTGGTTTCCCACAGCAGAAGATTGGGCACTATGCAATATTTGCAGCCGTTTAATAGGACCTGAGTTTAATTTTTTTAAAAAAACAAACAAACATGGTTTTTGTATTCATTTTTAATCCGTCGCTTCTCTCAAAACTCTCAGGAGAAAGCTTGGAGATTTTGAAAAGGGTGTCTCCCCACATCCCTCTTCTTTTCTTTTCTTGGGTCTTTTTTTTTTATTTTTATTTTTTGCTTTTGTGAAATCAGTGCAATAAATAAAGAAATAAACTTGAACCATTGCAAAACCGGTATCTACTACCACTGGCATGAAGTCCCAGTTGCTTCTAGCGGTAACTTCTGCTGCTGTTAGTCAACGTAACAATATCATCTTCACACATGGTACTGTTTCATGTTTGAGTAATAACATTAAATCCCCCCTACCCCCAAAGAATGTCAGATAGGGTTGTGTTGTTGTTGTTTTGCAGTTATGGATAGAACAGGTCCAACAGGATCTCTCTGGTGGTCCAAGCTGTTAGTATCCCTGAGATAGGAACTGTGCTTCTGACATCTTAACAAGTCCATGCAAAGTTGACAATGTTTTCATGAGTTTACAATCCTGCTTTACACACACATATCTTCTTCAGCCTTATGGGGGGGAATGTCTCCAGAACTGCATTTTGTAGGATGTCTGTGTCAACCGTGTGCAATTTACCTGCAGAAGTATATATAGCCATGTGTGTGAAGTAAACCTCAGTTCGGATTAAGGTCACGTGTATATTTCCTGCCTGGAGTGAGTACATGTTGCGCACTTGGAAATCAAGCAATGAATGTGCATGCATGTGTTTGTGCATAAGTCACACACCAGAAATAAGTGAATAAACCTTTTGCAAGCCATTAGTAAGTCATGTGCAAAGCATGAGTAGACAATGTGATAGTCGCGAGGAAGTCATGTTCAATTTGCAAGTTCATCACAAGCAATTAATGTAAAGCATGAGAAATCCAGTGAGTAAAGCAGGCGTTAAACCATGAGTAAAGCATGTGTTAACTATGTGTGACATTTAACTTTTTGAACAATTCTGTGTACACTTTCGTGCCGATCACAGTTACTCTCTTCCAAAAAAAAGATGTGTCTCACGTGCTAAGCATGTGAATACCAAGTGCAAAAATTACTTAAATATATGTGTCAACCATGTGTCAGCCCATGTCTACACCATGTGTAAGTCACATGAAAATCCACATGTAATACATGTCAATACTAATTAAAACATACACACACGAGCCAATATTTGCTCATAGTGATGGAAGTGTATTATGATTTTCAATCATTATGCCTTGTACCAGAACAACATATCTTGGCTATTATTCTCAAGTTATTATTCTTTTAGTTAACTGGTGTTTTCAAATCAAGCCACGAGATTTTCTCAGTCTATATCTGAGCAGCAGGTACACATTCTAAAGTTCTGGAATGTGTCAAGACCATGTACATTTCTAACGCCCATGTGAAATAAGAATCTTCTACAAAAAAAAAAAAAGAAGTTGCAAACCATGTATAAACTATGTGTAAACAAGGCATTAACTTTGTGTAAAGCACTTGTAAACACTGTGTAAAGTGCATGCCGGACAAAGTGCAAAACTCATTAAAAAGCATATGCAAATTCATTATAAAGCACAGGCAGACCAAAGTGTGAACTTGGCGTAGATCACATGAAAAAGCTCTGTAAAAGCATGTGTAAGCAGAGTGCAACTATTTGCCAACTATCACACCATGTCAAGTATGTGCAAAAGAAAAAAAACAAAAAAAAATATGGATGTAAATGATTTGTGAAGCACATGTAAGCCAAATGTAAAATAGTTGTAAAGTGTGTGTGTGTGTGCTGCAGAGAGTCTGGCGTTTTGCAAACCAGATGTAAACAATTCATTAAGCATGTCGAAACAGAGTGTAAACTCTATGGAAAGCATGTGGAAAGTCATTGTTAGCTGGGCATAAACACTGGGTATTATAACCCCGAGAAAGTTGTTAAAATGCTGTTTGAACAAGATGGTTTCAACAGAGTTGCAAACTCTCCCCCTTATGTTTATGTAAACCAAATGTAATCTTTTTGGAATAAGAGTATGCAAACAAGGATGCAAACCTATCTTGCAAAATAGGAAGGGATGGTAAAAGGTGAATCTCCAGGCTTTACACAGACTTTACACCTTGTCTGCACATGTGACTATTAGTGCAAACCACTAATTTACAGTAGTATGCACCGTATCAAACCTGTAAAACTTGAGGGAGGGAGAACGTATTATTATTTTCCACCTCCCTCCCCCGGGAAAGAGTGTGAGTGATTTCTGATGGAGTGGGTGGCCCAGAGCTGAGGTCTATCCTCTTAGTTGCCATCAGCAATCATCAGAGAAAGGAAGACTTGATATCTGGAGTTACAGGTAGTCCTTGACTTACAACAGTTCGTTTATAGTGACCATTCAAAGTTGCAACAGCACTGAAGAAAAAGTGACTTATGTCCGTTTTTCACAACCATTGCAGGATCCCCACGGTCATATGATCAAAATTCAGATGCTTGGCCACTGGTTCATATTTATGACGGTTGCACTGTCCCGGGATCATGCGATCACCTTTTGCAACCCTTCTGACAAGCAAAGTCAACGGGAAAGAAGCCAGATTCGCTTAAGAACCGTGTTACTAACTGAACAAGTGCAGTGATTCACTTAAGAACGGTGGCCAGGAAGGTTGCAAAATGGAGCAAAGCTCGCTTAACAACTGTCTGGCTTAGAAATTTCAGCCGCAATTGGCTGGTTGCAAGTCAAGGTCTACCTGTATTCTCATTCATTCATATTCTCTCTCTCTCTCTCTCTCTCCCTCCCTCTCCCACTCCCTCTCTCTTTCTCTCTCTCATTTAAAGAGCCTCATTTAAAACAGCCTTCTCCAACGTATCGTCCTCCAGAAGGGCCAGGCTACAAGTCCAATAATGGGAATTATAGCCTGCTGTTTCTGGAAAGTGCCCAGTTGGGGAAAGTTTGGTTTAACTCTGCATTGTTGAGTGATTTTAGAGAGTATCTTCTATTAGAGGTAGAGCTTGTCACTTCCATTACCACAAAGATTCTGGAATTAACAATGGCCTGATTAGGCAGAAGTCCAAGGGGTTCAGTTTCCCAGTGCATCGAGAGGCAGAGAAAGGCCAGTTACTGTATTTGCCTGTTACTCTATGAAGGGCACCTTGAAGCAGGGAGAAAAGATGCAACTCACAATTAGAAGCACATGTAATTATTGATAGCCACTAGTGAGTTGATAGTCTTAGCAGAGAGCCCCTTATCTAAGCAAGGGGAGGTCTGCTTCAGTTTGGGATGGGGAGTCCTCGTTTCAGGTGGCCAACTCGCCACAGCCATCTCGCCACAGCTAACTAGCCACGGGAGCTAACTAGCCGTAAGGCAACTCGCCACAGACAATTCCACGTGGGATAACCCACTACGATACATGTTATCCGCCACTGTTTCTTTGATATTATTTCCATGGACGAAAAATGCAAATAACGTCAAAGAAACAGCGGCAAATAAAATTTACCGGTATCGTGTTGAATTATCCCACGTGGAATTTTCCGTGGCATGTTGTCCATACAGTGAGTTGGCTATGGCGAATTGTCCCTTTCTGATGTCAAACCACTAAGTAAATTTAATAAGCGAGTCCATGAAGTGACCGAGAGTTGAGCTTCACTTGAAAAAACATTTTTTTTTTTAGAAAATTGATGAGGCCCTAATAGGAAAGTTGAGAACTTTGTAGGCCTTTATTGCTGAACCTCAACCACCCATCTTCTTCACCAGCTCTTGTCTGAATCTGTTAGGAGCTCTGATTCAGCAGCAGCTCTGGAGTTCTAAGATCTCCAACAATTATCATTTGGCTGCCCTTGTTAGTCACATGGATAGTTGGATTGAAGTCATGGGATGGACTTGCCTACCAGTGAGGAAGAATGAAACAGAGGTGTGCAGATGCTATGGGAAACACCTCTACAGGTGAGACCATTGGTCACCTGTCGCAAAACATGCAGAAGGGTTGGAGAAAAACCTGGAAACCCTTGTGATAATGTCAGAGAGAGATATATAGTAGGAACCACTGTAAATGAGCAAAGCGTTCTGGGAAATAGAGCCAAAAAAAATGATCCCCCCATCCCTTTAGTCGCAGAGCCTCTGAACGGAAAGCATAAATAGCATAGCTGAGCATGAGGCACACTAGACTTGGTCCTGCAGGATAAACTCTCCTACGCCATGTTCTACCAGCTGTTTAAATGCCTAGGACCATCTTCACAGCAAAGGAGGAATCCTATATAAAGGACCTAGATTTCAAGGCTACCAATATCTGGTCTGCAAAATTTGCAGATAACCATCAGAAGAAAGCAAAGGGACACTCAGTGCCACCTTGTGATTCTTCAGAGTTCTACAACCTAGATATGGTATGCCTAGTAGATGAAAAGCAGAAGAAACCTGATATAGAAGGAAAGGCAGGATAAAGAAGAGTCAACGCAGTAAGGTAGAAGTAGCAAACCAGGTTTGGTAAACTACAGAGCCAGATGTATATATAATGGTTTCGTGAACACGGTCTTAAGATGCAGTCATTGGGCAGATTCACAGAGGACGGATCGGTGCCTAGTAAGGCAAGAAAACTAGGAAATTGCAGTGATAACCAGAGATAGTAGAAGTTTCTACTCCATGTATCTTTGCAACCTGGTTCTGATAGCCCTAAAGTCTATGGAGGTGTAGAGCACCAAGACAGTAGAAAAACCGTATCTTCATGATCTTTGCAGGAGTTCCAAGGACAATGTGGCTGGTGCCGTAATTAGAAGACAGGAAGCAGCAGAGAGATCTTGATCTTGTCCAGGAAAGCCATTGGCCAGGTGCAGAAGGAGAGGTGAACCTGGAGAAGGGAACGTGCAGATCTATGGAAGGGCAACCATGCTTGATAGCAGGCCAATCGAGTCTACCCGCTCCATCAATGGTCCCACACTCTTACTGTCAAAAACGTTAGAGCAGGGGTCTCCAACCTCGGCAACTTTACGACTTGTGAACTTCAACTCCCAGAATTCCTCAGCCAGCATATGCTGGCTGGGGAATTCTAGGAGTTGAAGTCCACAAGTCGTAAAGTTGCCGAGGTTGGAGATTCCTGCATTAGAGGGTAGGGCAGAAGGGCAGCTGGACAGGGGTGGGGGCATGTTAGTGGATGCTGTACCTCAACACTAAACTATATATATAAAAAAGAGAAAATATTGTAAAAAAAAAATACTTTTATTGCAAGCAAAACGAACAAACCACCTTGTCTTCCATCTCATGCAGGCCCCGCCAAGGGCCACCCCCATTGTAGGGGAACCGTACCTCCCATCCCAAAGGCGTGGGATTCGAACACACCTCAAGCAAAGGGGCTCGAATCCAACACCTAAAAGGGGAGGGAAACCTTGCGGAAGAATTCCCGAGTCTCTGGGTTATTTTTTTAATTTATTTATTATTTTTGCCAAATCCATGAGGGAAAAAAAAAATTACAAATGAAAGTACTAAAATAATCCTTTTTTCAATAAAATCATAGAAAAACCATGAAAGTGAGTCATGTGTTCATGTCAGAGTATAAATTGTGGTAATCTACGTGGTTTACTTAAGCATGACCTACTGAGTAAACCATATTTAGTTGGCTTCATCCCAAACGCTAAGGTACACCTAACCCATATTTTGGTTGTGTGCTTCTTATGAATTCAGCCTCACCGCAACAGCTATGGTATCCTTACAAGAATGAATGAATTTTTTAAAAAATTGAGTAACCATGTCTACACACACACACACACACAGAGAGAGAGAGAGAGAGAGAGAGAGCGCCATAAAGTTTGAGTTATGGCCATCCCTTTCAAAAACTTGAATTTATAAATACTTTGATGGCTATTATTTCCCCCTAAATACTTCCTGGAATATGTTCAAACTAAGGCTGGATATATTTTTTACTTCTGCCAAGACTCGTAAGAAAAAAAATGATGTTGGATTTTTATCATTTATCATGTGCTGGAAAGGATCATTACATTTTACACCGAACGAAACATAAAACATTTCTAAAAAAAACGTTTCTTACATTTCTTTAGCAGCTGGTACATCTATTAAGAGGAGAAAACAGATTAGGTGAAAATGTTGAGTTAGAGAGTAGGATATGCTGAAGTTAGGGAAGGGGGATAGTTTGGCCTTCTTGTGGAATTTTTTATTATTTTTTCCCCAGCGGATCTTTTGCAGAACTATCCTGTGGGTGATATTTGCCTATTTTTACCTCCATACCATCACAAATTTCTAATTCCATGTAGTACAATGTTCCATTCATGTGATACACACATCTGTGGCAGTGGTGAAATGCTCCGAAGTCTGCTACCGGTTCGCTGTGCGCACGGCGCACACATGTGTGGTATGTGCCAAATGCGTGTGCATGCATGATGTGCGCCAAACACGTGCAGTGCTGAAAAAGGAGGTTTAAGAAGCCTTTTCTAAGGTAAGTAGAACAGCGAGGGAAGGGGAACAGCTCTGCCGCACAATTTAGATTCACTTAGCAGGATTTCCTGCTTTCTAGTGAATATAAATCATGCGTTACAGCTGATCATCAGAAATACTGGTTCGTCCAAAACTGTAGCATTTTTTTTACTACCGGTTTGCCCGAACCGGTAGTTTTTATTACTACCGGTTTGAGTGAACCGGTCTGAACCAGTAGCATTTCACCCCTGGTCTGTGGTTAATATCTGATCTCAGACCCACTAAATTACAAAATAACCACAAAGGGTTGGTGGCAATATGTGCTAGACTAGAATATGGTAATTTCCTGCTAATCCTTCACTTACGTCCATTCACTTAACAACCATTTGAAGTTATGACAGCTCCTCCCCAAAAGTTACTACCCAATTCCAAAGTTCTAACAGCCACCCACCCTAGTCATGTGACTGCTTTTTGGGGACCTGGCCAGCCTTTAAAGTTATTTGCAGTACCCTAAGATCACATGAGAACAATTTTATGATGTTTATTTCTGAAAACTGGCATTTACTTTTGGTTTCCAGAAAAAAAACACTCCGTAGCAAACAATGGGATCATTTAATGACTATTGTATTTGCTTAACAACTGCTCCCTAAAAGGTCCAGCAACATGATAACCTGCTTTACAAATATCACAACGTATGACCGTAATTGTGGCGTCCAATTACAGAGGTAAGTCAAGGTCTACCTGTATACAGGTAGTTTGTTATACAGACAGACCCTGTAGCAAACATAACTGTGCATATCAGAAATTCTTTTTTTTTTTAATCACAGTTACTTCTATGCTGTTTACAACAGATTCATGTGGTGAGAGTTGGTCTGATAATAGCCATTTTGCACAGATTTGTAGGTTGGGAGCTCCTGTAGCCTCAAAAGGGTATTGAAAAACCATACAAATGAGAAATGTAATTTAGGGATTTGAGAATTAAAGGATGGGAGCACAGGGTGGTGGGGAGAATTCCTGATCGAAATTTTCAACATTTCATTAACTACACTTCCCAGTGGTGGTAAAACTGGCATGAAACAGATAACGTGTTTGTTGTCTTTAAAATGCCTTTCAAATCCAAAAGGAAAAACAAGCTATTAACAATCTAAATAATGCAAAAAGTCCAGGAATGAACGGCGTTTAATGTAGAATTATACCGCTTCATCAAATCAGATCTCTTTAGGCTCAGATTGGAAAATCAAGTTTTAACAGGAATATTAGCCATATAGATAGATGCTCAGGCATTTAAATACAACGGGAAGACAAGATTTTTATTGCCTTTTATCCTGGATTTCTTCATATAGATAAGGAAGAGAAAATGTACTCATACTAGGCTAAATATTACTTGTCCCATAGGATGACTTCTTCTGTGTTGTTCAGATCCTAATGACACACAATCTCAGCCAATCTAGGCCGGATTTGATAGGAACAAAGGGAACCAGGACACGCGCAGGAAATGCGGCAAAACTCTGCTTTAATCCCCACAAATAGGCTGGCGCCTCGGAATGCGACGAGTAGGCAACAGGTTCTTTGTAACGTCAGCGCTGGGAGCATCTGCCTCTAGCGCCTTTTCAAGTCATTGGGCCCCACCCTCTGTTTGTCTGGCTGCCCACGCCCACCAGTAACCACCATCCGCCCGCCTGTTGGTGTTGGGGAAGCGAATGTCCAGATGCCACAGTGTCCACCAGGGCCGACACCCATCCGGCGGCAAATGGGCCCCTCAACTCCAGGAATGGCCCAGCGGGTGGTGCGGAGCTGCTGCGGAAGGCTGCCAGGACTGATCAGCTGGGTGGTGCATAGTCGGCCGGGATCGTCAGCTGGGCGGCGCAGGTTCAGCAGGAAACACTGCAGTTGATTGGCATCATCAAGCTGGGGATCAAGCAACTGGGCAGGGCAGATTCAGCCAGGATTGGGCAGCTGGGTGGCGCAGGGTCGATGGGGAATACCGCGGATATTTGGTGTCATCAGATGTGGGACCGCCGCTGCTGAGCCGCCACCTCTCTCGTCACTCCCACTGCATCCCCTCCCCCCATGTATGGTGAGCCCCAGGTCAGGACTCAATACACAACACAGGAAGACTGAAGAGAATGATAGATGTATGGTAGGTGCTATTATCCTCGGTTAATCACATCCTATAAATGAAATTCCTACAGCAGGTAACCTTGGCTGACCTTAAAAAGTCAAACAAGGTTGGATTGAATTAGTAGCTTGATTGGGCCAGGAAATTCCTAGATTATGGGAGAAAGTGCGTGTATAGAAAGAAAAGGTGATAGAGATGTAGAGATAATATCACAGAGGAAACCATTTTCCCGGAAGGTCGGTGTTCCCCTTGACAGGGCATTAGCAAAATGGATTTTGCAGCGCAAAGAATTAATCTCGGGTTGTAATTTATTGTCCAATCTTGTTGAATCAGTAGAAGACGATTACCATTCCTATACCACACACAAGGATACACAAACATACTCCGAGATGAACTCTTTTCATTTACTGCCAATTTAAAGCTGCCAAAAAGAAAAAAAAAGAAAAATGCAAAAAAACCCAACACCCCGACATTATTTATTCATAATGATTTCAAGAACCATCCTTACCTGAGAAGCAATTGGAGGAAATCTTTCATCAATGATTTCTGAAAGAGCAAACATGGCACTGTGCAAAACACAGGTCTTTTCCTACAAAGTGGAACTTTTTGCATGTCTCTTCTTCTTCTTCTTGTGCCATATCGATCAATGGAGGTTGGCGATCCTGTTCGCAATCCTATGTATTTGCATGTATAGACAGAGGAAAACAGATGCTCTCTATTATTTATGTCAATGCTGTTTACCTAGATGATCCAGAGAGATTCATGATCGTACACCCCAATGATCAAATTTTACAAAGGCCAGAAGATTTATTATCTTCCTGTGGACATCGGCTTCAGAGGAATACATCACGCAGTGTTGTGACCCAGCCCCTAGTAGGTAGTAATTGACGCAAGCAGTTCCAAAACAAACAAACTTTATTAGAACAGCTGAGAATTAGCTCATTCTCAGCATAGTCCAAACTAAATTAAAACAAACTCTTCATAACACAAATTCTTCAGTCTAACCACCGACCTCGGTATAATTAGGCAAACTGCCAAAGGTTTGCCTAATTGGCAAAAGTTTGCCTAATTGGCAAAAGTTCAAAAGCAGAAGATGCCGACAAGAGATAAGTGCAGCAAAACTATCAACATTGTTTTCCGACAAAGAGCCCAAGAGCCATTGCTGGTCTTTTAAGCCTTATGGGAGGGGCCAATCATCTCTTGGCCCTACTCCTGAGTCATCCTCTCTGCTTTAGCTGCTCCTGCCTTCTGGCAGCTCTTCTCATACGTGCACTAGGAACAGGCTCCTCCTGTTCCTCTGCCTCTCTACTGTCAGCCTCTGGAGGCTCCGGAGTCCGCACATCACTCCCCATTGACCCTGGCCCCATCTCTGCTTCCAACGCAGAGCTCTCATCTGGGCCTTCCCCAGCCTCCAGGACTGGCCCATGTTCTTCCTCAGCCTCATCACTGTCTGACTCCGCTGCCAGCTCTGCAGGCTGCTGGAGAACCACAACAGGCAGTTCAGATCATGAAAGCCACTAAATCTTTAAAAGGATTTAGTGGCTTTAAAAGGAAAGTATCAGGACCCTTCTTAACAACGATTCTCAGCACAGTCCTAGAACAAAGCAAGGTGAACTTTCCACCTTCCAAGTATCTTCAAAGAGAGGAGGGCACTTCCAGTTGTGATTGCTGATATATTGCAGTCCAAATTTGAGGTCCCACCCTTCCACTAAGTCACTGCTTCCCAAATCACAATAAATTACTCCAAATGGGGTTAAAGTGTTCTTTTTTCCCCTTTGGCTAATGACATACGAACCTATTACCCATCACAATGGGGACATTTACATTGACTTGAAGATTGCCATGTGTAGTGAAATAGATTTGAAAATCTACAAAGGTATTGGAGGATGGACCAGAGGAATGCTGTCGATATAATTTACTTGGGCTTCAGTAAGGGGACTGGAGGCTAAAACATACGATGAACGGTTGCAGGAACTGGGTATGTTTAGTTTAATGAAAAGAAGGACTAGGGGAGACATGGTAGCAGTGTTCCAATATCTCAGGGGTTGCCACAAAGAAGAAGGAGTCAATCTAGTCTCCAAAGTACCTGAAGGTAGCACAAGAAGCAATGGGTGGAAACTAATCAAGTTGTGAATGCTCCAACACTGGAAGTTTTTAAGAAGATATTGGATAACCATTTGTCTGAAGTGTAGGGTTTCATGCCTAAGCAGGGGGTTGGATAAAAAACCTCCAAAGTCCCTTCCAACTCTGTTATTCTGTTTTCTGTTCTATTCTTATTAAGATGAAAAGAGATCAAATTATGGAATTTACAGAACAACAGAGTTGGAAGGGACCTTGGAGGTCTTCTCCAAGGTCCCTCCTCAAGCAGGAGACACATGGTTGTCTAATCTCTTCCTAAAAACTTCCAGTGTTAGAGCATCCACAACTTCTGGACAGAAATTGTTCCACAGATTAATAGTTCTCAGTGTCAGGAAATTTCTCCTTAGTTCTAAGTTGCTTCTCTCCTTGATGAGTTTCCATCCATTGCTTCTTGTCCTGCCTCCAGGTGGTTTGGAAGATAGGTTGACCCCCACTCTTTCTTTGCAGAAAGCTGATTCAGCGATACTATTTTTGTAAAATGAGTTCTCCTCGTGTTACGATCATTCATTCAGCAACTGTTTGAAGTTACGGCAGTGCTGAAGGAAAGAGCTTTAACGATCTATGAGACAGTTTGGGATTAATGAAGGAAAAAAGTTTGGGATGCCCTGCACTAAGTCATCTGTTCGTCTCCAGGACAGAAGAATTCCTATCAGTCTTCCTTCAGCTTTCCCTCGACTTACATCCAGCTGGACCTGTTTTTCTCTTTTTCGGTCTCTTTTCTTCTCCCCTGGGCTGCCTACAATCAGAGCAATTGCCCATCGCAGTGCAGCCATTCATTTAGCTTTCATCTCGGTTCCCATTTAAAAGCAACAAAAATGATTGAACAGCTAGGAGGGAGTCGGCCATCAGGCCAGATTAGCAGGCTAAATACCAAAAAGCTCATCTTTTGGATGGAGGGGGAGGAAGGGGGGGGCAGGACCATACAATAGGTCACTATCTCATGAGGAGAGAGCATCCTGCACCAGCATTTGGGCCCACAGCCCTCTGCCGTTGTTCCAGTCGGTCTGGTACACCCACTGCGGCCTATCAGTTGTGCTGTGTGTATATGGGCAGAAAGATAAATAGAACTGATGCCAAAAGGCATGAAAAAGGAAAAGCCCAGGTTGCATGAATAGAAGCAATGGGTGGAAGCTAATCAAGGCGAGAAGCAACCTAGAACTAAGGAGAACTTTCCTGACAGTGAGAACAATGAATCAGTGGAACGACTCGCCTCCAGAAGTTGTGGTTGCTCCAACACTGGAGGTTTGTAAGAAGAGATTGGACACCCGTTTGTCTGAAGTGGCGTAGGGTTTCCTGCCTAAGCAGGGGGTTGGACTAGAGCAGGGGCCTCCAACCTTGGCAACTTTAAGCCTGGAGGACTTCAACTCCCAGAATTCCTCAGCCAGCTGGCTGAGGAATTCTGGGAGTTGAAGTCCTCCAGGCTTAAAGTTGCCAAGGTTGGAAGCCCCTGGACTAGAAGACTACCAAGGTCCCTTCCAACTCTGTTATTATTCTATTCCATTCTAAAGAGTGGGAGAAATCGAGAAAGATCAAAAGGTTGCATAGGGCTCTTGAAGCTTTCTCCTTGTGGAAGTGTCCTCTCTTCCCATCCCACCATTTTGGGTTGCCAGTCCTTGATGGATCCTCCAGACATGTGGAAGGTGATTCAGTTATGAAGGAGGCCCTTTCTAACTACAGCTAGACCTTGACTTACAATTGGTCGCTTAAATCAGTGGTCCCCAACCCCCGGTCCGCGGACCGGTGCCGGGCCGTGGAGTACCTGGCACCGGGCCGCGCAGCGGCCGGGGGACATGAACGCTGCAGCGCAAAGGCTCCTGGGCTGTGCGCAATGGGCCGTGCGCAAAAGCTCCTGGGCCGTGCCCCCACCCCTGCGCATGCTCAGCGGGCCGCGGCGATAAAAAGGTTGGGGACCACTGGCTTAAATGACCGTTCGCAGTTACAGCGGGCCTAATGACTGTTTGAGTTGCTTAACAGCTATGGCAAAGCAAAGGTTGTACAAACAGGTGCAACTCACTTAACAACAGAAATTCTGGTCCCTCTTGTGGTAGTAAGTGGAGGACGACCAGTTCAATGGCATAGATGTGAAGTATAGGCATGCACGGAGCTATATCCTGCCCTATTGTACCCCTTGAATTGTATTTTTCCCTTGACCCCATGCCCATCCCACCCACAATCCTCTCCAAACAAAGGCTTTGGTGGGTGGGGTTGATTTTTAAGTGTCCATTTCTATTCTAGAGAAATGCATTATTGCATGGAATTTGGAGTAATTTGATACAAAATGGGACCCTTCCTCTCAGTGGTCAACTCTCTGCGACCATCTCACAATGGCTGACTCGCTGCAGCAAACTTGCTGCGGCCTGTTCTGACCTAGACTCCCTTAAAAAGCAGGAAGCAGGAATTCGTCCCTACAAAAGCTCTTTTATTTACACTACTGTGAATTACTTTCATTCACAGTCAGCCAGGTTTGTCCAAACAGTTTTTCAAAGGAATATTTCTCAACACACCTTATCTCGTTTGGCAAGCTGCCATGTAACCAAATGCAGTGTAAGGCAAAACTTGGCACAGAGTCTCTTAGAGTCACGAACAGAACTTTCCACTCTTGAAACTATCAAACAAATGAATTTATTCCTGCAAAAGCCCCCTCCCCGTTCGCTCCTCTTTTGTTTCCTATGGGAGGGGCCAATCATCTCCAAAATGTGGCTTTACTCCCAAGTCGACCCTGCTTTCTAAGTTGTTCTTGTCTTCTGGCAGCTCTGCGCATGCGCACACTGGGAACGGGTTCCAGCTGTTCCTCTGCCTCACTGCTGTCTAACTCCCTCTCTGCCTCTGACGCAGAGCCCTCATCCAAGCTTTCCCCAGCTCCCAGAACTGGCCCATGTTCCTCCCCAACCTCCTCACTGTCTGATTCTGCTGCCAGCTCTGCTGGCCACCAGCAGGCCACAACACTCTCTGCGGAACAACTCGCCACGAGATAATTCCACATGGGATAACTCAACATGATAAATATTATCTGCCACTGTTTCTTAGACATTATTTCCATTCACACACTCCCCCCCCCCAAAAAAAATGGAAATAATGTAGAAGAAACAGTGGCGGATAACATTTATGGCATTGAGTTACCTCATGGATTGTCTCACGGTGAGTTCACTGTAGCGATTTGTCCCACAGCAAGTTGCATATGACAAGATGGCTGCACTTCGTTGGCCATGGAAAGTTGGCCATGGAAAGTTAGCCATGGAAAGATGGCCACGGTGAGTTGGACACCGCAAGATGGCCGTGGCAAGATAGCTGTGGTAAGTTGGCCACGGTGAGTTGTCCTAGACCTGTTTGACATCAGAGGCAGAACAATGACCGATAACCTGCTTCCCGCCTCTCTTTGCCACATTGTTCATTCAATGTATTTTATCTGCCATGCCTCCCTTCCCCATTAAGCTACACTTTTCAAAATAAAATCCATACAAACATAAATATATTAAAATATATTTTATTTTTCCTCCCCAATACAAAATTCAACAAGTATCTTTCTAAAAACAATACACACTTTGATTTTTTAAAAAATAGATGACAATTTCATTGGAACATTTAGGACAAGTACAAAATTAGCCGAATGCTAGTTTGCATCTTCATTCAAATAGTGGAGTTTCTGCTCAGTTTGTAATACTATTTGCAACACTGTCGTCTTAAAGAACCCCATTTCTCCAGGGAAATGAACCGCCACTGTGTCATGATAAAATTTCAATGCCACAAATAACATAACCGGAGCCACGGAGCGTTCTCCACACCAATAATGCTGCTAGACTTAAATACGTTGGTCTGAGATTTACTTCCAAAGTCAAGATGGTTAAACTGAATTACGGATGTGAACTTTCCATTTGCTTCTTTCTCCTGGGTGTGTATCGCTTGGCGTGTTATCTTCATTGCTGGGAGCAATTTTATTTGGTAGATCAGTGTTTCCCAACCTCAACCATTTTACACTGTGTGGGACTACAACTCCCAGAATTGAAACATCTGGCAACGAGCATGTATTTACCAGGGTTGCAACTTCCTGGATTGCCATAAAGTGACCTTCCCAGACCTTCCAATGAGCAACGTCACACAGGATTGTGTGATTCGCTTAAGAACTGTAGTGATTTCCTTAACAATGTGGCAACCCCCCCCCCAAAAAAATGGTTTTTAAATAAGGCATGTTTTGCTTAAAAACTGCCTTTACTTAGCAATCAAAATTTGCAAGTTGAGTATCCGCGCTTCCAATGACCCTGTCCATCTGTAGAACCCCAAAACATCCTCAAACTATTTCCATTTTGAACTCTGCAGCAGCTGAAACTTTCACATCCCACCTTGCCAATAAGCATCTTGATCATATTAGATCCATATTTGTTTCTTGCTTCTCATCTGGCACAACTCTAACTCTGTTCCCACTACTCAGCGGATTTTCTTCCTTAGCTACCGCGTTTCCCTGAAAATAAGACCCTGTCTTATATTTTTTTGAACCCTGAAATAAGCGCTTGGCCTTATTTCCATGCGCTCAAAAGCCCGATTGGGCTTATTATCAGGGGAGGTCTTATTTGGGGGGAAACAGGGTACTTTCCTGAGAACTTCCGTTGAATGTGTTACCTAAAAACTCTCATACTACATAATTTCGGTGCCCAGTTTTTTTTTTGTTTTTTTTTTTACTTTATCCAGGTTGGGCCCTCTCCCTTACGCCTTAATTACACCACTGTGGAGGAAATTCAATAAAGGTGTTCCGTATTACCCTTCAGAAGCAAATAAGTACTCTCGTTAATGCTGGCATGAGGGAACTGTAGTATTGCTAAGAAAATTAAAACTGTGTTATATATTAACACAGTTTTAATTTTCTTGCAACTGCAGCCTCCTTTGTGCCAGCTATAAGGAGATTTTGAGTCAGTTTTACAAAACAGTAACCCAACACATTCTCAGACAGTTTATTTGATATGTCATCGTGGTTTTTCTTTTTTTTTTTTTAAAGAACTAGCAAGGTTCTTCTTTGGGTGCATATTTGGAAATTTCTGATTACAGGTAGTCCTCGACTTATAACCAGGGATGGGCTGCTGGGGGTTCGCAGGGGTTCAGGAGAACCTCTAGCTAAGATTTTGTGCAGTTTGGAGGACCCCCAAATCCCACTCCTGGCTGGGCCCACCTGCCCCGCCACTCCTAGGAGTCCCCACACAGCCCATTTTGGATGCAGGTAAGTGCAGGGTGCGTGCAGAGGCTCGGAGAGGGTGAAAAACGGGCCTGGCCTCCAGAGGGCCTCTGGAGCCTGGGGAGGCTGTTTTCGCCCTCCCAGAAGCTCAAGGAAAGCCTCCAGAGCCCAGGGAGAGCAAAAGCCCACCCCCCCGCCATGGTGCAGGAGGCTGACTAGGCCACAACCACCAGGGCCACACCCACTCAGAAACCAGGCAGAGAACCCCTTGCTAAAACTGCTTACAACAGTTTGTTCAGTGACCGTTCAAAGTTACAACGGCACCGAAAAAAAGTGACTTATGACTGTTTCTCACAGTGATGACTTTCCTGGCATCCCCATGATCACAATTCAAAAATTCAGATGTTTGGCAACCGGTTCGTCTTTACGACCATTGCTGTGTCCCAAGATCATGGGATTTCCCCTTTGGAGACCTTCTGAGAAGCGAAGTCAGTGGGGAAGCCAGATTCACTGAACAACCGGGTTGCTAACTGATCAATGGCTGTGATTCACTTAACAGCCGAGGGAAGAAATTGTCGTAAAATGGGGCAAAAGTCACTTAACCAATGTTTCCCTTGACAACATAGATTTGGGGCACCGTTGTTGGTCGTAAGTCGAGGACTACCTGTAGCTGGCAAAGAAAAATCTGAAGATAATGACGAAAAGGAGACCGGGGTGGGGGTGGGGCGGGAGGAGCCTGCATCCTCATTGAGCAAAACCAACGAGAATGACCATGGGATCCCTCCGTCTTCTTCTCAACCCTGAGAACTTCTTCCTCTGGTTCTATGAAAGCTATCATTGCAACAGAGAATGTTATTAGACAAAAAAAGAAGAGTCTTGCAAGTTGATTCAATGGAGCGCTCTCATTTCCACGCACCCTATCGCGTACTGCGCAAAATATCTTTTGTGGGCCTAAAGCCCTCAGAGATATAGTGAATCACAAAGACCAAGAATTCCAGAATCCTTTCTAAGAGGTTTCAAATAGCTCACCCTCCATCAAAAACCAGCTTGTCTTTTTTCAACCATTCCAGGTTGTTGAAGCCTATCCCAAACAAGAAAGTTGCAATCTTTTCTTACTCTCTCTTGGAGGCGGTGTTGCCTTCTCCAACTCAGCTGAAACCATGAAGCACCACCCTCTCTTTACCTGTCCAGAAAGTCTGGGCAACCCTACTTCGCATTTTATCCCAGTTACTGGCTGGTCGGGCAAAGAATATGTCAAGTTGGAAAGAGTTAATCAACTGCACCAGTGGTGGGATTCAAATAATTTAACAACCAGTTCTCTGCCCTAATGACCAGCTGAGTGGGCGTGGACATGGTGGGCATAGCCAGGAGGTATGACAGGCAGTACTCGGCCTCCTGCACCCCCCTGGGAGCAAAAACGAGCCGTGGGGGGCGGGGACACGCATTCCTCCCCATGCCCTGTTTTAGTCCTGGTAGGCTTCCCTGCAGCCTTCTGGGAGCAAAAATGGGGCATGGAGGGGACACGCCGCCCTCCCTTCCCTGCGCCCTGTTTTGGGCCTAAGAGGCCTCCTTGCACTTATCGGGAGCCAAAATGGGGCACGTGGGGACTCCTGGAAGGGGCGGGGTAGAGCGGAGCCAGCCAGCAATTTAACTACCGGTTTTCCCAAACCGGCCCAAGCCAGCTGAATCCCACCACTGAACTGCATCTTCTGTTCCTTTCGTACTCCAACCACCACCCCTCTCTCCCAGAATTCTTTTTCTCCTTATTTTGAAGATTGGGGGCCTCGCTTTAGTGCCAGTGGGGGGTCGAGTGGGGCTGTAAGAATTCATGGAAACCCCCTCCACCCAGACCATTTGGTAATCTTAGTGGTATTTTTCAACCTTGGTCATTTTAAGCAGCATGGACGTTAACTCCCAGAATTCTGGGACTTGAAATCCACACCGCTTAAAATGACCAAGGTTGAGAAACACTGATCTCAGAATTGAAGAATGGACTCCATCTTCAAATGAAAAGAAAAGCCAGAAAGATATATCTTTCCCTGCTCTAAAAGCACCGTCGTTTTCCCTTGGTATCCAAGAAGGGGATCTTGACTGGGTTCCAAGACAGAAACTGGGCCAGACTCCAGGGCCGTGCTTTTGATAACAGAATGGAGAGCTTTGGCAGGTGTGTGCAACCTCAGAATATAAGCAGCTTCATGTGATAAAATGGTTTTTTGGAAAAGTAAGCCACATCTCAATCCAACGACGGCCCTATCCTTCCCTACCTGCCACTGTATCCAAGCATTTCCCCTGTAAGATCTACGATCTCGTTTACATTGTCCGTTGTCCTTGGCAGCAAAGCGCGCTTTAGGGATTTTAACATACCATCCATTCAGCAGCTCTCTAGAAGACTTATCGGAGGCCTGCAAATCGGGTCGCACTGCGGTGTGCTCTGTCACAAAAACTGCATCGGAAATCTCAGTATCCAAAACATAATTGTCTAAATTTTGAGGATGCAAAATAGAGCTTCTTAGAAGGTCTAAGTCTGCTGGTTCTTACCTAGACTAGTGAGATTTCCACTCGCTGAGAATGTTTAAGTTCACATCTCATGCTGATGAGATCCATCTGTTGGTTTCTAAGGAAGGTAGGAGACGAAGGCACAAATCCATTTCAGGATCTCAGCATCCCATTTCAACGGCTATAATCGCTGGGTGTCATCTTCACAAGTTTCATTTTAGTGACCCTAACCGCCGGGGTATCATCTTCACAAGTTCCATTTTAGTGACTATAACCCAGCTGGGTGTCATCTTCACAAATCCTATTTTAGTGACCATAACTGGCTGGGTGAGATCTTCACAAGTCCCATTTCAGTGACCGTAACCAACTGGGTGTCATCTTCACAAGTCCCATTTTAGCGATCACGTCTGGCAGGGTGTGTGATTGTGACCATTTCAGACCTGGGTAGCATTCCGCACAATCCTCCTGCCAGGTTGCCCAGTTGGGGAAGAGGAAGTGCCTTCCCTGATACCGATAGGCTGGGTAGAACCGGGGAAAAGAGAAACAACAGTGTCATTAGCAAACTGTTTGGAATGGAGATAGAAACCAGATTTTGTTCTTCAATTCAAAGCTTTATGTCAGTGCGCAACATATGTACAATGAGATGGGTGGAGCTCCTTCAGTGCACCCCCCCCAAAACACAAGACAACTCACAGTGAAGACAGAAAATCCCTAACCCAATAAATCATATTAACAAAACACCCAGTCCTATTGCACCAGTGTGAACATGTTACACATTGTGCCGGCCCTGCAAGTCCATCGTACTATGTAGTTATGATGTTATTTCTCATTCAGGAGTCTGACAGCCCACGGATAAACACTGTTCTTCAGCCTGTTTGCATGGCTGGCTATACTTCTATATCTCCTTCCCAATGGTAGGAGGGTGAACAAGTGCTAACCAGGGTGACAGTCATCCCTGAGGATTTTCCTCACTCTTCTAAGGCAGTGAGCCCTAGCGATCTCATCTAGTGGTATCAGGGGAGAGCCCACGATGTTTCTTTCAACAATTTTGACTTCCCCTTCTTTTCAGGAGAAGTGGGGGAGGAAGGATATCTCTGTGGAGAGGTGACCACTGTGTGATTATTTACCATCCAAACACTGAGAGCACCCAAGCTTGGAGACGAGGTCCGTTTTACTCAGAAAAAAATGAGTACAGTATTTTTCGGAGTATAAGACGCACTTCCCCCCCCTCCTAAAAGTGGGTGAAAATTTTGGTGCATCTTATAGACTGTTTTTGGCCTCCCAAACAGTCCGTGCATCATGTTTTCGCCCTCCCTGGCCCCCAGAAGCACTCTGCAGTGCTCTGCATCAGGAGTGAAATGCTCCCGTATTGAGCTGGATCGCCCGGTCCAGTAGCGATCTTGGCCGGTGGTTCGGTGATCCGGGAGCAATGGTGGAGTGAAGCTCTGCCCACCTGCCCAGGTGTCATTACATCCTGGTTTTAACCAGGAAGTAATGTGTTTTTTTACCTTCTGCGCATGCACAGAAGGTCTGCACGCATGCTCGCTTCATGTGCTTCCGAACCGGTAACGAAGGTAAGTAGATTTCACCACTGCTCCGCGAATCCTGTTTTTGCCCAAAATGGGCCTGTTTTTGCCTGCAAAGTGCTTCTGAGGGGGGCGGGGAGAGCAAAAACAGGACGAATGGAGGCCAAAAACTATTTTCTTTCTTGTTTTCCTCTTCTAAATCTAGGTGTGTCTTATAGTCCGGGGCATCTTATAGTCTGAAAAATACAGTAATTTTATGGGGAGCTGAAATTGTTTTTGTAAACGTCGCAATATTTCTCAGCAAGGTTTTTTAAAATCCCTAGCGGAGTCATGCCAGCCCTCGGATTTTGTAATTGGCTCATTGAACCAAGGCAAAACCAGTTTAAGTTAAAAGGCAGGCTTTGTCATTCCGATGTGGGCATGGAGGAAGGAAGAACGGAAAAGAAAGAAAGGAAAAGAGGGAGTGTGAGGAACGATGGAAGGGGAAAGCAGCACGAAGGACCCATAATACTGGAAACAACATCAGCTCCAACAGCAATCTATTTAAGGCAATATTGGGGTGCTGCAAAACCCCATCCTCTTTCCCAGGCATGACATAATATCAGAAGATATTGCTATACCAACCTTTGGTACGCAGTGCTCAGTTTCTCCATGTAGGATTAGAAGAGCGTTTGAGATTAATTTGTATACAGAATAAATGAGAAATAGGGGGAAAGTATTTGGAGAATAAAACAGAAGGGAAATTCCCCATTATAGTCTGTGCTGGTCAGAGACTCTGGCAGCACATCAGAGACCACCAGGGAATCTGAACAGGAAATGCTCTTCTTGCAACCACATCTACAGTCGTGGCCAAAATTGTGGAAACCCTTTGGGAAAAGTGTATTTTTGAGGTTTGATGGCTAATAACACCACTTTTTTTTGGTGGGGTGGGAGTTTCAAGATAATTCTATTCCACTGCTGGAATGGCCTGGGAATAGCCCAGACCTTAACCCAATTGAAAATCTATGGAGCCGACTAAAGAAACTTGTTAGTCAGAAGCGACCCAGCAATAAAACCCAGTTAATAGAAGCAATCATTCAATCTTGGTTTCACATTATAACAGCTGCAGAACTCAAAGACTTGGTTCACTCCATGGGAAGACATTGTAAGGCCGTAATTCATGCTAAAGGTTACCCAACGAAGTATTAACTGACATGGTGATAATTTTTGTATATCTCGTTTTTTTCTACGTGTTTCACTTTACTTCTTTAAACTAACTACTATTCTAATAGCAAATCCTTCATGAAAGTTATTGCATTACATTCTTGATTAAATTATCTTTCCATGGATGTATAATTTTATGATACTACTCCCCCCAAAAAGTGGTGTCATTAGCTAGTTTTAGAAAATACACTTTTCCCAAAAGGTTTCCACAATTTTGGCCACTACTGTATAATAAGATGGTTGCAGTGTCCCAGGGTTGTGTGATGGGACCTTCATGGGACCTTCCCATCCAGCTTCCCACAAGCTAAGTTAATGGCACTGGGTAGAAACTGGATTCTCTTAACGATTGCATGATTCAGTTAATTGCTGTTATTCCATAGCAAGATACTTCTTACTACATGACCTACCAAGGTGGTTGGGCCGAGATATCTGTGCAGATGTTCCTCATAGGTGATGGCATAGATGTCGGAGTCTCCTGATGACCATCGAGGATTATCCCAAGAGTCACTTGGCTCGACTTTCCTCCCATTTGGAAACTAAAACCACGTTGAAAGAAAGCATGGGGACAGGAATGAGAAGCTTTTAATATCAACATATCCAAGTCACTCTGCACCTAGAACCGTGATGGCGAACCTATGGCATGCGTGCCCAAAGTGGCATGTGGAGCTATATTGCCTGGCACGCGCGGTGTTGCCCGTTCCTCTTCCGGGTTTCTGGCGCGCATGTGCGTGTGACAATCAGCTAGTCTTTTTGCCTGCGGCAGTACAGGAAACTAGAAGAGCTGGTCTTCCGTTTTCCTGCATGAGCATGCGTGCCGGTCAGCTGATCGTCACGTGTGCATGCCTGCCAGAAACCCGGAAGAGTAGCTGTCTGAAACCGGAAGTTCAGTAGGTGAAACCGGAAGTTTATTTTTGGGCATGCACATGCGCCCTGGGCAGCTCCTCTTCCAGGTTGCGGATTAGACAAGCACGCTCGTGCACACGAAGCACGCACACATGCACGCTTTCTTTTCGGCACTCAGTGCCAAAAACATTCGCCATCACTGACCTAGAAGGTTGGATTGACTTGTTGATTTGTCTGAAGTGGTATAGGGTTTCCTGCCTAAGCAGGGGGTTGGACTAGAAGACCTCCAAGGGCCCTTTCCAACTCTGTTATTCTATCCTATTCCTTAATAACCACGGCAAAAAAAAAAAAAGGTAATAAGATTGAGTTGGTCACAGGATGAGCCAGTTTTTGATTATCACAACAACTGATACTGCGGCTCAACTACAGACGTAATTCGAGGACTACCTGTGCCAGAAGTCCTTTTCCCTTTCTTTTCCTGGGCAAATATTCACTACAATCTCTGTGATCAGAGAGTCAATTCCACTTGACTGCTTTGATCAACAATCTCTTTCTGCCGAGAAGACCGAGCAGTTATAAATGGGCATTTCCCAGCGAGTTTCACAGAACAACAATCTGCCATTTTTTTTCAGATTGCCCCCAGTCTCTCATTATGCTCCCATCACTTTTGGTCTCACCTGGCGTGACAGATAGTGGTGCTGAATCTCTGGTGGCGTTGGTGGAGATTTCTCCTTTGCTACAAGGAGTAAAAGCAGACAAAACATCACTTTGACTTTGCAGTGAGAACAAGTTGTTTCCTCGTTCAATTTGGGGCACTGGGAATGAAAACCCTCGATTTACAACAGTTCATTTAGCGATGCTCCAAAATGACAATGGCACTGAAAGAAGTGACTCATGACTTACGTTTTTTACACTTACAACTGTTTGCAGCCTCACCAGGGTTCCAGGAAGGAAGGAAGGAAGGAAGGAAGGAAGGAAGGAAGGAAGGAAGGAAGGAAGGAAGGAAGGAGGGAGGGAGGGAGGGAGGGAGGGAGGGAGGGAGGGAGGGAGGGAAGGAAGGAAGGAAGGAAGGAAGGAAGGAAGGAAGGAAGGAAGGAAGGAAGGAAGGAAAGAAGATTATGTCCCCCCCGACACAAGTGATGTCGAGCTGACTATACCCATCCTGGCCAGGTCCTCCCTGGCCATGCCCCCCCACTCCCGAGGTCAAACACAACCTTATTTATTTATTTATTTATTTTATTAAATTTCTATACCGCCCTTCTCCCGAAGGACTCAGGGCGGTGAACAGCCGCGAGATAAAACACATAAATACAAAAAATTTAAAATGAATTAAAAACAAATTAAATAATTTGGCTAAATTTAAAATACCCCATAATTTAAAACAAATTAAAATTTACATTTAAAAATTTACATTTAAAAAGGGGAGAAGAACCTTGATGCAGCCCTCAATGAAATCGAGTTTGACACCTCTGATATAGAAGGATGATAATGGCCAATGGTTTCCTGACTGATTGAGCTCAGATTATCAGTGAATTCAACTTTGTTTCTGACTGGCCTAGTGCCCAACTCACCTCTCCGAAGGCAGACCAGCCAGACCACTAAGAACACAAGTGCAATGATCAGGAGCATCCCAAAAATGCAGCCAATCACAATCCCAGCAATGGCCCCGCCGGACAGATATGAATCTGAAAGGCAGAGGAAGAGAGAGAACCCAGATTTAAAACCATGCGGAGTTTTTAAGCTTTGTTATTCAGTGAGAGCTTCTAAATGTCATATTCATCGTGCAAGATTAAATCCACCCCAATTCCTGCTTCCTTTCTTAATTTTGGACCCTGCTGTCGAGCTAGTTAGAGCCACTGTTCCAAGAATCCATTCGCTCAGAAATATTTCAGATCCAGTAATCCGTCCATGTAATGCTTCCTCGAAATCCTAAATCAAGTGTTTCTCAATTTCAGCAATTTTCAGATGTCTAGTCTTCCACACCCAGAATCCTCCCCCCCTCTTCAGCATGTTGGGGGGAATTCTAGGAGTTGAAGTCCACATAGCTCAAAGTTATTCAGATTAAGAAACACTGTGCTAGATTTTCAAAACACTCTACAATCTGTTAAAAGTAGAAATAGCCAGATTTGTGTCAGTGGTTTAAGCCAAGGGTTTGTTCCACCAAGAACTTCTTAAGGTTCTACATTTAGGCAAGAAAAACAAAACACACAGGTACAGTATATGTGGTACCTCACTCAATAGCAGTAACTGTGAGAGGGATCTTGGAGTCCTAGTGAACAACCATTTAAATATGAGCCAGCCATGTGCAGTAGCTGCCAAAAAAGCCAACACAGTTCTGGGCTGCATAAACAGAGGGATAGAATTAAAATCACATGAAGTGCTAATACCACTTTATAATGCCTTGGTAAGGCCACACTTGGAATATTGCATTTAGATTTGGTCTCCATGATGTGAAAAAGATGTTGAGACTCTAGAAAGAGTGCAGAGAAGAGCAACAAAGATAATTAGGGAACTGGAGGCTAAAACATATGAAGGACGGTTGCAGGAACTGGGTATGTCTAGTTTAATGAAAAGAAGGACTAGGGGAGACATGATAGCAGTCTTCCAATATCTCAGGGGCTGCCACAAAGAAGAGGGAGTCAAGCTATTCTCCAAAGCACCTGAAGGCAGGACAAGAAGAGAAGGAAACTTGTCAAGGAGAGAAGCAGCCTAGAACTAAGAAGAAATTTCCTGACAAAACAATTGATCAGTGGGACATTTTGCCTCCAGAAGTTGTAAATGCTGCAACACTGGAAGTTTTTAAGAAGATGTTGGATAACCATTTGTCTGAAGTGGTGTAGGGTTTCCTGCCTAAGCAGGGGGTTGTACTAGAAGACCTCCAAGGTCCCTTCCAACTCTGTTATTATATTCTATTCTCAGATGACTTGGGACATGCTCTATCTATTCCCAAATTTCATGCTAAAAGTGAAGTTAAATTCTGAGTTTTTAAATCCATGGCTAGTTTTATAAGAAGCCAGAATCCCGGTAAGTTATTTTTTCCTAAAGATTTTTTGGCAGCGCAGAAAAATACAGAACTCCTTCAATCATACTTTGATGATTACTGTAAAAGGGTTTAAAGTACACAGCAAGCATTGTTCTTATACTGAATTGGCTTTATTGGATTTTAGCAACATCATAATGAATCAAAGCTGCGGATTTGTTCAATACTTATCAGTGTTTGCTGAGTTTACTAATGTAACCACAGTACTGCGATTGTCGTTGCTCTCAGTGATGTCATCACATTAAGAAATATATCCTTTCTTTTATAAATGCCTGGGATCATCCACCACTGAGGTAGTCCTAAACTTACGACCACAACTGAGCCCACTTAACAACGGTGTCATTAACTTAACAACTGCTGTGATTCACTTAACAGTTGTGGCAAGAAAGGCCATAAAATAGGGCAAACCAAATGTCTCACATAGCAACAGACACCGTTGTTAAGTGAATCTGGCTTCCCCATCGACTTCGCTCATCAGCAGGTCGCCAAATCTGATCACATGACCTCAGGACACTGCAACCGTCATAAATATGGGTCAGTGCCAGCCATCTGGATTTTGATTATGTGCACAGGTGGGTTTCACATAATTTTCTCACTGGTTCATTGTGCACTGAGCTTTGCTCGTGCGAGCGGCTTGCACGCATGCACGCGCAGGGGTGAAATCCAGCAGGTTCTGACGGGTTCTAGAAAACCGGTAGCGGAAATTTTGAGTAGTTTGGAGAACTGGCAAATACCACCTCTGGCTGGCCCCAGAGTGGGGAGGGAATGGAGATTTTGCAATATCCTTCCCCCAGGAGTGGTGAAGGAAATGGGGATTTTGCAGTACCCTTCCCCTGGAGTGGAGTGGGAATGGGGATTTTGCAGTATCCTTCCTCTGGAGTGGAGTGGGAATGGGGATTTTGCAAATACCACCTCTGCCTGGCCCCAGAGTGGGGAGGGAACAGAGATTTTGCAATATCCTTCCCCCAGGAGTGGTGAAGGGAATGGGGATTTTGCAGTACCCTTCCCCTGGAGTGGAGTGGGAATGGGGATTTTGCAGTATCCTTCCTCTGGAGTGGAGTGGGAATGGGGATTTTGCAGTATCCTTCCCCTGGAGTGGGGTGGGAATGGAGATTTTGCAGTATCCTTCCCCTGCCATGCCCACCAAGCCATGCCCACCAAGCCACACCACACCGACCAAGCCACCCCACAGAACCGGTAGTAAAAAAAATTGGATTTCACCACTGTGCATGTGGCTTAGAAAAAATGCCTAAATAGGTTGGCATAATGCCAGGGCAGGTGGGCGGCCCACCCGCAGGTCAGCACTACGGGTTCAGTTGAACCGATCCAAACCGGCTGAATACCACCTGTATTCTGTGCCGTAATGATCTGCAGTGGCAGTAAACAAGGAAAAAGATGAACAATTACATCCTTTAGGACAGTGTTTCTCAACACTGAGCAGCGCTGGCTGGGGGATTCTGGGAGTTGAAGTCCACCCATCTTCAAGCTTCCAAGGTTGAGAAACACTGCTTTAGGACAATGTTTTTCAACCTCAGCCACTTTAAAGTGTCTGGATTTCAATTCCCAGAATTCTCCCTCCATGATGGCTGGGGAATTCTGGGAGTTCGAGTCCAGACATCATAAAGTAGCCAAAAGCTGAGGAACAGTCATTTAGGGGGCTAAAGAAAAGATATTTCTTATTCCATGAAAGCCATACGTTGCACCACAAGGAGAACACATTTCATTAAACCCCTTCCTTCTACTACCTCCAATTAATAAGCCTCAATTTTAACAACCACAATAAAGCACTTTAAATGGCTGAGATGTGCTTCTTTAAAAACGGTAACTGGGAATATTTTGAATTGGCATTAAAAACTTTTCACGTTTCAAACGCTTCTGCTGTCTGTTCAGTGCTATAAAAATCTCACTCTTTTGTGCCTTTTTTTTAAAAAAAAAAAGACCATTTTTTTTTTTAAAAAAGCATCATTTTTCAAGTGAGCAAACATGAACGGAAAGAGTATGTTATGGCTCTCTCACGTTAACACCTGTACCATCTGAGCAGTGGGTACACAAACGATCGGAGGTGTTTTTGATTTTCCACAGTTCTGGTTTCATTGAGCTAGCCTTTCCCTTAGGTATTTTAGTCTTCTTCCTACATGTTGCTAAATAAATATTTCATTGCGCTTTCTTTGGCTGCTGGAATGAATGGTAGGAAATGCCCATGGGCAGAAATTGTGTGCGCTCGCGTGCCTGCACCCATAATGCAATGAGTGTATGACCCCCCCACGCCCCCTGCCCCCCCGCTCATGCATCTGCGACACCCCCCTTGCACCCCCCCATGCCCCATGCAGGTGTGCATGACCCTCCATGCTCCCCCGCCACTCTGCGCATGGACGCGGACTCTCCCCACTCCGTTTTGGGCCTAGTAGGCCTCCCTGCAGACACAGGCTGCGGGGGGGGGGGTGTTTTTGGTTCCAGGAGGCTGCAGGGAGGCCTGCTAGGCCCAAAACAGGCTGTGGGGGGCATGCTGCACCCTCCATGCTCCCCCCACCCCCTGCACCTGCACGCATGCGCCACCCCCTTGAGCATGCACAGCAGGGACCCGAAAATCAGCTGGCCGGTGGGTGGCGCTCACGCATGCAGGGTGAAGCTGAGCTGGGCAACTGCTCATATGCCTGCAGAGAGGGCTTCGTGTGCCACCTGTAGCACGGGTGCCATAGGTTCGCCATCACGGATATAGGTCAAATCTGGGAAGAAATACCCTTTTTAAAAATGTCTCTGTCAAGCCTGAAGCAGACCTGACTGAGGCCATTTTTGAGGCTTCAGTGTTGCCACACTGGAGCTGAGGAATAGGCAGGGGGGAATAGAAATAGCTGGAGTTTTATAGCCAATACAAAATACTTTCTCCTGGGAATCAAGGACATTCCAACATGTGGTTGGAGAGAGGAGGAGTGAAGTTACCAGGCAACCAGACAGAACCCTGATTGGACCATGTGACTGATTGTTTGGGGAAAGGAGAAAACTTTTACTTTTAATTAGGTGAAAACATTCGCGGGAACATTCAGAGTCGGTTTTCACCAGCTTGTGCCAATATGATACATCCAAATAAACTATTTTTTGAGGAATCTACCTGCCTCGGAGTTTTGTTTGTTATGGGTCTATTACAGTTTCTCCCAAAAAGCCAAGAAGTTGCTCTTAAATATTATCAGCTTTTGAAGTTTAATACATAAGAGCTCCGAGCAGATTTTGTTGTTTCTGATACTCATTAGTGTTTGTTTGCATGTGTGAAGATAGGATAGTACATCCTACTGTGGTTTGGTAATATATTCCCGAAACCACCCGCAAACCCTGCGGCTACTAAATCTGAGTACCTACCTGGGTGGAGGGTGTGAATTTGAGTGGCGTTCCCAGCTTGGGATCCCAGATAAGGCACTATCTGGAAAGCATAAGTCGTTTGGGGCTGCAATCCTATAACAGTTGTGGATCGGTTGGCAGCTCCTAGTACTTCCACCGTACTCCACTCCTCAGCAGAACGGTGTTGTTTTGGACCTCGCATCTGAATCGCAAAACTGGTCACCGCTGACCCATTTGGGACTGTCCAAGTCAGAGAGGCAGTGCCTGGATGGGTTCCACTTGACAAAGTCCAGTCAGAGATCGAGGGGCCTGCCAAGAGAAGCAAATTCCCTGTTTTTTTCCCATAGATATGAAATGCAAGCAATTAGACCTTCCCCAAGTTAAAACCTATTGTGTATTGGCTTACAAATGCATGATATAATGGCATGTGGGAATGACCTTGGGAGACAGATGAAGAAATGTTGTCAAGGAGACAGTTGGATAAGAGATAGCACAGCCCACAGCTGCATACTGGAAGGAGCAAGAGTGTAGGAAGGACCAGTGGTGCTTTAACAACCGGTTCTCTGCCCTAATTATTTCTTCCAACAACCAGTTTGCCAAACTGCTCAGAAAGTTAACAACCGGTTCTCCTGAAGTGGTGCGAACTGGCTGAATCCCACCACTGGAAAGGACCCTCCCTAAGTTACTGGACTGGAAGGGTGATGGTGGGAGAACTGTACTTTCAGACTTGCAAGATTCTGTTAACTCAGCTTTATAGTAAAGTAGAATCAATTTACGTTTCCTGTCTGGATTACCTGGGAAGGGCTGGCATCCAGTGCAACAGTTTGCAAATTTATTAATTAATAACATACTAGTGAATGTGTTCGAATCAGAGAGATCCGAGTTCAAATTCTCATTAGATAAGTTTACACCCATCTCTAGTTCTCAGCTCTGCTCACTTTGCAAGTGACTTGTGAGGACATCCCCTTGTGCTCCATATTGAGCTTCCCAACAACAAGGAGAAGACTGAAAAAGACTCCTAACTGACAACCTTACTTCTTAATTCATACTTGCTATCATTGCACCTATCTTCTAATTTTAGACACCTCGTTTCAAGAATTAAGCATCATGGCTATGGTTGTTCTTTTTTTTAAGTACCCCTTCCTACCCCGTAATCCTGGTTTATAGTAGAGAGCAGAGAGTTTAATACTGGGGCCTTATTCAAAACCTGTTGTGGCCTGCCAGATGCCAGCAGAGCTGGTGGCAGACTTGAATGATGAGGAGGTTGGGGAGGAACTTGGACCAGTTCTGGAGTCTGGGGAAGGCTCTGATGGATGCTCTGCATCGGATGCAGAGATAAAGCCAGGGCCGTCCCACATTTCCCAGCCACCGGAGAGGCAGCTGCCTTTGGAGGCTGAGATGAGTGAGGAGGAAGAACAGCTGGGGCCTGTTCCAGATGCACGTATGTGCAGAGCAATTAGGAGAGGTGAAGAACAGAGGACAAGGACTCAACTCGGGAAGCAAAGCACATGTGGACGCTGAATGGCCCCTCCCTGGCTGGGGAATAAATAGAAGGAAAGGGGAGTGGTTGTCGTAGGAGACAACCGTTCGTATTTCTGAAGATTTTGCTCATTGTGTTTCGTGCCACAAAGACTTGCTTGCCAGAACTTAATTTGCAGCCTTTCACCTGGGAGCTCATGGCCTGGCAATTATCGCAAGGAACTGATAAGGTCTACTACTGCAGTTACAGTAACTCCTTGAAGGACTCTTGCCTGGACTTTTTGGTGGGTGAATGCAATGAATTCACAAGAGGTAAATAAAGAGGGGTTTTGCTTCTGATAAAGCTGGGTCAGAACAAAATCATAGATTTGATGAGAAAGATAGGACTTAAAAGTTTGACATCAACTAAACTGACGTTCCGTATACGTACAGATAAGTCCTCAACTTTGTCCAGCAACCATTCAAAGTTACAACACCACTGGAAAAAATGTGATGAACTGGTCCTCGCACTTATGACTATCGTAGCATTGCCATGGTTGCGTGATCAAAATTCAGACCCTTGGCAACTGGTGTGTATTTATGGCAGTTGCAGCATTCCCGGGGTCGTGGGATCGCTATTTGTAACTTTCCCAGCCATCTTCTGACATCAAAGTCACCGGGGGAAATGACTGTATGATTCCCTTAACAAAGAAAGTGGTTTCCTTAACAACCGTGGCCAAAAAAAACCCTCCACCCAAACATTTGCAAAATCTGGTGTGACTCGCTTAACAACTGCCTCGCTTAGAAACGGAAATTCAGGACCCAATTGTGCTCATAAGTCGAAAAACAACCGGTACTAATATAACTTGTCTAGTGCTGTCTGTCCTCGGGTGGGGATAGCTCACCAATAATAGTGAGGTTAGATCGCTGTGATCCCAGTGGATTGGAGCAGATGGTGCTGTAATCTCCCAGATCCTGGGGAGCAGTGAAATTCCAGATGGTGAGATGCATTTTATCAGGACTGAGCTGATAACGGCTTCCGGCAGGAATCAGCGACTGCTTATCTCTAACCCATTCAATTTCCACAGGATTGAAGGTACCCTGGCAACGCAGCTGCATAGTCACCAGCCCTTTGGGGTCACCGGATGCCTGGAATGACAATATAACCCCTGAGGGGGCTTCTGGAGACAGGGAAGAGAAAGACACGGATGAAAAAAAGACATGGTCTCAAAGTCTGAACAGTGACCCTTGTGATTTAAATGTTGCATCAGCACATAGCAGGCCTAGCTCAGATCTGAAAAGCAGGAATGGGAAGTTTGGGTCGTTTCAAGGAATTTTCTGTTTTACAATTTCCCTTGCCTCTTTTGCCTTTATTTTCTTCCCAGGTTTTTCAAGCCAACAAATGGAAGAGCCTTGATAGTACAGTGGTTTAGTGCACCCTGTTATTAACACAGCTGCCTGCAATTTCTGCTGGTTCGAATCTCTCCAAGGCTCAAGGTTGACTCAGCCTTCCATCCTTTCTAAGGTAGGTGAAATGAGGACCCAGTTTGTGGGGGCAATAAGCTGACTTTATATAAAATATACAAAAGAATGAAGGCTGTTGCTTAACGCATTGTAAGCCGCCCTGAGTCTCCGGAGAAGGGTGGCATATAAATCAAATTAAAAAAAAAAAATGTGGGGATTTGTCCCTCTGATCTTCAGAATCACAACTTTTTGAATTAGATCAGGATGAAGAACAAATGATGATACTTCAGATGCATGGGGGATTAAACCTCTAATTTCCTCAGATCAGGGGCTTGCTTGCATGCTTGTCTGTCTGTCTGTCTCTCTCTAATCATCTACCTACCTACCTACCTACCTACCTACCCATCCATCCATCCATCCATCCATCCATGGTGGCACAGTGGTTAGAATGCAGTATTGCAGGCTAATTCTGCCGACTGCCAGCAGTTCGATTCTGACAGGCTCAAGGTTGACTCAGCCTTCCATCCTTCCGAGGTCGGTAAAATGAGAACCCAGATTGTTGGGGGGGGCAATAGGATGGCTCTGTAAACCGCTTAGAGAGGGCTGTAAAGCACTGTGAAGTGGTATATAAGTCTAAGTGCCATTGCTATTGCTATAAAATATATTGGCTGCCCATCTTACCACATAAGGTAACTCTGGGCGGCTTTACAGTCATGTAAAAAATATTATATGAGGAGGGCAGGGGTAGAATGGGGAAGGTGGCATCTGTTGTGACTTGATCAACCACCTCCGCTGTGCTGTTCCCCCATTGGGGCCAGACCAACTGACAGAGTCAGGCCCGTATGAAAGGACAGGAGGGTTGGGGCCAACCCTCACATTGATGAGGTTCAACTGGATGAAATTAATCATTCACTTCATTCACCTTTTAAGACCCTGAGAACCAGGGGTGAAATCTAAAATTTGTTACTACCGGTTCTGTGGGCATGGCTTGGTGGGAGGGGGGGTAATGTGACTGGGTGGGCATGGCCAATTTTTTTTTACTTTTAAAAGCATTTTTTCTACAACCTCTTCGGCGAAGAGGTTGTAAAAAAATGCTTTCAAAAGGCTCTGACGATCCCAGCTGAGTTGCCTGATCGTCAGAGGCTTTTTTTTTCTTTTAAAAGCCTCTGCCGATCAGGCAACTCAGCTGGGATCATCAGAAGCTTTTAAAAGCATTTGACAATCCCAGCTGAGCCGCATGATCATCAGAGGCTTTTTTTTTTTTTTAACTTTTAAAAGCAGTTTTTCGGCCAAAGAGGTTGTAGAAAAAATGCTTTTAAAAATTAAAAGAAAAAGCCTCTGATGATTGTGTGGCTCAGCTGGGCATGGTGGAGGGGGGAGCAGGGATTTTTGCTACCGGTTCTCCGAACCACCCGTCTCCATCGCTACCGGATCAGATGATCCGGTTTGAACCGGGAGCATTTCACCTCTGCTGAGAATACACCATTCCAATCCCATCACCCGGATACAGCCAGCCGCCATTTTATTTATTTATTTATTTATTTATTTATTTATTTATTTATTTATTTATTATTTATTTTTCATATTTGTATACCGCCCTACTCCCGAAGGACTCAGGGCGGTGAACAGCCATAATAAATACAAATAAATAAATACAAAAATAAATACAATTTTAGACAGGATAGGTCTCAGCTCAGCTTTTTCCTTCAGCTTACCTGGAATCAAGGTGCAATTGGCTTGCCCAGTTATATGATGACCCAAACAAGTAACTTTGGTGCCACTGATCCCAGCAGGGAAGGGGGGGACCAGCAAGCTCTGCAATTTAGAGGCACCGATTTCCGTCTTGCTCACAGGGAGTCCCTGGAAAGTGAGACTGGGAGCAGGTGACCCTCCAGTCCAGGAGCAGACGAAAAGTAAGGCAGAATCATTTTGCACTGAAGTCACAGAACAACGCGGAGATCCCCAAGGAGCTTCTAGAGAGCAGTAACAAAAAAAAGAGAGAGAGAGAGAGAGAAGAGAATGAGTATTCATTCATGCACTTTTCTGAACTCAGAATATTTTAACATTGCAAAAAAAGAGGCAAACAAGCTTGATATACTTGTATGGACCATTCTTGTCATGTCAAACAGCAAACAACCTGTACAATAAGCTATTTTTCTCTTGGTGTTCTCCATCTCTCTCTCCCCCCCCCTCTCTCTCCCTCTCCCTCTCCCTCTCCCTCTCCCTCCCTCCCTCCCTCCCCTCTCTCTCTCTCTCTCTTTCCATGGACCACCACATGCTTTGCTTTTAAAACCCAGTTCCAATAATTGATTAGAGGGGTGGGCTTTATTAGGAAACTACAAGTTAGACCACCCATGCTGGGTTCCATGGTGGAGTGAAGGTTGTGGTGCTCCTAGACGAAAGACAGAGCAAGACGCAAAGGCTGAGTTCACCAGAAAGGACCACAGAGGGCGTTTTTGTTGGAATTCTTCACAATCTCAAGAGCAGATTGAGATGAACAGCTGAGCTGGTTCATTTCTTGAAGCTCGCAGTTTCTTTCCCGTAACCCAATCGCCACTTAACTTTTCTCTTCCTGAAATTCAGTGTTACTCACAGTCAGCATTTTTCAATCTTTCCTACCAGTCCAACCAACTCAACGTCTCCCGGAAAAGTGCAGGGACATTATTCTTAACAACGTACCGCGTTTATGTTCTCAAAGCACATCCGCAATCACCCCAACTCAAAACCCATTTCAGGATGGTCATTTATATGAGTGTCATTCTGAGTTCTGGGCCACTTTTCTGTTCCAATGGCAGCAGTATAGTGCAGCTCAGCTGGCTCAGAAGAGGGAGAAAAATCCATGAAAACAGTTGCTTTGAATAGAGATCAACCCAGTTTGCAATGCTGGGCTTAATTTCCATAGGTCTTTGCCACGGTGGCCCAGGGGTTAGAGTGCAGTACTGCAGGCTACTTCTGCTGACTGCCGGCTGACTGCAATTTGGCAGTTCAAATCTCACCAGGCTCAAGGTTGACTCAGCCTTCCATCCTTCTGAGGTCAATAAAATGAGGATTTGTTGGGGGCAATAAGTTGACTCTGTAAACCACTTAGAGAGGGCTGAAAAGCACTGTGAAAAGGTACATAAGTCTAAATGCTATCACTCAGCTCAGTCCTTGAATCTCTCTCATCTGGTTGACCATAGGGTGGAGAAAGGAGGAAACGATGGTAGAGATAGAAAAAGTAAATAATTTTATCTCTTATTTCTTTGACTTCCTCCTTAGTCATAACTAGTATGACTCCTTCAATAGATAATTCGATATACAGCTTCCAACCTGAAACAGGTTGTCTTTACTCCTGCTATACAGGCAGACCGAGCTCCATTTTGGATTTCAAGGGTGTGTTTGCGTGTAGCAGTCATGTAAAATCTTGTAACTTGGGGTGTGACATAAGGTAACATCTGTAACCCTCTGCTTGAAGAGCTTAAAGCATGATAGATTTATACATACAATCCTGAAAGCTCTTCAAGGCATTCTGGGTACTATAATTTCTCAACTGGCACTTTTGTATTGAAAATACAACATATCTTCTCCTTCTCCTCACCTTCCCTCCCTTCTTCCTTCTTCCAGTTCTATTCAATTTGACGAAAGAAACTTCGCTCCCGGAATTCTGTCAAAGAACACAACTTTGGAGACCTTTTCATCTATAGAGGATAGTGTTCCTCTCCAACTCACCACGACCAACTCACGATGACCAACTCACCATGGCCAACTCATTACAGCCAACTCACCACAACCAACTCACCATGGCCAACTCATTCCAGCCAGCTCACCATGGCCAACTCACAATGACCAACTCACCATGGCCAACTCATTACGGCCAACTCACCATGGCCAACTCACCACGACCAACTCACCATGGCCAACTCATTACGGCCAACTCATCATGGCCAACTCACGATGACCAACTCACCATGGCCAACTCATTATGGCGAACTCACCATGGCCAACTCATTACGGCCAACTCACCATGGCCAACTCATTACGGCCAACTCACCATGGCCAACTCGCTGCAGGACAATAGTTTATACTAATATCAAAGAAATGGTGGAGTACAATCATTAAAGAAAGGATGCAAAAGGAGGGACAGAATGAAATGGGAATGTGGCAAAAAAAATAAAATAATGTTTTATTTATTTTAAATAATTAAATAGAATTGTTCAACTGTCCCGCAGTGAGTTGTCCCATGATGAGTTGGCTGTGGCGATGGGTGTTTCTGTATGTGAGAGACAGAAAATGGGAGGGAGAGATGGAGAGAGAATGTACGTATTTAGAATAGAATAGAATAAGAGAGTTGGAAGGGACCTTGGAGGTCTTCTAGTTCAACCCCCTGCTTAGGCAGGAAACCCTACACTACTTCAGACAAATGGTTATCCAATCTCTTCTTAAAAATTTGCAGTGTTGGAGAATTCACAACTTCTGGAGGCAAGTTGTTCCACTGATTAATTGTTCTAACTGTCAGGAAACAGCTGTGTTACTAACTTGACAACTGCAGTGATTCACTTAACAGCTGTAGCGAGAAAGGTCGTAAAATGAGGCAAAACTCACTGAAAAAGTGTCTCGCTTAGTGATGGAAATTTGGGGCTCAATTGTGGTTGTACGTCGAGGACTATCTGCAAACCTTTCCAGAAATATGTTTCAGACCCTTATGTGCTAATGTCTTCTGGACACACACACATCCCACCCACAGCAGGGAAGAAAGATAAAGGCAAAATCAACTAACGGACAACGTTGATAAGACGAGTATTACGAATTTGTAGCTTCGTCTTCTGATTGATAGCCAGGCAGGAATACAGCCCTCCTTGATTCAGCTGCACTCTGTGGAGCGGCAGGACAGGCGAGGAAGGGACGTCAAGGTCCATATTGTCGGCCACATTCCAGTAGATCTTTGCCGGGGGGTTGGAAGGTGCCAAACAAGTGAGATTGACAGTGCTGTTCACTAGCACAAAACTCCCTGCATTTGAATCTTGCTCAGAGGACGAGACAGTAATTGTTGGGGTCTCGGGACCATCTGGGTGAAATCAAAAGAACATTAACTGTACTCATGCAATATCTGTTTGTTTATATACAACCTATCGGGCTCATCTGTAGGGCCCTGGTGTCAGATATGCTTCCTTCAAATTCCAGGAAAGAAAGACCCAAACTCCATATTTTATAGAGATTAGTACTTTTACTGAAATTGAAATGATCGCAACCTAGGTAAAGCTGGAAGTGAGCAAAACGCGCGAAATAGCATCTAGATAGCATCCCCTCCCCCCGTGTTCATCATCCATCATCCAATCCAAAGGTCTCCCAAAGGTCAGGTGGAATCACGTCTGGCAATGACATCCATCAGGAATGTGTGACAGTTGGTCTAACGGCTCCTTTGGAGAATAGGTTTCATTTCTTGGAAAGACACCTCCTGCGCTCTTCCCCCCCTCGCCCCCCTGACTGGTTCCCCCCCCCCCCCGTTTCTTATGGCAGCTGAAGCAGTGAAAGCGGAGGCTGACATTCGGCCCCTCTGCAGAAGGGACGTTAGTCCTAGATAGAAGGAAAGAAGAGAAAGAGGAAACAAAATATATACAGGAATTAAGGTTTATCTGGGTATTTTGTATAGAATTGCTGTACTTTCTTTGGAGCCCGGACATCCCGTTTATTTGCCCATTCAGCTTGAGACAAAGGGAAATGTTTCCAGGCCACCAGATATTGCACTTTACCATGGTGTTTCCTAGAGTCTAAGATTCCTTTAACTTCAAAATGTTGCTCCCCCTCTACGAGTATGGGAACTGGAGGGGAGCTTTGGTTAGCTCTTAGCGGAGACGAGTGTTCAGGTTTTAGCAAGCTAACATGGAATACAGGGTGTATACGTCTCAGCGTTTTTGGCAACTCTAATTCCACTGTTACTGGATTAACCAATCTAATCACACAAAATGGACCCACATACTTGGGACCAAGTTTTTTTGACTTTTGGGAAGTTTGTAAGTACTTAGTGGAGAGGTAGACTTTATCACCCACTTTATAGACATGTGTTGCGGACCTTTTCTTATCGGCTTGTGCCTTATGGGCTTGGTGTGCCTCATCTAATGCTTTTCGAGTTACTGCCCAAGTGCTCTTTAATTGTTCAATCCAGTCCATCAAAGAAGGGTTTTGGGGATCATCTTGTGGTAGTTCGGGGATTGGTACAAAATCTTGGACCGATACAACCTTAAACGGAGTGAAACCGGTGCTACTGTGTACGGAATTATTATATGCCACTTCTGCAAATGGTAATAAGTCTACCCAATTGTCTTGTTGGTAATTTACGTAACATCTCAGATATTGTTCTAAAACCCCATTGGTTCTTTCACAAGCCCTGTTTGTTTGGGGGTGGTGACTGGAACTTAGCCCTTGAGCTCAAAAACTCCTTCCAGAAGTTGGAAGTAAACTGTACACCCCTGTCCGAGATTATTCTTTTTGGAGCTCCATGTAGTCGGTAAATCTGACGAATAAACAGTTTTGCAAGGGTTTTTGCTGAAGGGATCTTTGAGCAAGGGATGAAATGTACTTGTTTGGAAAACAAATCTGTCACCACCCAAATGACAGTACACCCTTCACTCTCTGGCAGGTCTACAATAAAATCCATGGATATTTCCTTCCACGGGGTATTCGGTCTAGCCACACTTTGAAGTAATCCAGGTGGCTTCCCTGGAGGTCTTTTAGCCGAGGCGCACACTGGACAACTAGCGACATACGCCTGTATATCCTTCTTGAGTGCAGGCCACCAAAATTCTCTTAACCAAATGTAGAGTTTTAACAAATGCAAAGTGTCCCGCTGCCTTGGCATCATGGGCATATTGCAATACTGTTACTCTTAACTTGGCCGGAACATACAATTTCGCCCCAATCCAAGGTAGTCCATCACGGAGTGTACATTCATTTGAGTGATTCTTAAACCACTCGTCAGTTTCCAGAGCTTCCTGCAATTTTTTAAGCAAGTCTCCCGTGAGTTCTGGCTCGGCTTTTGCCTGTGCTCTGGTAGTTACTGGTACTGCCAATTGTGTCGAGGGGATAATAGGCTGAACCATCTCCTTTTTGATGTTGTTGTACTGAGGCAATCGGAGGATCCCTTTTGAGCCAATGCCCTACCCAGGGGTGGGATTCAGCCGGTTCGGACCAGCTCAGGCGAATCGGTTACTAATTTTATATCTGCTTCGCCGAACCGTAGTTGCAAGGACTGTCTGGCTCCGCCCACCCCACCTCTTCCCTCCCAGGAGTCTCTACGTGGTCTGTTTGGAATGCCAGGCAAGTGGAGGATCCACATAGAGGCTCTGGGAGGGCAAAAAATGGGCCTCCTGGAAGTTCCGGAAGTCCAGAAATGGGATGGTTTCCGGCCTCCGGAGGGCCTCCAGAGCCCAGAGGAGGCCATTTTCAACCTCCCGGAGGCTTGAAAAAAGCCTCCAGAGCTTGGGGAGGGTGAAAACACCCTCCCCCCCCCCCCGCTGTGGTGCAGGAGGATGTGAAGGCCACACCCACCAAGCAACCGGGCAGAGAACCGGTTGCTAACATTTTTGAATCCCACCCGTGGCCCCACCTACTATGTAGCCTTGGACTGTGCTGCCTCTTATCTGACCATTCCCTAGGCAGCAATCTCTTCTCTCCCATTCCCAAGGTCATTCCCACATACCATTATTACACCCAGGCCATGGATCTTATTGATGGATGGAGCTACTTAATTTGATGGAGAACTATTTATCTAGAGAAAAGGAGCCGTATCTTCTGTACTTTCAGCCAGTCCCTGTGATACACAAAGAGTTTGCAAGGCTGGGAATATCTGCTTTGGTTTGCATCTGGGTTGAACTTCCTTCTTCCCAAAACATTCAGAGAAAGGAGATGCCAACTTCAGGGACGGATAAAGTCATTCCATCCAATCCTTTGCACATGGTGGGTACCAATGGAACGTTAGGAAAAGTTTTTTAACGGTAAATTTGTGCAACAGTGAGATTTTTTTTTTTCCAACTGAAGTTTGGCTCCCATTCATGAGATTTGTCCAACCAGAGCCATCAGCCAAGGAATTACATTCACTGGCTAAAAGGGTCCATTTAATTTTACAATTCTACAGCTCTATCAAACAGAACATGTAAAACTGGCTATGGCAAGGGTTAGGGTTATGGTTACGGGTTAGAGTTAGGGTTAGGGTTAAGGCTAGGACTAGGGTTAGGGTTAGGGTTAGGGTTAGGGTTAAGGTTAAGGCTAGGACTAGGGTTAGGGTTAGGGTTAGGGTTAGGGTTAGGGTTAGGGTTAGGGTTAGGGTTAAGGCTAGGGTTAGGGTTAGGGTTAGGGTTAGGGTTAGGGTTAGGGTTAGGGTTAGGGTTAGGGTTAGGGTTAGGGTTATTTATTTATTTATTTATTTATTTATTTATTTATTTATTTATTTATTTATTTTTATATGCCGCCCTTCTCCGGAGACTCAGGGCGGCTTACAAGGCGTTAAGCAATAGCCTTCATACTTTTGTATATTTTATATAAAGTCAGCTTATTGACCCCACAAACCAGGTCCTCATTTTACCCACCTTAGAAAGGATGGAAGGTTGAATCGACCTTGAGCCTGGCGAGAATTGAACTCGCAGTAATTGCAGGCCAGCTGGATGTTAAATGCTGCCTTAGTAGGAGGCATTAGCCTCCTACGCCACTCAGGCTCCTCAGGGTCAGGGTTCGGGTTAGGGTTTGGGTTTGGGTTTGGGTTCGGGTTCGGGTTCGGGTTAGGGTTCGGGTTAGGGGTAGGGGTAGGGGTAGGGTACTCACAGTAGACAGTAAGGTTGGCAGTAGCAGTGGCATTGCCAAAGGGGTTGGAGATGGTACAAGAGTAGACACCAGCATCAGTCCGTAGAGGGTCTTTGATTTGCAGGTAGCCAGATGAACGCAAATAATGGGGATCATCATCCAGGCGGTGACCATCCTTGCTCCAGGAAACAGAACCATGGACTGGAGTGCAGTTGAAGGCCACTGAGCTGCTTCCTTCTATCACTTCTGCAGATGGTGGGATCACAGAGATGTTGCTCACCTTCTCTAAAGAAACACACATGTATGAGCTATCTATTGTATTTTTCAAACAAAAAAACCAAGGCAAGGACTCTCAAAAAAAGTCCCTCAAGTTAATGAAGTGACCTGCTTATATGGAAGTAAGATTTTTCTTGCAGTTCTTTGTGCAACAAAAGTCAGGACTAAGGCAAGCAGCAAACCATGATGGCCAGAACCTAGGAGGCGCGTTCCCACAGGAAAGGAGATGAAAGTTAAAATGGGATAAGGTAATTTGTGACTGCTTTGAGATTTCAGAAGTATCTTGCGTATTTGTGAGCCTGGAATATCGTATGAGCAAGGAGAGATTCCACCTGGAAATAAGGAGAAATTTTCTGACAGTGAGAACAATCAACCAATCGAACAGAAGTTGCTTCGGAAGTTGTGGGAGCTTCATCACTGGAGGCTTTCAGGAAGAGACTGGACTGTCATCTGTCAGAAATGGTGTAGGGTCTCCTGCTTGGGTGGGAGGTTGGTGTCAGCACTTCAACCTGCATTTACTCTAGTGCTGACATAAGAAGGAGAAGAAGGGGGCAGCTGGCAAGAGGACGGTTCTCACCTACTTATTTTCCCTGAAGATAATATCCCCTAGGAGATGAGATGGGAGGGGGGACATTCCTGGGAGCTGAAATAGTAGATATGGGGAGAGTGATTTGGAAGATGGCCAATGAGACGCAGAGAATTGGGGAACGGAAAGGGAAAGTTTGGGGTCAGGAAGTCAGTGTTGGCTACGCCACAATCGGGGACAGATTGTCGTGCTTAATAAATGAAAGATTTCATCAAAGATTATTTGTTTGGAAATGCAATTTATTTTATTTGAGATGACATCGAAACCTGACAGTTGGACTAGATGACCTACAAGGTCCCTTCCAACTCTGTTAATCTGTTAATCAGTACATTTGTTTGGATGTAGCATGTGATGCCACATGGACACAGAAATGTGTTTTGTTAACTAGGTTGTGGCACAGGGCTGGGGAGAAAAATATGGACTTCAAAATACAGCTGACTTACAGCTCCCTGAATCTCTGATCATTGGTGTGCCAACCCACAGCTGTTGGGGACTGAAGTTCAACACTAACAATTATTGGCTCCAAATTTTTGACAGAGCAAAAATTAAAAAAGAGAGGATAAATGCATCAGAAGAGTTGGCTAGCAAGATCAGGAACTTCCTTTTTAATAGGGCTGTTGCAGGGGTGAAATGCTCCCGGTTTGAACTGGATCGCCCGATCCGGTAGCGATGGAGGCGGGTGGTTCGGAGAACTGGTAGCAAATATCACTGCCCCCCCCATGCCCAGCTGAGCCGCACAATCATCAGAGGCTTTTTTTTTTCACTTTTAAAAGCATTTTTTCTACAACCTCTTCGGCCAAAAAAATGCTTTTAAAAGTGAAAAAAAAAAAGCCTCTGATGATCACGTGGCTCAGCTGGGATAGTCAAAGGCTTTTAAAAGAAAAAAAGCCTCTGCTGATCAGGCAACTCAGCTTGGATCGTCAGAGGCATTTAAAAGAAAAAAAGGTTTTTTTTTTCTTTTAAATGCCTCTGACGATCCAAGCTGAGTAGCCTGATCATCAGAGGCATTTAAAAGAAAAAAAAAGCCTCTGCCGATCAGGCAACTCAGTTGGGATCGTCAGAGACTTTTGAAAGCATTTTTTTTACAAGCTCTTCGAAAAGGTTGTAGAAAAAATGCTTTTAAAAGTAAAAAAAAAAGGCCACGCCCGCCCAGTCACATTACCCCCCCCCCCACCAAGCCATGCCCACAGAACTGATAGTAACAAATTTTAGATTTCACCACTGGGCTGTTGAGATATTAGTGGCACCAAAGAAAGCAGCTTCATAGCAATGGCATTTAAACTTGGTCCAACTCACCATAAACTCTAATAGTGATGTTTCCCTTCTGGGCAACACTCCCCAGGGGGAAGATCTCCACTGAATACATGCCGGAATCTGTGGTCCTCAGGTCAGAAATATTGAGGTTGCCATGCACGGGATCCACGCTGAACTGAGACTGGAAGCTGGGATCTACCTCCACTGTAAAATTTGGACGCAGGTTTCCCATTGCCAGGATGGTCGCATTCCTTCTCCAGATGATAGTAATTTGGACCTGAGCAGAGGGTAAAGAGAATGGAATGGGGAGAGAAACAGAATTCCCAACAAGCACAGCCAGAGGGAATGAAGATAGAACAGGGAATAATGGGGCTGAAAACAGAGAGAACAAGTAAGCAGTCAATATAATTTTCTCTGCTATCAGTGGAAACACAACAATCATTGCAACGGGAAAATTGCACAAATTTTCATGACCACTTGAGGGCAGCAAAGAGTTTTCTTGCAACCCTTGAATGACTCTAGTGTTTAAAGCTGTGGTGGCGCAGTGATTAAAATGCAATATTGCAGGCTAACTCTGCCCACTGTCTGGAGTTTGATCCTGACCGGCTCAAAATTGACTCAGCCTTCCATCCTTCCGAGGTCGATAAATTGAGGACGCAGATTGTTTGGGGGCAAAGATGCCGACATTTGTAAACCGCTTAGAGAGGGCTATAAAAGCACAGATATATAAGTCTCAGTGCTATTGCCATTCAGATTTTTGCTGCCCAGATATGGTAGCCCTTGCAGAGGGGGAAATGACTGCTATAAAAGGCAACATCAAAATTAAATGCAAATGAAGTGGAGAATTTTGGGTGGATAGGAAGCTAGACAAAGCACTTTGGCTCAGCCACACAGCTAAATGGATCAGTTCTTCCTTGTATTAATCAACTTCCCATTATGATATAAAGCCACTCCTGCCTTCACCCCTCATTCAAGGAAATGGTCAGTTATTTACTTTTCAAATAACTTCCTAACAATCATGGAGTTTTTGCAGCAGACATCAAAACATCTTCCCCCATCTGCATCCGAGCCGTAAATCCAAGCAATGCCAATTTAAATAAGTGGCTATCCTCGAGCAATCGCTTCTGTCCGTGTGAATATAAGTAAATAAGCAAATCAACACATAAATTTTCTTAGATTCCTTCCACTTTCTCCATCAACTCCCTACACTGACACTCACCCAATTATCTCTGTCCTTCCATGGGCCATCAAAGAACCATAAAGATTGCTTAAAGACTGTGGAAGAGAGATAACTTCCCTGTTCCAGGTTCACGCAAAGAACACATTTTTTAAAATGGATAATAAACCATGCGACTTGGCTCTTGCCAAATGTCTAGTTTTTTAAAAAAAAACATGTACAAACATCAATGTTCAGGCATCATTATCTCAAAAAAGAACTTAAGCTTGTCAAGACAGCTTCAAATATTGCTGCCCGTGGTCACATTTAAAACTCGCTGAAGTTGGTACCATGATGTTGCACTCCCTGGAAGGGAGCAGTGGGCCTCAGGCCTAAAAATGTTAGCTTTAAACCTTGTTTAAGTATAATCAACTGGCCTTTTGTTTCCCCAGAAATGGCCAGTTTCACAGAGTTGTGCGAAAAGCAGGGTGTATAACGTACTACATTTGAAAATGAATAGGATTTTAGTTTAATTTAGTTTAGTTTATTCATACTTATATGCCGCCCTTCTCCTGAAGGACTCGGGGTGGCTCACAAAGATAAAACAACATAACCATAAAATTAATACTAAAATAATCCAATTAAAATCCCCAAGAAGTTAAAACTAAGACTCCCAGCAGATCAGGCAATTTGTTGGAAAAACCATGTCTTCAGGTCACTGCGGAAACAGCGGAGGTCGGGGGCCGTCCGGAGCTCAGTGGGTAACCCATTCCAGAGGATCGGTACGCCCACAGAGAATGCCCTCATCCTAGGTGCCATCAGCTGACATTGTCTGGCCGATGGCACCCGGAGGAGGGCAGTCCTATGTGAACGCACTGGGCGGTGGGAAGCCGGTAGGAGGTGATCCTGCAAGTACCCAGGGCATCCAATATTTGTGCATCCAATATTTTCCTATCTATTTACTAATTCCTGGGCCCAATTATTATAGTTAAAGAGAAAGGAAAATTGGATCTTTCCTTTCCTTTCCTTTCCTTTCCTTTCCTTTCCTTTCCTTTCCTTTCCTTTCCTTTCCTTTCCTTTCCTTTCCTTTCCTCCTTTCCTTTCCTCCTTTCCTTTTTCCTTTCCTTTCCTTTCCTTTCCTTTCCTTTCCTTTCCTTTCCTTTCCTTTCCTTTCCTTTCCTCCTTTCCTTTTTCCTTTCCTTTCCTTTCCTTTCCTTTCCTTTCCTTTCCTTTCTTTTCCTTTCCTTTCCTTTCCTTTCCTTTCCTCCCTTCCCTATACTGAAATAAGAATTATATTAAGAATCCTTACTACCACCTTCAGTTTAACTAGAGAAGGAAGATAAACGCTGCCTTTCTGTAAGATCCTAGGCTGAATGAAGCTGGTTTGAGGCTAAGCATAACATGGGAACCCGATTGAAGTGGTCAGACAAAAATAAAATTTAATTTTAAAAAAACACACAAAAAAGGTTTTTTCCCCCGCCACCTTCCACCCTCATTTCTGTAGCCTCAGCTTTCTCTCCTAATTAGTTGTAATGAACATTATATAGTCATGAGCACTGATATTAAAACGCAATCCCCAAGCTTGCCAACAGCTGTTTTAAATTTGTATACATTTAAATAAATTAAATTTCTGTTAAATAATTTACTTCTACAAGGCAGGCCCATCACCATGGCATTTTACTAGAAAAAGAAAGCTAGAATTTCTTAATAAGTAATATCAAGAATTGCCATTTCGATTCTATTCCTCTATGATTTTTTCCCCTAAGAGATAAGCTCCCAAAGACAACCCCCCCCCATCTCTTCATGCATCAATAGAATGTTTGATTGGTTTCTTTTATGCAGAAGAATAGAAAAGTATATACTTACAGTACGTAGCAAATATAAGTGGGTGTTATAATAATGAATTCCAACCCTGGGCAAAGATCTATGTTTTTCAAACTTGGCAACTTTAAGATATATGCAGTTCAATTCCCAGAATTCCCCAGGAATTGACAGGGGAATTCCGGAAGTTGAAGCTTACATGTTTAAAGTTACTAAGTTTGGAAAAACACTGCATTAGATGATGCTTTAGGTATCTTCTGAACCTCACATTTAATGACACGAAGGACTTCTGCCTGGTAATTAATTATAAGGCAAGAGCAGGGGTGGGCTGTTGGGGGTTCACAAGGGTTCGGGAGAACCTCTAGCTAAGATTCTGTGCAGTTCGGAGAACCCCCAAATCCCACTCCTGGCTGGCTCCGCCCCGCCTACCCTGCCTACCCTGCCCCGCCCCTCCCAGGAGTCCCCACATGGCCTGCTTTGAATGCAGGTAAATGCAGGGTGCCTGCGGAGGCTTAGGGAGGGTGAAAAATAGGCCTCCTTCAGAGGGCCTCCAAAGCATTGGCGTGTCACCCAAAATGTCATGGCATGTCACCTTTGCCATGCCTGTCATAGGTTCACCATCACTGGGTTAGAAAGAGCCCTCCATGAAGTTGGAAGACAGGTGCAGAAGTAAAGCCATCCCAACTTTTAGTTATAGCAATAGCGTGTAGATTTATATACCGCTTCGTACTGCTTTACAATCCACTCTAGGTGGTTTACAGAGTCAGCTTGTTGCCCCCAACAATCTGGGTTCTCATTTTACCCACCTTGGAAAGATGGAAGGCTGAGTCAACCTTGAACCAGTCAAGATCGAACTGCTGGCAGTGGGCAGAGTTAGCCTGCAATACTGCATTCTAACCACAGCGCCACCACAGCTCTTTTATTTTTATCGTATGCATTTTTTTTGTACTTTTAAAATTCTTTTTTTAAAAAAAAAACATTGCAAGTTGCCCAGAATCATGTTACAGTGAGATGGGTGGCAAACAAATTTAATTAGTAATTAATTAAATAAAAATAATTAAACAAAGCAGCCTGCCAAATCAAGTCTCAAGGCATCAAGGTGGAGTGACTCAGTTTACAGCCTGGAAGGACCACTTAGAGTTAATGGATGGAACCATCTGGATCAAAGGATTGCCTCAAGGCACACCGGAGACCTTTTTACACACCTGAGATACTCCCGAAGCAAACTTTTAACTTCATTGTCCTCCTTCAATTATTCCCAAATCCCGTGTTTTGTAAGGGTGGAAGCTGAAAACACTCGTCGCCAGGTTGGGAAACAAGAATGTTAAGAATGAAACAGGCTTGGCGGCCATTCTAGAAGTGTTTTCAGTTTAAGATTGACATTTTGACCTTAAAAATCCTTCCAAAATGATTTTTTTTTAAAAAAACAAAACAAAACCTTCATTTCGAGCTCAAGTTACTACCACGCTCAAGAGCTCTTGAAATGTTTTGCACAACTCAAATGCTTGGGTTGGGTTTTGACTTAATATGCTGTGTGAACTCAACGAGTTTGTAGCTTATTCAACAAACCATGGCTTAGCACAATGAGAATGCTAGGAAGAAAAAGGATTAAATCGGACACCTGAAGTTGCCTCAGGATGAACTGAATCGCTTTATTTATTGAATTATTTCCCTGCTAAACCACTGTGCGGAGGGATTGCTCCGTCAACAGGCAATTCAAATGGATCATTCTATTATTGGAATAGCTGTAACATTATAGATATTGGAATAAGCTATAACATCTTCTCATTTCAACGCTCCAACCTTTGACATAAGCCTGGCCAAATTCACACCTGTTCTACTAAAACATAACTTAACCCGTGAAATCAAATCACTTTAATCTCCCCCCCCCCAGCACCTCATCTACCTCACTACAATCTGGTGAGTTATCTTCAGCGGCTTTAGTAGTCTTAATCTGTTTCCACCCTCTGGGTAGCTCAGGGGTGGGTACTACTTACCTTTACTACCGGTTTGTAGCGGGAGTGTGCGCATGCGTGCACTTCTGCACATGCCCAGAACCTTCTGCGTATGCACAGATGACCCATGATGATGTCGTGGCAGGTGGGCAGAGCCTCCCACCGGTTTTACTACCGGTTCTATAGAACCGGACAGAACCAGGAGCACCCCACCACTGGTGTAGCTCCTGTCTGAAATTCATCGGCACACATACAAAGTGATGAAATGCATAGGCTGGCCCCATCCCCACATTAATATACATGGGGCAGAATGTCTGATGGAGACCCAAGATGAGTTCAATCATTTATGGTCCGTCAACTGAGCACCTCAAAGAAGTAGGACTCTGAACTTGAAGGACTTAGGCAAGTTCATGAGAAGATTGCTGCTAGTCGTCTACTCTCCTGCATCAGATCTTCCACCCAATACAGGACCAAACGGATAGACAACTAAGACAATGATATCCATGAATGAGCACAACTCTACTCCTTTCCCTACGTCCTTTGAAGAGACACAACAGGCCTGAACAGGCCTAACTTCGAAGGCTCATAGGGTGGCTTGGTCTCTCTTCTCTTTTCCTGGTCTTTAGCCTACTGAGAATACAAAATAGCAGTCAAACTTAGAAGCAGCCTTTTAATGCTTCCACATTGCGTGAAGCTATTGTCCCAAGCATATTATGGGGAGCCATAAAATGAGAAAATTGACACCTCCCTCCTCCCTGTTTGGCTGAAAATGTGGCATGCCATGCCACGAAGCCCATCTCCAAAGCTTCCTCCCGTCCTCCTTCCATTTTCTCTTGCAAGTCCATTTATTGCCTGTCAGCACCACCAAGGAGAAGCAATGTCCTCCGATTGAGTGGAGCCAGGCTAAATCCCAACCCTTCCTTTTTTCCATCTCCAGCTCCTTCGAGCCATCCATATAACAAACCCTGAAGCCAGCAGGGCCTCCAGGTCTGAGCCCTTGTAAATTAAAAGCTGAACAACAGCATCGGCCACACGCCAGGGGCTGCATTAGCAGGAGCTGAGTGAGAAAAGCTGGGAGTCAGCGGGGGAAGACGACAGGAGAAGATGGATGAAAATTGGCTCAGTGGGAGCTCAGCAGCCACCACAAGCTGTAATGGATGGGCCAGCCCCCTAAGAGGAAAGAGAGAGAGAGGGGTAGGGATGGGAGAAGGCCATAAATCTAGCAGGAAGGGGTCGGAGGGGGTGAACACAGGAAGCCCTGTGCTGGGCTCCGGTTGAAGAAGGCATTGATCGAAAGGTGGCTATCTTTTAATTGCGAAGGTTTCTTCCCCCCCCCGAGTCTTCATTTGAGGTTAACAGGAGGAAATCAGCATGGGAACACTTTGGCTAGGATGAAGGAATGGAAGAAGCCCTGCTGTCTGTCCTGTTGCTGTTAAGGGAGCCACCCGCTCACTTCTATCCATCACCAAAATAAGGTGCCAACTGAAGATGGGAAAGTTGAGACAGGAAAGAGCAGAGATTGGCAGGTAGAAATGCTATTCTTAGACCAGGGGTGGGGAACGAATGGCTCCCTTTATGACTTGTGGACTTCAACTCCCAGAATTCCTGAGCCAGCCAGTTTGAAGTCCACAAGTCATAAAGGGGCCATAGTTCCTTTTGGGTCTAATAATGGATAAAAAAAAAAATTGAACTTTGTTACTATAGATGTTGACAACAGCAAGACTATTGTTTGTGGGGAAAAAAATTGGAAGGACTCTTTGATACCTGCCATGGACGAATGGTTGCAGAAGCTGATGGAGTTGGCTGAAATGGCAAAACTGACCCCTTTGATTAAAGAAAAGAACACGAGTATTTTTGCTTCCGCGTGGAAACCGCTTCTGAACTTCATGCTTGATGTGGCGAAGAATGAAACTCTGACTTTGGGTTTTACAGATTAGATCGATAGATCTATATAGAAATGACTCATCCATACTATTATGGAAAAGCAAAAAGCCGTGATTTGATGCTAATGCCTGATTCTACTGCAACAGAGAGAGTTGGAAGTCAATGCTTTTTCTTTTCTTTTCTTTCCCCTACCTTTCCTCACTTTTCTTTCCCTTTTCCCCTCCCCCTCGCTGCTCTACTTTTGTATTTTATAATATTTTATAACTTCATAAAAATGTTTTTTAAAAAATAATAATAATAAAGGGTCCATAGTTCCCCACCCTTGCCTTAGACAATCACCCATGTGCCACCATTACTATCCTCACATTGCTTTCAAGCCTGTAGTTCAATCAGGCAACTCCTTTAAAATCAGTGTTGGTTGCCTTGTTCCCAGAGATAAGGAGATAAGTCATGGTTGATTTACTGAATGTGTTACATTCACACAACATCACTAAGCCAAAGGTTTGGGCAGGGGTAGGCAACCCGCGGCTCTGGAGCCACATGTGGCTCTTTCATCCCTCTGCTGCAGCTCCCTGTCGCTGGTCGGCTCCACAATTGATAGGGCTTTCGGTTAGGACAGGTAGAGGAAAAAGGACGTCGTGCTAGGATGAGACTCTATGATGAGGGAACCGGACTTCCGGTGGGCAGAGGAAAAAGGACACCACGGTAGGAGGAGACTCTATGGTGGGGGAACTGGACTTCAGAATTGAACGGGGGACTTCTGGTTAGGACCTTTGTGGCTCTTTGAGTGTTTAAAGTTGCTGACCCCTGGGTTGGGGCTTGGATGATGAATAAACCAGTTGCATGAACACCTTTCTTTTCCCAAAGTACATTCATTACTTTTTCCTAATGAGAGTCAGGCTGGATCTGAAAAGTCAAGGTAAAAATAACATCTGCTTTGAGTTGAGCTCAACCACCTGTGATTAGAAGTACACACTGTTGTGGTTTTGTTGTAGAAAATACAGAAGGTTTTGCCATTGTGTTCTTCTGGAGTATTTCTTTCATTTTCCCAATCCAGATAGATAGATAGATAGATAGATAGATAGATAGATAGATAGATAGATAGATAGATAGATAATAAATAAATAAATAAATAAATAAATAAATAAATAAATAAATAAATAAATAAATAAATAAATAAATAAATATGGAGCAAGTCAGGCTGCACATTCTAAGCTTGGTTAGTGTTAACCTTGGTCAATTCATTTTGTGGCTTTCGCTCGTTGGGTGAGCCCAATCTCAAGCTTGCAATTAGGTGAAGTCAGTGGCCAAGTTAAGCAAGTTGGGCGAAACTCTGCTTTGCACCCTGACCTCTTGATTATTGAACAGAGAAAGGCAGAATGCCAGCAATCTCTGGCCAACGCCCAGAAGCTCCGAATGGCCCACAGAAACCCAGAGCGCTTATGGCAGGGGTGAAATGGTCCCAGTTTGGACCGGATCGGGCAATCTGGTAGCAATTGTGGCAGCTGGTTCGGAGAACCGGCAGCGATGGCGGCGCGAGGCTCGGCCCACCCACCTGGGTGTCGTTACTTCCTGGTTTTAACCAGGAAGTAATGTGTTTTTTACCCTCTGTGCATGCGTAGAGGGTCCATGCATGCATGTGATGCGCATGGATGCATAAGTGAAGCGAGCGGGCGCACATGGCGTGTGCACTTCTGAACCGGTAAGGAAGGTAAGTAGATTTCACCCCTGGCTTATGCTCTGAAATTGTACACATACAGAGATACACAACGCTCCTTGCCTCAGTTTTTTTTAAAAAAACTGGATCAAAGGGAACAGAGTTAAAACACAGCAATTTTCAGGCAGCAACTAAACCTTTCAAATCACCACTTTAAACAAGTACCATTTCTGAGACAGACCATCCAAATTTAGAGGGGAAAATGCCATGACAGCTCATACGGGGGAAGCTGAAAAGTCAGCAAAATATTTGTTTCATTTTTTTCCCCCTCTCCTCAAAGTGGACCATTTTTAGATGAGGCGGCTTCCACGGCACAGTTCTGATTGCCAAAGCCAACTGTGCTGCATAAATACGCTTGTAAGAATAAGATGGCAACCTGGGGGGATCTTGTGTTGCTGGAGTGGAGGTGTGTCACACGCCCACTTCTGTATGCCGGGTGTGGCAAATCAAAAGGATTTGGTGACTAAGTGGTGGCTCAGTGGCTAAGACGCTGAGCTTGTCGATCGAAAGGTCGGCAGTTCAGCGGTTCGAATCCCTAGTGCCGCGTAATGGGGTGAGCTCCCATTACTTGTCCCAGCTTCTGCCAACCTAGCAGCTCGAAAGCACGTTAAAAAAAAAAAAATGCAAGTAGAAAAATAGGGACCACCTTTGGTGGGAAGGAAACAGCGTTCCGTGCATCTTTGGGGTTTAGTCATGCTGGCCACATGACCACGGAGACGTCTCTGGATGGCGCTGGCTCTTTGGCTTTGAAATGGAGATGAGCACCGTCCCCTAGAGTCGGGAACGACTAGCACATATGTGCGAGGGGAACCTTTTCCTTTACCTTTAACAGCTCCATCTTTCTCAGGGCTCTTTTAAACTGGGGTGGGGTGGGGGATTTGATGCTTTGCACAGGTGAGTCTTAAGGCAGTTCATTTATTTATTTATTTATTAGTCCTATTTATATGCCGCCCTTCTCCGTAGACTCAGGGCGGCTTACAATGCATTATAGCAATAGCCTGCATATTTTTTTGTATATACCTGCTTATTAGGGCTTTGGGCCCCCCCAAGCGGTGTTGTTCTATACAAAGTTGGCTTATTGCCCCCACAATCCGGGTCCTCAATTTACCTACCTCGAAAGGAAGGAAGGCTGAGTCAACCTTGAGCCTGGTGAGATTCGAACTTGCACTAATTGCAGGCAGCTGGCAGCTAAGTGCTAGCACTTAACAGCACTTTAGTCCGCTGCACCTCACTACAAGTTCACCTTCAGCTGAGCCTCCTCGGATCGAATTCCTCCTCGTTGCCCCAAATACGCTGCTCTTGTAGCAGGGCCAGCCCCTGCTCCCTTCCCTGCATTTCAATTCTTGTTCCAACCCAGCTGATGGGGAGAGACAACCCTCGTACCCCTTAGGAATAGGACAAGAGCTTTGCTTCCTTCCTCAAAAGCGACTCAGATTCTGCCAGAAGCCAGAAGGATCAGACCAGCTGGTGGGGGAGGGGAAAAAAGAAACCCAAGAGCCCAGTTTCCTAAACTCACCCAGCAGGGAAAGCAGACAGATGGTCAGGCTGGAAGAAAAACGGACGCCCGGATGCCAGCAAGCCATGCCAGCTTGGCTCAAAGGTGGGGTGGAGTGGGAGGAGGTCGAGGCACAGAAGGACACGGAGATCGAAGAAGGGCTCCCAACCCCGAGTGCCAAGGGAAAGGCAGGGCCTCTGTTGGAGATGCCGGAAGGCAGGTGTGTGTATGTGTGTGTGTGTGTGTCACCAGGTAGCGGAAGGAAGAAAAAAAGAAAGAGCAGCAGCGAACCAAAGGCCCAGGAGGAGACCTAATCCTCCCCCTTGGGGCAGTGGGCCAGGCGAAAAGCAGTTCAGCTATTCAAGTTATGCACCAGCAAAACCTGTTGAAAAGTCACAACAAAGGAGGGGAGGAGCGTATTCAAAAGTCAGCTGGGGAGCTGTCAATTATTTTGCAAGGGTTTGGAGCAGGGCACTGGCGGCAAGACAAGGGTGGGGGGAGTCCTGGCCAAGGTGGACCTCATGGCTTTGGAACAGGATTTCACAAAGGACACTTGGCTATCCAAAATCACAGCTCTTGGCCAGTGGAAATTGGATGCACACTAATCCAGCACCCCTCCCTCAAATAAATCTGCATGATTGGTGGGGGCGGGGGCCGAACCCTGACTTCGTTTCAAGGCACCCTTTGTGCTGTCTATAAATCAGGATTACCTTCTGGCCTCCATAACCGCCGAACAGTCCAAGCGTATCTGATGCAGAATGACAATAGAGTTATCTGCTTGTGGCAGATGCTGATTGACAGGCTCAAGGAGGGATTTAAAGAGAGCCGGGGCAGCTAAATTTTGGCCAAACTTATGTGGATGATGTGCAAGTGTTTTTGGGATCACCAAAGCCTTTAAAGATATTAAATCGCTCATTGGCACGTTTATCCCTTTCCTAGCGCTTCTGCCAACAACCTTGTGTTCGCACTAGGCAAACAGCAGGAAGAAAAATTCCCAATGGCGAAGGAAGCTTAGGTTTTTTTTTTTTATTATTATTATCGCTCTTTCAAAGACGGCTGAGGCTTCTGCTCCAACGGATGTCAATCCAAGACTAGGAGTTTTGTGTCGTTTGGCATTTTTCTGCACTCTTCCTTTTGCACCGCTTGCAATCTCTTTTAAAATCCTTTCCCCTTGACCAAGTTTGCAAAGACCCCAGTGCACTGTTGGCTACAAACCATTGTCTCTGCAAATTTGGCTCTTCGCTATTCTCTACGGACAAAACCAGGGTTCTTTGTTGAATCTCCGCTCCTGGTTTTGGGGAAACTCTACACAGCTATAGATAAACAGGCTGATTAAACAGGGTTATATACTACCAGCTGGCAAAAAGTCTATAAAACAGACTCGGGCCATGAAAAATCCCGCTGAACGGAAGTGTGTGCAAAGGGGGATTTTCTGGAATGCTGAAAATTCTGCTGAATGCAGAATTCAGCACAAAGATTTTGAGTCCACTGAAGGTGCTTAGATGTTAATCTCACGTTGCTGAATTCCAAGGGCTGCTCACAAAACGCATCGTGTGCCGATAAACCAGCAACAGCACGACCGTGTCAGATCTCGTAACTACTGATTTTATTTATGTACACAATTTATATCCCATTGTGAAATAACCCCTGGATCGATTAATTAATCGTATTTCGATCCTGCTGCAGTTATAAACTCCTGGTGGCTCAGAAAAGGTGGCAAAATATAATCACATCATCATACATAATAAAACATACAATACAGACCTTCCCCTCACTCAATCTCTGGCATCAACACCCCAACACCTTTTGCAAAAGCCTTTTCTTCATCTAGAACAGTGTTTGTTTCTCAACCTTGGCCACATTTAAGGTGTGTGGCCTTCAACTCCTCAAATTCCTCAGCCAGCCAACCAGGTCTGTAGAGACTAGCTTCTATAAAACTACCCAATCTTGCTTTATTTTCAGTACTGACTGCAGAATGGTAAATTCTGGTTTTAAAAAAGGCAACTTGTTAATCGTGCAGAGCTTAATCCATCCCAACCTAAAGACTTAAGAAAGTTTGTTTTCCTTTAAGGAAGGGGTCAGCAACTCGTGGCTCTGGAGCTGCATGTGGCTCTTTCATCCCTCTGTTGCGGCTCCCTGTCGCTCAAAATATGCGTCACAACCACCGATGTGTGATACCATCCGGCACACGATTTTTTGAGCTTTTTGACCCCCAGTAGGCCAACCATGGATAAATCCAAGAAAACAAAAGTTTCAGAAGAAAACAGAACATTTAATTAAACTACATATGCTAATTCTGTGGCCGCTCAGGAAATAATCAGGCACAGGAAGGGTTTTGTGGCTCCCGGTGTTTTTTCTGTGGGAAATGGGTCCAAATGGCTCTTTGAGTGTTTAAGGTTGCCGACCCCTGCATTAAGGCAATGAATAAAAAATAATTCTAGTCCTTTTACTGTTTTGCGATGGTTGTGCAAGTGGAAATTTCTCAAAGGAGACAGAATGCTCTTTTGTGAAGAGAAAACGCGCTGGATTGTTTTAAAGGATGAACCGTACATATGCATTCCTCTCTGTCCTAGTCAGAAACGAACTGACGTATATCAGATGCGCATTGTCAATAAACCTCCTGCTGTTCCCTCCCTTATGAATATGAGATGCAAGGAAGGCTTTGGACCCAGCCCGACCTCAAAGAAAGCTTCTGAAGGGCCCTTTGATCCAATGAGCCCTGAAAAGGGGCATTTCACGTCCATCTTGGAAAGACAGAGCCGTAAACCCCGCTATGCTAATTTTAGGGAACCAGGAAAAGAAAAAATCTATAAAGGGTTGTTAGATAATCAAAGTGTGTCTTCTCTTTCTCAGCCTTCGCTTAAGAGCTAGCCTACACAAATAGAAGGGCAACCGAAGGGCAACTGACGTGAAACGGGCTTCTAGATATCGACAGCTGTGTCAGTTTCAGGTTATTATTATTTAAAGGCTGCGCTGCGCTGTACACCTTAGAGACTGATTTGAATAGAGCAGAAACCTGCACAATGTTTAACTACCTTTTTCAGACGCCAAAGTCATTGGCAACAAAAAGACAGAGGGGCTATAAATGGAATATCTCCCAATATAAGGCTCCTCACGGAGTATAGAGAAAAGAACGGTGGTTGTGCCTTTCTTTTGGTTTTGTTTTGTTTTTCCTAAAAGCCAACAAGAACTCAGCGCTAGTCCTGAAATCCTGCTCCCGTTTAATGAAGGCAAGTTAGCCTCCAACTATGCTTTGCAAAAAAAAAAAAAAGGTGAACTTTCAGACACTACATCTACAAACCATGGGCCATTAAAAAAACAAAAAAACAAAACACACACACACAAAAGAAACCCTTCTGAATGCCTAGGGCAGATCATTTACTGCAGGAGGACTGAAGCAATTAATTGGGAATGCAAAGAAAACAGCAGAGACATGACATTTGCTCCGAGCACCTTCAAAAGATCACGTGACGTTTATTGCAAACCAACCCATCATTAGTACAGAAAATAGAATTAAACTCTCATTTGGCTCTCTCCGGCGGCCAGCTGAGATGGAAGGCAGCATGGTTGTGTGATTTCAGAGGGACCCGGGTCCCGACAGGATGGGCTCTCCAAGACTGGAAGACGGGCTCTCTGAAGGCCACACCCATTCTTAAAGCAGGAGATCCACCCGTAGCAGCATCTCAAGGCAAGGCTGAAAGAGAAAAGAAAGGGTTCCTTTAGGCCTGTTACTAGAACTATACTTGGCAATAGAACCTCGGAAAGTGGATTCCATCATAAATGAGTCATTAAACTTGGCCTCTGGTGTCAGTTCTTAGTTTTTGCATAGCTCCTAGAGATTGAGATACTTTATAAATTAAAAAGAAAAAGAAAAGCCGGTGCTTTGCCAATTAAGGATGTTCAGAGCTTTAAAAAAAACCAGTTGAATTCAGGCATGTTATACCAGCTATTAACCAAAGTCAAATATTTTTGGATAACAAATGTGACAACTCGATATATCTACTGAATAAAGCTCCGCATTGGCAACAGGAAGGGCATCCGGCCATTAAATGTTCTGCTACCTCCATTCAGTTGCCCAGACTCCACCTCACAAGGATTATGGGGTCATTAAATGATGATGAAACATGACAACTCGATAAGTATTTCAGCCATGGTGGCGCAGTGGTTAGAGTGCAGTACTGCAGGCTACTTCTGCGGACTGCTGGCTGTCTTCAATTTGGCAGTTCAAATCTCACCAGGCTCCCAACCCATCTCATTCAGCCTTCCATCCTTCCGAAGTGGGTAAAACGAGGACCCAGATGGTTGGGGGCAATATATTGACTCTGTAAACTGCTTAGAGAACTGTAAAGCACTGTAAAGCGATACATAAGTCTAAGTGCTATTGCTATTGCTACTTGAAAGTCTCAGTTAGCCGGGGAGGATGGAAGAAATAAACCAAAATGGTGGGAATCAAGCAGGCTGGGAAAAGCTGCCCTATAATTCAAATAAAGAAAAACTCATTGTGGAAGTTAATTAACATGAGAAAATGGATCTTTCTCATGTACAAATGCCTATTCTTTAATCTTTGATGATATAATGGATTTCTTTTTTCAATAGCTTGCATATCGTGGAAAATGACATACTTTGTAGCCTACTGGGATTTATAAAATGAATGTTTATTTTCACCCTCCCCCACCCACCCACCCTCCAAAAAAACTTACAACCTTTATATAAATTTATGGTACAGGTACATTAGGAGCATGTTTTCATTTCTTGCTAAATGCTGTGAAAAATCCCGTGGAAGGGGAAGAAACCCAAAAGAAGTCCCAAAACAATAGGCTCCATAATGATGGATCTGGGAGAGGCAGCCTCAACGGACGGGACATATCCTTCTTAGACGATTATAAATGACTGAAGCTTTTCTTTTATGTTGATACCACAAAATATCATCCATCAGGGTTGGAGGGATATATTCATTCACTGGCGATATTTTTAAAAGAAATGTCTTCATCTAATCAATAAGAAAAACCTAAACACTTAAAATACTGCTGACCATTCACTTCGCTTGCTAAAATGCCAGCGCTAGGGAGTATCATGAAAGAGAGGCCTAGCTCAGGGTAGGATCCTAGACACTGAATGGGAACTCAGGATGTGATAGAGCAGTGCAGCTCCAAAACCAGCATGCATCAAAGAGAACTGGAGGCTGCTATGATTTGAGTCTTTCCAAGGGTCATCTGGCCAGCCACAGCTGGGGACAAGGCTGGATTTGATGGGTGCTCGTCTTTTCCAGCCACACAGCTCTTGCACTCTTTGTTTCCATTTTTAATGAGATGAAGGCCCGACAGTAAAAAACGAATCCAAGGGATGACTCACCAGTCAATGGCCCTTGCTTCTCCCTCTGGGCCCTTGGAAAACTCATGCATAACATCTTAGGCAATGCAGGCCTGCGCGAAGCCTTGATCTGGAGGCTCGGTTTGAAGGGGATTCAAAACTGAGCTGATTTAATTGTCAAATTGAATGCGTTTCAAATTGGTGAGGCAATGCAGAAAGCTTTTATATCTGCACAAAAGGTGCCCCCTCCCCCCAAAAAAATCTAATTTGGAAAAATGAATGGACTCAACTTGACACTTTTTGAACCGAATGGATCAAACGGATAAGCAAATCAAACCCAGTTCACCTAGGCTTGAGAGAAAGCAAAAAGGAATGAGCTGGCAGAACAAAGATGCTGGATTTGGGTTAAGACTCCAAATTGAGTCAAATTTTGGGAAAATCATTCCTTCGCAGCCCAAACTACATCCCAGAGTTATGGTCTGGCGAATATAATATGTGTATCTTGAGATCAGGAAGACCTGGGCGATAAATAAGAGAAACTATCTTCTGGCCTATCTGCCTTCTACACAGATAAACATGTTTAGGATAGCTCAAACACGCTTTACATATTGCTTGCATGTTCCCTTCCAGTTTAAACAGAGCAGATTTTAGCCGTGTTTAAAAATGAAAAAGTCACTACGTGAGTTCATGGTTTTGATTCTCTGCGGAGCCAAGAAAACCTGATTTTAGCGCTCAGGGGTTTAATAAATCAAAGCAGATTTGCATCTATTTCCTTTTATTTTTGCCGGAAAAATAAATTCAGGCCTTCGGAAGACTTTGAAACCTGATGGCAAATATCGGGCAAAAAGGCAGGAACAGGAAAGACAATAGGCTACACAATGTCAGGGAGAATAAAGCCAGGATCCAGTGACAACCCTCTTTCCTCCAGGGAGCCGTTACCAAGTGTGAAATCCCCATATTCATCAGTAGAAGCGAGAAACAAGGGCCATTCTCTCAACTGAGCCATTAATCTATTAAATGTGTTAGATTCTTTTAAATTATGGGGACACAATTAATTGAATATTGATACTAGTCCGCCCCAAACATCCACTATTTAATCCTTCGCAGTTCTTTCCTCACTAATGTTTTTTTTTTTTTTCCCCATGAAGAAAGAGGAGACAGCTCTAAGATTTCCCCTTATAAGGAGGAAGAAAATAAGGGGTCCACTTTGGTGCATACCTGGGGTGGGAAACTGAGTCGTCTACATTTCCCACCCTGGCCAAAATCCTGGATTTTATGAATTCATCTCACTATAAATGGACACTGGAAGAAGACACCGAGTGCCGAAAAGGTCGTGCGGAAATGTCGTGCAAGCGCTCGTCAGGGCCGTGCTCAGGAAAAGCTGAACTTCCAGGTTCTAGCGTGAATGCGTGCCCGACAATCAGTTGACCGGTGCATGCACGGTTTTTGGCACTGCAGCGCGTGTGAAGGGATGGCGCTCCGGGAAAACTGAACTTCCAGGTTCTAGAATGTATGCGCGCCAGACGATCAGCTGGCTGGCGTGCATGCGCAGGTGGGGCTGCGCGACGAGCCACTTTGGGCACGTGTGCCATAGGTTCGCCATCATGCTATAGATCAAAATTTGCCTTAAGAGTCAAAAAGGTTCTTACATTTGCAAAATTTATGGTTATTTGCATTCATGGCCATTTTGACATCCTGCATTCAGGTGACCACATTTTATGATGGCTTTGTTGAAAACCGACATTTACTTCTGGTTTCTGGCAAAACCACTTCCATTGAACCATTAGTTCACTTAATGACCACTGCAAAAAAGTTAACAAAATTGGGGTTGTTCGTGTGACTGACCCAATTTACAAGTGTCATGACTTATGACTGTGGTGGGCAGATTCAATAATGGTTGTAAGTTGAGGACTATAGTTGCAATGAGTTTATGCAGCACCGGTCTACTCCACACCCTTTCCCCCCCACCCCTTACCAAAATTACCTAAATTGCTCAGATCCTCCCGATCTCCTTCAATTTAGCAACTAGATCTTCCACCGTTTCCACTTTGACTCCGGCCTTGCGCTGAGGAGGATCTTCCACGCTCAGAGTCTTCACTCGAGGCGTGAGATCCACACCAAGATCAGATGGCTTCACCATCTCCATTTTCTTCTTTTTGGCTTTCTGGGAAAGAAGAGGGGAACGGGGAACAATTAACCAACCGCTGTCTAGTTTTGCTGGAGATTTTTGTTTCTTCTGAAGTTTTATGACTGGCTGTTCCTGGGATGAGTACCAACAAGGGATGTGGGGGGAGTCAACGCTTCCATGCAAACCTGCACCTCCCCTTCTGTTACTTGAGCATTTTAAACACTTAAGAGATGTCAATACAGGTAGTCCTCGACTTACCACAGTTCGTTTAGTGACCGTTTGAAATTACAAAGGCACTGAAAAACCTAAGACAGTTGCAGCATCCCCATGCTTCACGTGATCAAAATTCAGATGCTTGGCAACTGGTTCATATTTATGACGGCTGTAGTGTTCCGGGGTCTTGCAATCCCCTTTTGCGACCTTCTGACAAGCAAAGTCAATGGGGTAGCCGGATTCACTTAACAAACTGGATGACTAACTTATCAACTGCAGTGTTTTACTTAACAACTGTGACAAGAAAGATTATAAAATGGGGCAAAACTCACTTAACAAATGTTTCACTTAACAAACAAAAATTTTGGGCTCAACTGTGGTCGTAAATCGAGGATTACCTGTATAGCTTCCAAACTGCTGAATACTTACCTTGTTCAGTGTAGAAAGCATTGCAAAAGATAAGGCGAAGATGAATTAAATTCAAAGGTTGTTTCACTTATATTTAATGGTAAAATTAAATTATTAAGTATAACAGTATCATTACTGACTGCAGGTGATAGAGTTCTCCTTTGGGCCCCTATTCTATATTTCCATCCAGAGCTATCGGGAAGACTTTCATGTCATTATCAAAAATGTTCTGTGAGAGACAGAATACTATAAAATCTGGAATGAAGTGTACCAGTGGTTGGAAAGGAGAAAGGGAGTTGGAACAAAAAAGATTTAGTGTTTGTAGAATTAATACTGATAATATTTAGACAAATATGTAAATGAGGACAAGGGATATGTAAATAAGAACAAAGTAGCAATATATGCTAATTATTTAATAATAAATAAATAAATAACTTTATTGTCATTGTACGTGTATACACAGTATACCCATACAACGAAATTCACTTAACATCCAAAGACCAGGTCTAACGCACAAAACAATCCCGAAACACACTCCCACCCACCACAATTCTCCACCCCTAAATCACCCAAACATCCACACAACAGACCAAGTAAATTTAAATTAACAAATTAAATTAAAAGTAATTATATTTGTTGTTATGTTAAAAAATATGTATGGATATGACAAGACCAGGATGGTCACGCTGTGTTGCAATGTTTTTAATGTTTATTTAATAAAATACTTTTTTAAAAATTAAAAAAAAAATGTTCTATGAGTTTCCCAGAATCTTCAAGTTCCACCTCTCTCTTCTCCAAAGCCATGCAGCTCCAGAATGATGCCCAGGGAAGCCCTTCTCTTAATCTTAAAGCTGGACACTCGCTGAGATGCTTTGCTGGAGCAGGTAAAAGAGCAGCTGAGTAAGAAAGAGGTGTCAGGATCCTACCATGATGTTGGGCAGAGTCGCGTAGCGAGGCTCATTCAGTCGTAAATCGGCAGTCACCACAGCAGGCAGCTTCAGGCGCACCGTCTCGAGACCCCCATCGACTTCCCGCTCAACCTTCAGCCAGTCCCCGTCAAGGCTCACTTCTGAGGCAAAGGTTCCCTGCCGAGGAAAAAGAAGAGCTGCTTCCATGAAAAGTGTGATACATACGTTGCGCACACCTCAACGTATGTATCAGTCTTTTCAAATCACCCTATTAAAGAAAACGATTCTAGGTCATAAGTGGGGATTGAGAGACAATACTCATCTGTCTACACACAACTGAGGTGGCTTTACTGCAATGCCATCTTCAAACTCCAGGCAACACCAGCTAGGCCAGGGGTCCCCACAGGACCATAGCATACTAGCAACTGGGCTGTGCAAACAAACAAAGCCCCATCCGCTGGATGCAGGCAGCACAGAAAACCACACTCCCTCTGGTCCAGGGAAAAACCTCTCTCCACGGAACCGGCCTCTGGTGCCCAAAAGATTGGGGATCACTGAGTTAGGCAATTAAGTTCTTAATAACAACAATGCATCCCAGAATTAAAATACCCTAAAGCCGAATCTGCCAGCCTGTGTGATATAGCTTCAAGGGCTCCAAACGCATCCTGCCAAGCAAAGCAGATCCTAGCCACAAAAACCCACCAGTGAATCATATGAAGGCCTGCACACTTCACATGTCCTCGACTCCACTGTCAAGCAGCCACAGATCGCCGTGACCATCTTTCTGGAAATGTGGCCACGGTGCAAAAGCGTAAAATTTGAGCTGGACACTAACAAGGTTTGCCTGCCCGCTGATTAGACCACAAATCCAGTCACACAGTAGAAAAAAAAGAGTCTCCGTGAAGGATTATCCCTCTGGGAAGATGAAGAAAACAGGACCAAAGGACTAACTGCCTTTAAAATAAGGCACGGAGATTTCTATTCCAAACAAAACAAACGAACGAAAGAAAAGGATTTATATTCTCGGGTTGTGGGGAAGCAGAGAGAGATACATTTTTGTATAAATCTATCAGTGCGAACAAGTTGGCAGTGAATGCACAAACAAAAGTGAAATGCTGGCTATCTTGAAGGACTGTGTTTTCTGTGCAAGCTCCATATTTTCGAGAACAATTCCTGCTTTTAGTTTATTTTTTGATTTTCCACATTCAACTTTCTTAGACCTACAGTGGTCAGCTGGGAGATGGAAAAAAGAGCAGAATTCAATTCCTTGGCCAAGAAGCTGTTGTATTTCATTACTGGGTACCAAACAGAGTTACATCGCAGAGAGACTATTCTACCCACTCTGCTGGCCTCCTATTTTTTCCCCGTCTTCTTTTAGGTAAAGGTAAAGGTTCCCCCCATACAGGTGTGCTAGTCCTTTCCGGCTCTAGGGGGCAGTGCTCAAAGCCAAAGAGCCAGCGCTGTCCGAAGACGTCTCCATGGTCATGTGGCCAGCATGACTAAACACCAAAGGCGCATGGAACTCTGTTACTTTCCCACCAAAGGTGGTCCCTATTTTTCCACTTGCATTTTTTTAGGTACTTTCAAACTGCTAGGTTTGCAGAAGCTGGGACAAGTAACGGGAGCTCACCCCATTACACGGCACTAGGGATTTGAACAGCTGAATTGCTAATCTTTCAATTGACAAGCCACCATGTCCCTTGCCTTCTTTTACTACAAGACAATTTGTTCTAGGACATCAAAGTATCAAACCACCATTTGATTGTCCATCTGACTGTTTCATTCACTGAAGCAAAGGAAACAATTATGTACCTTTGAGCACAGGGGCACAAACAGAGAGGCTTCTAATTTACCTGAGGCCAGTCAAGAAATGCTGCCGTCATCTGCCCTGTCTGGTTACAGTCATCATCAATGGCCTGTGGTAGAGAGAGAGAGAGAGAGAGGGAGGGAGGGAGGGAGGGAGAGGGAGAGAGAGAGAGAGAGAGAGAGAGAGAGAGAGAGAGAGAGAGAGAGAGAGAGAGAGAGAGAGAGAGAGAGAGAAAAGGGAGAGAGAGAACGTCACAGGAAGCATTGCTGGTTTTACAGGTTAATTTCCACCCCCACTCCCCAATAATGGCCAGGAAATATGTACTACAAAGGACGCTGTTAGGTGGGGATGATTGGTTTCGCTGCAAAATTTGGCTTGGGAATGTTGACTTAAGATCACAAGAATGCGTTATGTACAGAAATAAACGCACCTTTCCAATTCAAGGTAGGGCTGGTTTGACTTTCATGTCACCCTTTCCTTCTGAGAAATGTCAACAGCCGCAACATTAAACCAACAGAGAAATGCTTGTGCACAGTGATGGCCAAGGCAAAACCAGGCTCCCCATTTTTCGGGGCCAGAAAAGCAGCTTCAGCTAGCAAGAGGGAAAAACAACAACAACATCCTGCCATATTTTGCCATTCCTTCCTCAACTCTGAATGGCTCTTATAGCCCAGCTTTCCAGCTATCAGGGAGGACGGCATAAGCCTTGCCGGATGAGATCCACTCCTGCATTTTCTTGGAAAGCCATCGGTTTTGCAAGGCTCAGTTCTGCCTCTTCTGGCCTCAGGCCTGGACCTTTTGGCATCACCGGCCTTTCCTTGCTTGCCATCTGTCTCGGTTGAGTAATGGAGCCCGTTTCCTTGGCCATGCTTGTTTTATCAGATTGGAAATGCACTTACTCCCTGCTCTGTTGCTATCCAGAGTAAGCTTCTGCTCTTTTACGATATATGAAATGCTGACTGGTTGGGTACAGGTAGTCCTCGACTTATGACTTAAGACGGTCACTTAGCGACTGTTTGAAATTCTGTCAGGCCTACTTGGAGCTACTTACAGTATGATTCATATTTGAAATTCCAACAGCCCTGCGTTGTCAGCTGTTTGCAGTCACGTGACCATGTTTTACAACGGTTTTGTCCAAAACCGGCATTTACTTCTGGTTTTTGGCAAAACCACGCCCATAGTGAGTTACTGGTTTGCTTAATGTCTGTGGAGTTGTTTAATGACCACCATAAAAAAGATTGTAAAATTGGATCTGTCATATGACTCATTTTATGACTGTCATGAATTATGACCATAGTGGGCAGGGTCCATTACTCAAGGACTACCTATACTTTGGCCTTCTGCCTTCTGAAAAATGTTAAGGCGTAGAAACGTAGCCTTGGGTGGAGATTGCCCAAGATTCAGAACGCCACTGATTTCTGCATGGAATATTTATCTCCAAATGCAACCCCTCCCTTCCTTTTCTCTCACCTGCTTTCCTAGGAGCAGAAGATTGACACTTTCTTTCTTGGCAAGCGCTGCCAGGATCTTTGAAACCTGGAAGGGGGTGAGGCTCTCGTAGTCCTTTGCAGGAATCTCCACATGGACCCCCCGGTCAGCTCCCATTGCAAGGGCTGTGCGGATCGTCTCCTGCAGATGCGACAAAAAGACAGGCCTCCAAAGGTGGTTGTTTCCCCAGTGTTTCTAAAACTCCAGTTTTGTTCTAGAGCTGGAGTCTGGCTTAGAGTTCTCTCTCTGTTTTGAAGCACTTGGTAGCCAGCGCCTAATGACAACTGGGAAACCACATAGGAGTTTGGCAACTGGAAATTGTGGTTGCCCCAACACTGGAGGCTCTTAAGAAGAGACTGGACAGCCATCTACCAGAAATATTATAGGTCTCCTGCGAGACCAGGGGGTTGGGCTAAATGATCTCCAAGGTCCCTCCCAACTCTGTTACTGTTACAGATTTCATAACTCAGCCCTCAGCCAAAAACAGGATAGGATGCTTTTATTGCAGCAGACTTTGGATAGCTAGAGAAGACAGAGATAAAGTTAAAGACAAATAACCATCACATTGTAACTGCATTGCGCCCTTAAGATGGAAAATGTGATAAACCAGAGTTTTGCAAACTTGACAATTTTAAGATGTGTGAAATTTCAATCCCAGAATTCCCCAGCCAGCATGCTTTCCCCAGCAAATATTGGGCTGGGGAATTCTGGGAGTTGAAGTCCACACATCTTCAAGATGCCAAATTTGAAAAAAACATTGTTTTAAACTATGTAAAAGCAATACCCAGATATCTACCCAGGGCCCTGGGGATTCCAGAGTTGAGCTGCCTTGTATCCTTGCTTACAGAAATACTGGAATTCAAAGCAACCTATGTGGAACGACCTTATTTCACCTTCACAACCCTCCTTGCAGGCAGCCAAGGCTGAAAATACGGCTGTCCAATGAATATCATGGTTAAACTGGAATTCAGGTCTCTCGTGTGTCTATTTAACATTGGGCTTACTTGCCAACTCCCTTATTAGGATGAGCTACAACATCAACTCTGTTGCATTTTTACTCAGAGCATCCTTTGAAAATCCGTATGCCCATCTTCTGCTCCAAAACTGCAATTCCACTGTGGTAGGTAACATATCAATGAAATGAGGAAAGAGTGTGTCAGAAACTGTACAGCAGTAACCTGTGAATGTTCACGCTGGAGAACAGCCCCATCGTTTCGCCCAAGGTGCAAAGCATTTATAAGATAAGCCGCCACCGCACTGGTCCCCATTCACAAATCAGATCTATTCACTTCACTAGCAACAGAGATAGCTAACATAAAAGGAACAATGCTATTCTAAAGACTCTTGAAAGCCAAGACTGAGATTTAATGTGGGCATGTGTCTCCCGCCAAGCACACCTATTCCCCATATCTTGTCATTTGGTGGAAATGTTGTCCATATGGAATATTTATCTTACGCTGAGCTGAAAGACAATTGATGTGATGTTTTAATGATGTACGAGGCTAGCATGAATGAACCGGAGATTGCTTTTCCAGCGTTGTTGTTGATAGCAACTGTTAGAACGTCTAGGGGGGAAGGGGATGCTTCCCCACTGGGAACACAGCCAAGGTGCAAGACACATCCGTTATCAGATGCACAGAAGCTGCTGAGCTAGCAGATGTAAAGGCAACCCGGTGCCAGGCAGACCCTTATACTATCAGAGAAAATAATCAGTAACAGAAGGGGAAGGCAGCCTTGGAGATATTCCCCACCCCCAAATCTTTGAGACTAAGGGATTATCAGCAGCAGGCTAATGCTTGAGGAAAGGCAGGGCAGCCAAAAATAAATAAATAATAACAATAAAAAAAAAGACTACAAGAGCAACCCAGCAAGTGAAGGTCATGAGGAAGTGGGAGCAGCAGTGCAGAAAATAACCGATGACGGCGGAGCTGTCAGGAAGCCTCACTGACAGAAAATAGAATAGAGCCAGATCTGGGGAGAGGAGGGGAGGGGCAGGGGAGAAAAGAAGGCCTGGCTGAGTCAGGTACTGGCATAAGCTGAAAGCTGAAAACACCAGAGAAACAATATCAACAAAAATCTTGGGACCGCAGGAAAAGAGCAGGAAATAATCCAACTTTGGCATCACACCTGAGTCCAAGAATACTACTGGATCTCCCAATCTTCCTGGTTTCTAATTTGATGCTTTAACCACTAGATCAAACTGGCATTTGACTTAATCCTAGAAGAGAAGGGGGCAGAACATATGTTCCTTCACTCTATTGACAGCTGGAAGAATTTCAGTAGAGGGAAATAAGCCTTTGTCAAATTATTATAAAGAAGCAAGAAAAATGTTCTTTCTGCAAACATTCTTGTTCTTTAGGACTGAAATGCAGTATTAAATTTTCACGTGTAAGTCTGTCTAAGGTATAATTCACTCCTGGAGCTATTTCCTATCCTCTGAACTACCACTTGGTATTAACTTCATCCCTGCACAACTATTTTTACGATTGGTTTTGGCTTGTTAGATATCATGATTATTGTTTTGTTTTGTTTTTTTTAAAAAAACCTTCTGTTTGCTTGCTTGGGATCTGTTGTAAGGCACATATTCCAATCGGAATTCCTTACCTTCAAAAGCTTGTTTTACGGCCTTCTGTGCTTCAGATCAGAAAGCCCCACTAAATGCACATGAAAACCCAGTCCGAATCTCAACTGTTCTATCGACCCCACCTTGAACAAGCTACACTTCCCCACTTGCTTTGGTCGTTGTTTCTGAATTTGAAGAGAAAGAAGTTATGTCACTGATGCCTCCTACACAATGCACAGAAGTACGTCACCAAGTTCTCTTGTGTGCAGCTGGTGCCGCCTGGTGGCCACCAGATCCTTTTGAGAAGCTAAGCCAACCCTATCCCTTCTCCCTTCATAATCAGCCATTCATTCACTACATACTCTTGACTCCATCTTTGCATGAAGATGACTCAAGAACTTTGCATGAAAGGAAGGAATCAAGAGTTCCAGTTTCTGGCAGGAAAGGGTGAAATGCATTGGAAAGAAGAAGTATGTTTGGTGTATGCGGTGAAGGGACCAGGCTAGAAATCAGGAGACTGGGAGTTCTAGTCCCACCTTAAGTATGGAAAAAATGGCTGGGTGACTTTGGGCCAGTTACTCTTATCTTAGCCAAACTCACCAAACAGTCTTGATGTTGTGGGGAAAATAGGAGGATGAAGTATTAAGTACGCCTTGCATTTTTAGTTACTTATTAAGTAAATAAAACTGGGTTAAAATGTAGGAAGTTAAATAAAAAAGTGATAATAACTTTCAATATCAGAAAGGTTTGATAAAGTAAGCTAAGCACAACCCTTTGAGATAATTTTTGTTTTATAGAATTAGAAAGTTGGAGGTGCTCAAAGTTCAACTGCCTGCTAGTACAGGACCCCAGACTACTTCAAATACCATTAAAAGATGGTTATTTGAATACATCCAGTGAAAGTTACTTTACCCCCTTGCTAGGTAGATCCTTTCTTTGTTGGTTTGTCAAATCAATCAGAATAGATGGAAGAGACCTTGGAGATCTTCTAGTCCAGCCCCCAGCTCAAGCAGGAGACCCTATACCCGTGATAGTGAACCTATGGCACGTGTGCCAGAATGGCCCGCAGAACCCTCTCTGTGGGCACGCACGCCATCGCCAGCTGCTCTTCCGGGTTCCGGCCCTCTGGGGTGCACATACATGTGCACATGCGCACTCCAGTTTTGGCACTCGGTGCCGAAAAGGTTAACTATCACTACCCTATACCATTTCAGATAGATGGCTGTCCACTATCTTAAAACCCTCCAGTGGTGAGACACCTACAACTTCTGGTATTAAGCTGTTCCACTGGTTAATTGTCCTCACTGTTAGGAAGTTTCTCCTAAATTCCAGGTTGCTTCTCTCCTTGATTAGTTTCCATCCATTGTTTGTCTTGCCTTGCCTTCTGGTGCTTTGGAAAATAAGTTATTCTTTGTGGCAGTCCCTCAAGGCAGCCCCTATCATGTCACCCTTACTCCTTCTTTTCTCTAGTCTGGCCAGACCCAATTCCTGCAACCGTTCTTCATATGTTTTTATCTCCGGGTCCTTAATCATCTTAGTTGCTTAATCATCTTTGCACTTTTTCCAAAGTCTCAACATCTGTTTTGTAATGTGGTGACCAAACCTGGATGTAGTATTCCAGGTGTGGTGTTACTAAGGCTTTATAAAGTATATCACATGAAGTATACTAATACTTCATGTGATTTTGATTCTATGCCTCTGTTTAGAAAACCAAGGATTGTCTTAGCTTTTTTGGCAGCTGCTGCACATGGCTGCTTTCTAGAATCCTGCTTTCTAGATCCATTATTCTGTACCCTGAGCTCTACAACAATAGATAATAGACTGTGCTTTCTTAGGTAGTTGAGGAATAATGCATCACTTCTTAGGCTAAACACAGAGTTCTCCCAGAGGCCTAGTTCCCAGTGCTCTGATCATCCTCATTGTCCTTCTCTGCACCTGTTTCACTTTGTCTGAACGATTCTTAAAAAGTCAGATTCCCAGAAATAGGAATGGTACAGGACAGTCTGATATAGTGGAACTATTATTTCTGGTGCTTTGAGAATTTTTATTGCTGCATCCTAACTCGTGTTTGCCTTTCTGCATTTACATCACACTGCTGACTCATCTTCAGCTTGTCATGGTTCCAAGTCATGTAGAGTACTGCTGAGTCATGCATTCCCTAGCAGATTTCTATGCATTTGATTTTCTTTAAGCTCCTAATTTCAATCTGCTGCTTTTAGCCTGCTTCTTGAAACTATTTATATATGGTTGATCATTAATATGCCAAGTACTTTATCCTATTCAATTCCTTCTTGATCTGAAATGCAGCAGCGCAAGGGACCCTGAGAAAGCAAATGTCTTAGCAAGAAGATTTGTGGAAAATAGACTTATATCCACCTGTCTTGCTAAGAAGCCTTCTTGCCCAAATGAAGCAGGAGCCCCAAAATATTTATCCAAATGACGTGACATGGAAATACTTTGCTCACTCTCTTCTATCCCAGAAATAAACTAAAATTTTGGAAAACGCAAATGAGGGCACAATAAACTTCTGGATAAAGATGGCTTCAAAACCTCCAATTATTGACTACAACATTCATATAAGCTAAGTTCTTTTAACATACAGGATGATCAGAATTTTAATTCAGCACCCAACACTATGCAAATAAAAACTGATGGGCAACACTGAAAGGAACTGCAGCAGTTCCAGAGCATGGCAATTAGTTTCTAGATATTATTAAAGAGATGGGCACCAAACTGGAACATTCATATTTTTCATATTGGCAAAGCAGACCAAATTACAGGTAATTACTCTTCGAGAACCTCAGATTGATACTTGTTTCCTCCTCCTTCTCAAGGGAAAAGCATTCTTACCTGGCATTGCTGTGGGCCACAGCTTACAGCAATTATCTCCGAGACAAGTTTTTTCTCCTTGAGACGGACAGCCTCCTCTACAGCGATCTCACAGAAGGGGTTCATTGAGTGCTTGACCCCATCGGTCACCACCCCCGAATTGTCTGGTTTTACCCGTACCTGCGAAAGGAGACAATCTATTAAGAAAGAATCTCAGGGAAACACAAAAATAGAGAACGTTTAGAAAACGTTTCCAGTTCTCTAGGGCAGTGTTTCTCAGCAAGCTTAGCAACTCACCAAGATGTATGGAGTTCGACTTCCTGAATCCCCCAGGCTGGCTAGGGAATTCTGGGAGTTGAGCTGCATTCATTTTAAATCTGCTGCGGCTGAAACCCCCTCATTAAGAGAATGAGATTTGGTAACTTAATGCAAGCTTTGTCTGGCCCAAAGAATACAAACCACACATTTTACCAGCTGAAAAATCAGCAGTTTCTATTTCACCAGATCTCCGATCATCTAAGCATGTACAATGCACAGCACCTTGAAGATTTCAGTTAAATTAACCGAGAATAAATTTCTTAGGCAAGACTCTTTTTCCATCTGGGTCATGTGTCAGTTTACTAGAAACACACAGTTCTGGTATAACCTCAGAGCTGATTCATTTCATTGTATTATTTTTAGTTTACAGGTCAAAGCTGTCAAATTTCCATAGATGCACACAATGATACATTTTACAGTATGGAAATAAAAGTATCTTTTTAAAAATAGCAACAAATGGTAGATGGGTAAAGTTGAAATTAACCTCAAGACTTATCTGCAGCCATTCTTTAAATTATGCATTTATTTCTGATTATTGCTTTTTTTCTACATAATTATCCTTGAACAGGCATGAAAATTACAGTAAATTACACTAAGATGCACACGAAACACCATGCCTGTCAATACAGCCCATCTTCTCCTTCTCATTATTTACTGTGCAGTGATGCAACACCCCTAAGCAAGAGCCACAATGGGCAAGGAGATGTGGCACATTAAAAAACAAAACTAGTCACAAAGGTGTAACTCACGGAGGACTAGGACCAGATACTTAAATTTAAATTCATTCTCGACCACCATGGAGGTTTCCCCTGGTTTGAGCCACATGCTATATTTAAGAACAACCTATCCCACAGTGGATGTTGTGGCAGGCAGCACTTGCAAGCCAGAGTACATCCTGTAGTCTTATAGTGCTGTCCTGTCCTGAAGCTCACCTGGTGATTCAAGGCTAGTCACCCCAACCTATTATTCAACAGAACTCTTTGCGGCGGGGACACAAACAGGAGCAGGGACTACCACACATTCTCAAGAGGGAGAGCAAGGTAACCAGGTAGTCCTCGACTTACAACAGTTCGTTCAGTGACCGTTCAAAGTTACAACGGCACTGAAAAAATTTTTCACCCTTACAACCATTGCAGCATCCCCATGATCACGTGATTAAAAGTCATATTTGGCTCAGATTTACGACTGTTGCTGTGTCCCAGGGTCATTTTTTTTAAGATATATTTTTATTGTTTACATATGAATATATTGAATACAGTGTAATTGTCCTGGCATTCCACTTACCATAAAACAAAAGTAAAAAACGGAATAACATTTACTATTTTAAACAGTGCTAATGTTGTACAATAGTTTCTGACCATCCTATTCTAGTATGTCAATTTGTCCCAGGGGTCATATTGATCCCCCTTTGCAAAGTCTGAAGGGGGTCATATTGTCCCCCTTCATGACAAGCAAAGTCAACGGGGAAGCCAGATTCACTTAACAACCGGGTTACTAACTTAACAACTGCAATGATCCACTTAACAACTCGGGCAAGAAAAGCGGTAAAACAGGGCAAGACCCACTTAACAAACATCTCACCCAGTAAGATAAATTGGGGTCTCGATTACGGTCGTTAAATTGAGGACTACTTTTCTGTCTAAAGTCGGAAAGGGAGAGCAGGAAAGAATCCCTTCTAACTCTTCATCAGGCTAACAGAAAATAAAAAAAGTATTGGCAAGAAACTAGGCCCTTTAAAAAAAAATCTTCCCAAACCCTATTTTCTGAGGCTCCAAAGCCAGACTTTCCCCCCTAAATCGCAGTTAGAACTACAGATCCCAGGATTCCTAGCGAGCAGAGGCAAGAGGAATTCTGGGAGTCCCTAACAGATGACGTCATCATGTTCACGATAGTTGATGGCTAAAGACCACCATAGGAGACAACCCCCCCTCCCCACCACCACCAACAACGCCTATAGACAACCCCGGGATAGAGAAGTGCAGCAAACCGGCTTCTTCATGGTTGCCAAGGAAGCAACACGAAACTACGGCTAAGCAGGAGGGAGATTTGATGCTGCCTGTGAGGGGCCTAATTCAAGAGAAGCGGCTTGTGGGGGATGAGACAGGTCCTAAATAATAACAGACACGAAACTCGGGTGTGCAGTTTCGAAATTCACGGTCCGGGAAGAGGAGAACCCGAAAAGCCCGGCAAGCGCGCACCTTAACGGCATAGTCAATGACCCGCTTGACTCCCACCATTGCCCTCAGCCCGGCCGCCGCCATCTTGCCGCTCTTGAAGTCAGCGGCTCCGCCCACCCCTGCGCACGCATCTCTCTCTCTCTCTCTCTCTCAGTCACTCACTCACACCCCCCCACACACACACACACTCCCCGCCCCCTCTATGGGCTCAGCCAATCCGAGGAAGCGGATCAATATCCACTACTCCCAGTGCAAGACAGTTGGGGGCGGGGGGGGGTCGGTCTCTCTCCGGCAAAACAACTTCATGGGAGGGGAAAACAGGGAGAATGGGACAACGCCGAAAGGGAATGATTGGCGTTAAGGATGAGCCAATTCTAGTGGGCTTCTGCGAGTGGCGGAGGGCGGGAAGAAAAGGACGGTAATCAACCTCTTGGCCAATCATTCTTCGCCCCGGTAGAGGTAGCCAATAGGAAGTGCGGCTTCTTTCCCCCCCACACACACACATCTCCCCGCGGCTTCTTGAGGTGAAGGAGACGTTGTCCCAGAAGAGTGGCAAAAGGGCGGGAAACGTCTCGCGCGGCAGGTTGTTGACGCACCCGCTTCGTATCGGGGCGTGCATTTTTTTTTTTGGCACTGGCGGTCTCCCTTGTAAACTAGTAGAGTCTCCTTGACGCTCTGGTGACTCTTTAGGACCATCTGCCCGTGCGAGCCTCTAAACTCGCGTCACCCAAAGCACGTCTGAATGCGTTACCCGGATATTTGTACGTGATGGCAAGAAACGTCTCTCTGCTTCGCTGGCGTTCTGTCTTATTTTCTCCTCCCCCCCCCCAGGCAGTAATAAAAATACAACCGAGGGATTTCAGAAAATGCTGTTTCTGGGAGAGCTGCAGAGCCCACTGGAGAGCGCATTCAGATGAAGGATCTGCACCGCGGCTGGACTACATCACCCATCATCCTTAGCCACGGGAATCTTTTTTTTTCTCCCTTGAGCAAAAGAACCTGAATTAATGTCAGTCAAGTGCATGAAATGAGTTTATTGTAGTTTAGGTGAAAGGAAGTATGAGAAAAAACGAAAACAGGAGGGGAAGAGAGAGAGGGAGAAAGGAAGGAAAGAGAGAGAGAGAGAAAGAAAGAAAGAGAAAGAAAAAGAAAGAAAGAAAGAAAAAACCTGGACAGACAGACTGCATCTCTCTTTTGCTGTTGTGGCAGCAGCCTGGCTTGCACCCGCATGTCGTCATCCGCCCTGATGACACTGAGGATTAGGAATAGTAAACTCGGGATGTCACCCCACATGGGGACATCACAGCATCTCCCAGCACGAACAAAATTGTCTCTGTTCCGAACAAATGCTGTGCCTGATCAGACTCTGCTAATCGTATGCCATTCCCATGGTGCTTGGTGCCTGCTTTTAGTCCTACTTTTCCTATTCCCGCTTTTATTCCTACTTCCGTTTTTGGCTACTGGAGTCCGCTTTCTTCTTGGAAGGGTCCTCTGCCCAGGGTGTAAATACTTCTGTAGTCGTCAGAGCCTCTGCGGTTTCCTCCTCTTCCCATCGTTTTGCCACAAAGTGGCAAACCCCTAAAAAGTAAAAAGGAAAAAAAAAAAAAACCACACCCAAACTTTAGTTTCCAGTAAGATTCTGTGTCTCATATTTATCAACCTAAAAGGAGGATACTCCTTGAAATGAGATCAATACTTCAGGATTTCATGTGGTTTTCTTGGCAAATTATTATTAGATTTTTTTTATGCTACCTTTATATTTGGTCAATTTAAGCTAGCAAACATACTCATCTTTATATTCAATCAAGTTAGGGCTACATACCTGATACTTCTGCAGCTTCTATTTTCCTCAAGAACAACCCTGTTGGGTGAGTTGGGCTAAGAGAGAGTGATTAGTCACCCAGTTGGCTTTCATGCCTAAGGGAGACCTAGAATTCATCATCTCATGGCTTCTATATCAACAGCTTAATCACTTTACCAAACTTGCTCTATATGAAAGTGATTTGCTATTAACTTCTTTCAGAGTTTTTTCTCCAACTCACAGTTTAACATAAAACTTCTGAGAGCTCTTGGTGGTCTCCCATCCAAGCAGTAACAAAGTACAACCCTGCTTAGCTTGTTTTCTTGGGATCAGCCAAACTCACCTGGGGTGCTAATATCAACTGAAGACCTTCATATTCGGATTAAAGTCATGGAAACACAAATAAAAAGGAATTGAATGGTTATTACACTTCAAGAGCTGCACTGCTTTGTTTCTTGTGCCATGCTCAAAAGAATGCTGAAACCTGAAGAGAGGCCAAGTGTTACGTAAGAATTGCCAAAATGAGAGATTGTTCTCCCTTAACCATTCTCTATTTGGCTTTGTGCAGGCCTCTTCCCTCCTTTCACCTTTGGCCATTATTCTGATTTTTGCTGCTAATTTAATGAAAAGAAGGACTAGGGTTGGCATGATAGCAGTGTTCCAATATCTAAGGGGCTGCCACAAAGGGGGTGAACCTATTCTCCAACGCACCTGAAGGGAGGACAAGAAGCAATGGATGGAAACTAAGGAGAAATTTCCTGATAGAATAATTAACCAGTGGAATGGCTTGGCTCCAGGAGTTATGGGTACTCCCAACACTAGAGGTTTTTAAGAAGACATTGGGCAACCATTGTCTAAAATGGTATAGGGTCTCCTGCTTGAGCAGTGGAGTTGGACTGGAATATGTCCATGGTCCCTTCTAACTCTCTTATTCTGTTACTCTGCTTCTCATACCTGCCATGGAAGCTACCACAAGAGATAACCATCCTGGGACCATTGACCAGGAGAGGAAGGTATTGGGCTCATCAGTTGCAAATCTCATGAAGATGAACAGTCCAACTCCTCCTATGCAGCCTAAAAGACAAAAAGGGATGAAGGTCAAAAGATGAGGTCTTTAAAAGTTGGACTCCAAAGTCCAACTCCGATATTATCCGATAGTCAGGATTTTGACTTTTTCAATTGTATGGCCACAATAATCATGCTTACCAAAACTGGACATGGAAAGGGGGAACCGCAAGAGTGTAACCTGGGATAAAAGATCATTGTGGTTCAACTTTTTGCCCAGCTAATACCATTTTCAGTTTTGAGCCTCCCACCAACACTCCATCATAATTACATGTCTTTTGTTCAGTGTTTTCCCTTAACTCGGGGAAGGGCAGGGGTGGGGATATCATTTCCTTTCTTTCACACTTATTTTTTCCCCCGCTGCTTTTTTGAACAGCTGCAAATATCCATGATTTCTAATAGTATGGTTCTGCTAAACCCAAATCAAACATCACCAATGAGATTGTGGATGTGAATTCAACTTAGTGGGATCTATCTATGACTATTGTACCTCATTTGAAAGGATGGCATCTAGTCTTCAGGTTCTGAGTTTGTCTTTCCTCCTTTGAGATTGAAGCTAGTTTAAAATCACTTCCATCTTCCTGCAACATCTGGAAAATGAAATGGAGTGTGTGCTGTTGTTTTTCTTACCTGAAAAGAAACTCAGAGTGATGGCTAAATCAGCGTAGGAGAGCTTCTGTGACGTCTCGGTAGCAGCGAGTGAACGTGTGCCATAGATCACGGCCGAATAGCAAGCTATAGCAGAGATCAGCATTAAAATGATAGAGATGGCAATATAGACTAGGAGAAAAAGAAAGAGGAAGCAAATTGTGAAAAAAATCTAGAATTGCCTTCTAGAATCACTACAGGCAGGCCTGCAGCTTTCAATCCGATTAACAGAATAACAGAGTTGGAAGGGATCTTGGAGGTCTTCCAGCCCAACCCCCTGCTTAAGTAGGAGACCCAATATTATTCCAGACAAATGGTTCGTCCAGGCTCTTCTTAAAAACCTCCAGTGATGGAGCACCCACAATCTTTTTTCCTTTACCTTCTAACCTGAGCATCAATTTACTTCCTCCTGCCTGCAGAAACACTATTTCTATTTCTAGGCCAAATAAAAATCTTATTTGGAAGCTTTTAGGAAATACTGGATGATTCTTGCTGCTCTTTTGAAAGCTTCTCAGAAGAGAATATGCATGGCAAAGAATTACTGTGATGGGGGAATCAGGTTCAAATTCCCACAGGGCATGCTGATGATGAAATGTAGTTTGGGAAGTCATAATGCTGAAGCTGTGATTTGTGCATTTATCTCAGCGATCAGAAGGACATAAGGATAGGGATTGTGCCATGATGTCCCCATATCTCTGTCATTTGGAAGTAATCAGTTTGCTGCTAACACCTCTGGTTTAAAAATAGGGACCTACAGAATAGAGTCACCAGCAAAAGTTGCAGAATGAATTCCTAATGCTTCCTTACTTGAATGTTACCAATTAACCAGCAGATGGAGATAAAGACTCATGGAGAAGTAGGCAAGACTATAAATTTATGAACTGATTATCAGCAAGTTTAGGATTTTAAGGACAAACTTACTGGGGTTCTGGTTCACCTTTTCTAGTAAACCCAAATAAAAATATTTGGATTTCCCCCACCCCTCCGGTTTATGCCACCAGCAAACTAAACACCAGCTGAGCCTTATTATGCTTCTTATTTGAAATGTCAGAACTGATTGCTATACGGTTATATATAGGTGCACCCCTTAAAACGAATGCGACATTGGCCGACAGATTTACTAGATGGGCATGTGAATGGCATTGTAGGTAGTAGTTGGCACCTTCTGCCTACCTATTCAATAGATCTACTTTGAAAACTTATGGTACCCACTGATGTTCTTTCTTCAGAGCTCATCCAAGGAAGAAAGAAATATGTCTTGTTTATAAAACAAGGAGATGTATATGTGGTCAGATCACCTTCCATATTCCTTCAGTGTTCTGACTGTTTTCTTTCATATCACAACCTGGCAGTCTTGGGCCTCCCTTTTGCAAATGCAGTGTGTCTAATGATAGAGGAACCAGAAGCTGCAGACTATAAACATGAGGTGAAGGTGTGCAGACTCTATACCAGAGTCTAGCAACATGTTGAAAAAGCAGTGACTGCATAATTTCTTGTTTAAAAGTTCTTTTTTCTGAGAAGGAGGCAGCGTGATTCCACTTCTGATATCATTGAACAAGGCAAGCATCTACCTTTTGCCCATGCTCCTGCTTCTAATTCCTGACTTTTATTAATACACTTATTTATTGTGATCCTTTGCCATCTTTTCTCTAAGCAAAAGGTGGTAAGTGTCTTTGGAGAGGGGACAATTCTCCTCATTAGATTCCCGAAACAACAATTCCTAGAGTGGACTGAAAAAGATTGACCAATGTTGCCCAGTAAACTCCATTGTTACAGAGAACATTAGCCTGGATCTCTGTGCTCGAGGTCCAATGCTTTTACTGTTATTACAAGTAGTCCTCGACTTACAACCATTCAATTAACAACCATTCAAAATGACAACAGTATTGGAAAAGGTGACTTATGACTGTCATAGCATCCCCATGGTCACATGGTCAAAATTTGGACACTTGGCAACTGATGTATTTATGACTGTGTCAGTGACTCAGGATCACACAGTTGCCATTCACAAGCTTTCCCAGGGGGTTTCCAACAAGCAATGAGTGGGGGAGCCAGATTCAGTTAACAACCGAGTGATTCACTTAACAACCACGGGAAATTGGTCCTAAAATAAGATGTAACTCACTTAACAGCTGCATCACTTAGTGATAGAACTTCTGGTCCCAATTTTGGTTGTAAATTGAGGATTACTGTACATTTATTTATAAGATATATCTGCAACCTCAGTCCAAACCAACAATCAGTTGGATTAGTTCCATCTGTTGCTCTGGAACTATTTTTTTCTTTTCATCTTTTATCACCAAACCTCTCCTAGAAAACCTGGAGGTTATTTCAAGTGATTTATTAAACATGGAGTGGCTGGGTTGGTGAAGTCATGACCATTTGGCTGGCTACACATTCCTTTTGTAGAGCATGCTAGCTCTGAGGCAATCTGGCATCTCTGCCTTTCCCATGGCTGAGTGAAAGAATAATAGCTGATGGGAGAGCGATCCAAAGAGGAGAAGGGGCAGAGGGAACACCCCGAACAGGGCCTGCTCAAACCGAGTAGTGGCACAACCTGGGCTTCTTTAGTGGCAACGTAAGTTCTGAAGATTCCATAGCCTTACATGGTACTTTTCCCAGAAGGGAACAATGCCCTAGTTGGCAATCTGTCCATAATCCCCGGAAGACAAAGATGCCCCGGACAAATCTTTTGACCCAGTACTCCGTGCAGATGGCTATCATCAGTAGACAAGTAGCTACGCAAGAGAAGAAGATCCCACCCAGGCAGACCCAGTCATAGGCCTTCAAGTTCTTGAACCACACAATGATGGGCCACTTGGAAAGGGACTTCTTGAAGCGATCCATAATGATGGGTCAATGAAAGGATCAAGACCGAATACGGTCTCTTCTGAACCTCAGGAGGTGCTTCCTTGTGGATGAACCATATAAAACCCACATCTCCACAGGTTTTCACTCGGAACCTTTCTTGAGAAATGTACCGTAGTAAAGCAGGACAAGGTTTCCATAGTAACCCCAGTGTTCTGGAAGTTCTGAAGAAGCTTGGTTGGCGTGTTCCTTCCAGCATGGGCATCTATGGCTTTGGCTGCTTTGCCACTATTTATTTATTTATTTTATAAAATTTGTATGCCACCCTATCTCCAAGGACTCAGGGCGGCTCACAACAACAATCGACCAAGCGACTGTTAAAAATGACAAATATACATAAAAAATATCAAAAAAGTGTTTTAAAAAATTAAAATATACTACCCGATCAGTCCAGACTGGGGAACATAAATAGCCAGGTTTTCAGTTCACGGCAGAAGGTATGAAGGTCAGGGGCCAACCGGAGCCGCAAGGGAAGTTGATTCCAAAGGGTGGGGGTGCTCAAAAGAAGGCTCTACCTCTGGGGGTCGCCAGCCGACATTGTCTCGCTGACGGCACCCTGAGTAGGCCCTCTCTGTGAGAGCGTACCGGGCGATGGGAAGCTGACGCTGGTTGCAGGTAGTCCGACAAATAGCCTGGACCTAAGCCATGAAGGGCTTTATAGGTTAACATCAGCACCTTGAATCTCACCCGGAGGGCAACTGGCAATCAATGCAAGCCGTGCAGGAGTGGTGTAATATGGGAGTATCGGGTCCCTCCCACAATAACCCATGCGGCCGCATTCTGCACCAGCTGAAGCCTCCAGGTGGTCTTCATGGGCAGCCCCAGGTAGAGAGCATTGCAGTAGTCGATCCAGGAGGTGACTAGCGCATGAGTGACTGTGTGTAGGGCATCTCGGTCCAAGTATGGGCGCACCAGGTGAACCTGGGCAAACGCCCCCTGGTCACGGCCATGATATGATCCTCCAGACTCAGCCGTGAGTCCAAGAGGACGCCCAGGTTGCGTGCCCTGTCTAAGGGGGGCAACGCTTCACCCCCAATAGACAGCATTGGAACCTCTTGCTCGGCCCGAGATGCTGGTATCCACAGCCACTCGGTCTTGGCCAGGTTAAGTCGAAGCCTGTTACTCCCCATCCAGATCCGTACCGCTTTCAGGTACCGGGACATCATGTTGAGGGCATCACTGGCCTGGTTCGGGGTGACATCCCCATTGCTCTATGGCATTGCAAGCTTACCCCTTTGGGATGTGCATGTAATGTAAAGATGCATCATGGTGGTGTGTCTTTCCCATACGCAGTCCTGGTCTTGTCTGATGGACTTGTTTGATCCCCCCAGAGGGCACTATGGAAGCCCACTAAAGTGACCCGAAAAACTCTGCAGCTCTGGATTAGCAGAAGAGACAGTCATTTCTTCTCCAGCACAGTGCATTTTTGTGTAATTGCTTTATTACCTACAGACTGATTCAGTGGTGGGTTTCACATACCTTTGCTACTGGTTCGCTCGCATATTTGATGATGTCCGGGCAGGTGGGCAGAGTCTCCTACTGCCACTAGTACCGGTTCGCCCGAACCAGGGCGAACCTGTAGCAACCAACCACTGGACTGATTGCTTTATTACCTACATACAGATCTTTGCACTGGTAATGATTAAATCAGAATAAAAGCTTCTGGTATTCCTATATTTGTTTACAAGGAAATCTCACACAATTCATTGTTGCTTATTTACTCCCATGGATTCAAAAGTAGAATTCTAAGCCTCTATAGGAAACTCTTCCATCTTATTGCACGCTAATTTTTGCTGTGGGTTGCCCAATGGGTAAAAATAAAAGGCAGAACTTGAACAGAGGCATTGTTTAATTTAAGATACCCAGACAACATCCAAAGTCAATCTTATGCAACCTGAACATGGCTATTGTAATCATTCATTTAAAAAAACCCACACAAATCAGAATACATTGGAATGGAATAATTTGCAAATGAAATGATTGGACACTTCTTGAAAAGTAAGTGAACAGAGGATGGTACTTCCAGAAGAAAAGGACTAGTGAAGCAATCCTGATTTTAAAGCACTAAAGACGATTCACATGGTACTATGAGCAATGCTTCTCAATCTTAACAACTTTAAGAGTTCAACTCCCAGAATTCCCAGAAGATAGGTAGAGTCTCAATATCCTGCCGAGCTGAAGATCAGGAGAAATAAACCCTTTCAGATTAATAGAGGCCTACCTACCTGACCTCTTAAAAGCCACTGGTAATTTTGCCACCTGAAATCACAATTTTGCCAACACATTTTGGTAGCATAGTTTTAGGGGCAGAGTGGGGGCTGCAAATATAGGGCTTAATTTTTGAAGGTTGCCCTAGGGCATGCTCCAGAACCTTTCCCCAAACACATTTGACAGGCCATAGGTCAGTGTTTCACAACCGTAATCACGTCAAGAGGTGTGGACTTCAAATCCCAGTATTCCCCAGCCAGCATTTACATGTTGAAGTCCACGCATTTCAATGTGACTAAAGTCGGGAAAGACTGCCATAGGTGATACTCAAAGCCTTTATTGACAAGCCAGCTACTTATCAAAATGATCCCTAGTTACTGAAATAACTAGTATATATGGTACTTTGCTCAATAGTAGTAACTGTGAGAGGGAACTTAGAGTCCTAGTGAACAACCATTTAAATATGAGCCAGCCATGTGCAGCAGCTGCCAAAAAAGCCAACACAGTTCTAAGCTGCATAAAGAGAGGGATAGAATCAAGATCATGTGAAGTGCTAATACAACTTTATAATGCCAAGGCCACACTTGGGATATTGCATTCAGTTTTGGTCGCCATGATGTAAAAAAGATGTGGAGACTCTAGAAAGAGTGCAAAGAAAAGCAATAAAGATGATTAGGGGACTGGAGGCTAAAACATGAAGAACGGTTGCAGGAACTGGGTATGTCTAGTTTAATGAAAAGAAGGACTAGGAGAGACATGATAGCAGTGTTCCAATATCTCAGGGGCTGCCACAAAGAAGAGGGAGTCAAGCTATTCTCCAAAGCATTGAGGGCAGGACAAGAAGCAATGGGTGGAAACTAATCAAGGAGAGAAGTAACTTAGAACTAAGGAGAAATTTCCTGACAGTTAGAACAATTAATCAGTGGAACAACTTGCCTTCAAAAGTTGTGAATGCTCCAACATTGGAAATGTTTAAGAAGAGATTGGACAACCATTTGTCTGAAGTGGTGGGTTTCCTGCCTAGGCAGTGGGTTGGATTAGAAGATCTCCAACGTCCCTTCCAACTCCGTTATTCTATTCTATTCTATTCTATTCTATTCTATTCTATTCTATTCTATTCTATTCTATTCTATTCTATTCTATTCTATTCTATTCTATTCTATTCTATTATTCTATTCTATTCTATTCTATTCTATTCTATTCTATTCTATTCTATTCTATTCTAAATCTCTAAAATACAAGATAATAGTTTTGGAAAGTGAGCAAAAAAAAAAAGTATAGCTGAGCTATACTGTAGATGGGGAAATGCATTGTTACAGGAGAAGCATGGACGAGGTACCCTCTTTGTTGAGAGAAAGCTTCCGTACAATTGTGCTTGCTCTCTTGTTGACTAAGACGTTCATACTCTTTCATAACTGGAAGATGGAGCGTTCAAGGAGGCAACGTGGTTGAAAATGCCTGCAAGGTGAGAAAACAAGAGCAGGTAAAGGACCAAGAAGGCCAGCTTGAGATGCTCAAAGCAACCTTGGATCACCCAGGCATAATTGTTTTTGAAGGTTGTGTTGAGTTGCGTGTGTGTGTAAACATAATAACCTGCTATTGTATAAATATATTGTTCTTTCCACTGAATGCAAAATAGCAATAACATTTAGATTTACATACCACTTCACAGCACTTTATATAGCCCTCTCTAAGCTGTTTACAGAGTCAGCCTATTGCCCCCAACAATCTGGGTCTTCATTTTATCGGCCTTGGAAGATGGAAGGCTAAGTCAACCTTGAACCTGATGAGATTTGAACTGCCAAATTGCAGCCATCCAGCAAAAGTAGCCTGCAGTACTGCACTCTAACCACTGTGCCACCATTTTTCAAAGTTTTTTTTTTTAAAAAAAATGGCAGGAAAATGCAATTCTTTTAAAGAGAAATGCTTCTGGTCTTATGCAAATGTTCTGATCTCTTGATTACCTTTCTAAGGCAGGAATCCATTGGGTTAATGGAAAAGGGACATTTTCTATGGGAGCTCAAACCAACTAAACATGTAAAAATATCTTCAGTTCCTAAAATGATGACTGTTTGTCCTATAACACTGGGGTCCCCAACCCCCAGGCTTTGGACTGGTACTGGTCCATGGCCTGTAGGACGTGGGTCGCAGAAGTGAGGGAAGCTGCATCTGCACAAGATCTAGATAACCATCTGAAACCAACACCAAGTCGGTAGAAAAATTGTCTTTTCCAGAAATTGGTACTTCATGTGAAAAAGTATTGGGACCGCTGCTATAATATGTAGGTGTTTTTTTTAAAAAAAAAATCTTTGGATTATTTTATGACTCTCAATATTTTCATATGTGAACCATCCAGAATTGCTGGAGGTTGGGCAGTATAATAACAGCCCAGTGCTTCTCAAATATGGCTGTTTTTAAAAGTTGTGCAGGCTTCAACAACCAGAATTCTCCACCCAGCATGCTGGGAATGGAATCCCACACATCTTTAAAGGGGCCACATTTGAGAAGAACTGGTCTATGGATTAAAGTGGTGGTGTTTTGGAAAACACTGTGGTAGACTCACCAGCCAAGAGAAACAGGGGGAAAGTGATCCATCCAGAGTAGAAAGACCATGCAAAGGAGACCTGGAGTTGAGATGAGGTCTTCTCTTTCCATGTTTCAGCTGTATAAACAGCTAGGGCTATGAGAGTGAAGAGTCCTTTCAAAAAAGCAGAGAGAAGATCAGTGCTGATTAACCCAGCTCTGTGATGATTCACCCGTGAGGTTTTTATTCCCCCCACTTTGGTTTGTACATGCATTGTGCAGGAAATGTTTGTGTATTGACACAAAGTGTTTAAGACCCCGAATTCACACCTTGCATTCCCACATCCCCCTTAGCCTGACTCAACCCATTTCCTGAATTTGCATGCTCCACTGAATCATGGACTAACCCAATGGGCTGAGAATTAACTGCTGCTAAATTTATACAACATGCCAAGCCATATAAAACTGAGTTATCAACTACGTAAACCTAGAAGGTTATGCAAACGCATTTCTAGCGTTACCCTGATTCAATGTATTATATGAACGTAGCCATGGGATTATAGTCACAATCAGTGGTGAAACTCAGCCGGATCTATCCGGATCGTGCGATCCGGTAGTGCTGGCGGTGGGAGGCTCCGCCCACCCGCCTGGATGACATCACATCCCATTTTTGACCCTCTGCGCATGCTCACATTTTGACCCTCTGCGCATGCTCACATTTGTGAGCAGGTAGGGAAAGGTAAGTGAATTTCTGGTCACCATTCTCTGAAAGCTCTTTGGTGTGTCTGCTTTCATTTTCAGAAGATTTTTGAAAGGGATGAATCACATTTGTGAAACCAGTTTCACCTTCACCAGGTAGATATCTCAAAGATGATACAGGTAGTCCCTGATTTATGACCATTCATTTAGTGACTGTTCAAAGTTACAGCAGCTTCGAAAAAAAGTGACTTCAGTCCTCACACTTGCCGTGTCCCCATCGTCACACGATCATGATTCAGGCCCTTGGCAACTGGCATCTATTTACGATGGTTGCAACATCCTGGGGTCACATGATCACCCTCGGAGACCTTCCCAACCAGTATCCAACATGCAAAGTCAATGGGGGAAGCCAAATTCACTTAACAACCATGTGATTTGATTAATAATCATGGCAAAAAAAAAAATTGCCATGACTCAATCACTGCAACAGTTAGTCCCAAATGTGGTCGTAATTCAAGGACTATATCAGCTTTTATAACTAGTTTTGGTGGCAAAGGCCCTTGATTTCCTGTGGCCCTTTCTCTTTGGGGCATCTGCAACACATATCTTTTGTTTGCTTGCTTTAGACAGCAGTTTGGCTTGATGGATTAAAGCAGAAGTCTGCTGGCTGGAGAATTCTAGGAGTTGAAGTCCACAAGTCTTAAAGCTGCCAAGTTTAAAGACCTGTGGATTAAAGGAAGGGATGTCTTCCCTTAATGTAGGGGCGTCAAACATGATTTCATTGAGGGCCACAGCAGGGTTATGTTTGACCTCGGGGGGCCAAAGTGGGCGTGGCCAGCTCGACATCCCTTGTGTTGTGGGTGCCTGTGGTGGTCCATTTTTCGCTGCAACAGCCTCCTGCAACCCTCTGCTAGTGAAAAGGGAGGCACATGCGGCCCTCCCAAGCTCCATTTTCTCTGGCAGAGGGCCAGTCCTTCGCTGTTTCCAGTGTAGCTCTGCAGGCCAGATCTAAATACCCCGTGGGCTGGCTCCGGCTCCAGTTCCTGGGCCTTGAGTTTGATATCCCTGCCTTAATGCAAGACATTTTCCAGAGTGGTCTTTCTCTGGAAAACCTTAGCAGGTGAAGTCCACCAAGCTTTTTATTAACATCCTCTAGGAATTTCCTAGTAATACCCCTGTTTTTGGCGGTTTCCTCTTCCATTGCAGCTTTACAGAATTGCTTCTGTCTGTTTAGTATTTGGGGCCATGATATCCGCTTGGTTACTTATAGTAAAGAGAACACATATTTAATTATTCATGTATTAACCGCAGCTAGAATTGTATTTGCACAAAACTGGAAAAGTGAAGCGATCTCTACTGATGAGAAAGTGATTAGGAAAAAATATTAGACTGTGCAGAAATGAACAGATTAACGCTGCCAATTAAGGAGAAAGAAGAAACTGAATATTACATGATATGGGAATTATTTTATCAATGGTTAGGGAATAAAAATTGAAGTTGGAAAAAAGAAGGAGATTAAAGAAGAGTAGAAAATATGTTAAGATAGAGATGTAAACAATATGGTAATTGTTATGACTATCAGGTTTAACATTATTATATTCTTATTAGAATACGGTAAGAGGGGAAATTGAATAAGTTTACTATGCTCAATTGCTTAATATACTATAATTGTAAGATCAGAGAATTAATATCAATGCAGTGAATGATGTTATAAATTTCGATGGTTATTGCACAGAGATCATTTGTACCCAGATGACACACTGTTTAAGAGAAGATGAAATGTTTATATTTTGAAAAAAAAATAAATAGAAACTTTTTACAGATATCCGCTCGGTTACCAAAGGCTTCAACCAAGCTCTGATCATTTGAGAAGACTGTCAAAGCCTTATTGAAAATAAACTTTGAACCACCCCAGATCCCCCCAGACCTCTTCAAGATCACTCTCCCTGTGATTGAAGACTTGACCTCTTCATTTTTGGTAACACCTACCAGCCACATAGGCAGCCATAGAAGCAATCAAGGGTTTGCCTAGGATGCCACACATGGAAGGCATGAAGGCGGCAATCAGGAAGACGTGTAATGCCAACGCCGCTAGAGAAGCCATAATCAGAAAAACACGGGCAGCTATGATGTAGCCTGCAAGCAAAGTTATAGATGCAAAAGGTTATGTCTATTTTCAATCCTTATTGCAGTAATATTTGTTGGGGTTTTTTTTATTGATTAGATTTTTATCATGCCTTTATTACTCTATAATATTCAGGGTGGTGAACATACATAATACGCCTTCCCCGTCCTGTTTTCCTCACAACAACAATCCCATGAGGTGGGTTTGGCTGAGAGAGCGTGATTGGCCCAAAGTCACCCTGCCAGCTTTTGTGCCTAAAGTGGGACTAGAACTCACCATCTCCCAGCAATTGGACCAAAGTCACCCAACTGGCTTACTTGTCGAAGCTGGGACTAGAACTCACGTTCCCCTGGTTTCTAGGCCAATGTCTTAACCACTGCGCCAAACTGGTTCTCAATATATCAGAGCATCCTCACCCCCAATAGATTGCTTGTTCAGAAAACGTTCTAACTACCTTCCAGAAAGGGACCTATCCCACCAGGCTCAAGGTTGACTCAGCCTTCCATCCTTCCGAGGTGGGTAAAATGAGGACCCAGATTGTTGGGGGCAAGAGGCTGACTCTGTAAACCGCTTAGAGAGGGCTGTAAAACACTATGAAGCGGTATATAAGTCTAAGTGCTATTGCTAAGTGCTATTTCAACTGTCTATATCTCCTGATTTCCCTGGCGCCTGACAAAGACACAAAGACACAAATACTGATGCACCTTATTGGAAATATTTAGGGGGAAAAAATGAAGGCCTTCCTGCCATAAACCTTACCAAAGGCATCCTTTACAGCAAAGCATTGGCTTTCGGCTAATCCAGTGTTAATGCAGTACTGCCATAGCCCACTGTGGGACGTCCCAGCAGAAGCAAAAGATACTTTCCAGTAATCGGTGCTGAGCGCCATCAAAAGTAGGCTGATGCTCAAGGATGCTATCAACACGCTGAAGATACGGCAGCACAACATCCTGATGCAAAGACTAAGGTGTTTCAACAGTCACTTTGCTTGGTATCCAACTTTTAGACACCCTAGGGGGAAAAAACAGATTAAATGGAGACAATTTATCCCCAGGGGACAAACATGGAACAGCATTAGTAGAACTATATGTGTGTGTGTGTGTGTGTGTATTTCACTATTGTTCTATTAGTGCAGGAGAGTGCGGTGAAGTCACTGGAGTGGATGGGATCCAGAGAATTCTTGAGGGTTTTGCTTTCTCCTGGTGGCACAGTGGTTAAAATGCAGTATTGCGGGCAAACTCTGCCCACAGGCTGGAGTTTGATCCTGACCAGCTCAAGGTTGACTCAGCCTTTGGAAAGATGGTTTAATGGTAGACAGGACCACATGGTTTTGAGGTCCTGGGCAAAAAAAAAGGAAGAGATGCTGAGAATGCCTGGGTTTTATGCCCTTTCTGGACTTTTGAATTTGAGCTTGTATTCTGATTGTCTGTCAGACTCCCATGGGGCTGTGCAGGGGTAACCTTGTAGGTTGTCTGTGTCCCAGGCTTGGTTGAGCCTTGCTGGGTGATGATGTAAGGAAGGAGCTTTGGGCAATTCCTACTATGGTCCTGCCTGAAAGAGGTAGATCTTTGTTATGTGGAATAGACTGGCCCAGGCCTTCATGGCCCATTGACAAAGGTGGGAGGGGTGAGTTTCTGCCTCCCTTTTAGGGGAAATATTCTGCCCTTTTAATATTTTTTAAAATATTTCATTTTTCTAGGAGAGGGCTGGTTGCTAACTTCCTACACAGAAGAGGGCTTAAAAGAATCTGCAGCAGAGCAAAGCGTAAATGCAACCATGAACATTCTCGCTCCAAAAGGTGGTGAGATATGGGTTGAATCTAGTGGTTACCTGAAGTCTTTTGCAGAGTCAACCATGGACTTCACTTCAAGCCACTTCCTGCATCCTTTTTACACACTTAAATGTCTCGGTGATCTCAGCAAAAGCTCAGAGTTTGAACAGGTGGGTTTAGAAGAATGGGAGGGAATGATGGGCTTTCTTCTGAAACCCCTCGTTATTTTTTTTAAGACACATAACAGTAAACAGTAACAGAGTTGGAAGGGACCTTGGAGGTCATCTAGTCCAACCCCCTGCTCACGCAGGAGACCGATACTAGGGATTCAAACCGCCGAACTGCCGACCTTTCTGATCGACAAGCTCAGTGTCTTAGCCACTGAGCCACCTAGTCACATTGTGACTATTTATATATACGTATATATACGTGATGATCTATAGCAGGGTTTCTTAAACTTTGGGTTCTCATTAACGTTGAAATGGGAGAAATCTTCTTGCTGTGGATTTTAATTATTTCAGCTCATTATTTCTCTGTTATGTGAGCCAAGAAAGTGGACCAATAAAACTGGATGTGATCCAGTAGTGAAATCCAAATTTTTTTACTACTGGTTCTGTGGGCGTATCTTGGGGGGGGGGCGTGGTGTGGCTTGGGGGGCATGGCAGGGGAAGGATACTGCAAAATCTCCATTCCCACCCCACTCTGGGGCCAGCCAGAGGTGCTATTTGCCAGCTCTCCGAACTTCTCAAAATTTCCGCTGCCTGTTCTCCAGAACCTGTCAGAACCTGCTGGATTTCACCCCTGATGTGATCCCTGACATGAGGGTCTCAAAAGCCCTTTTGGGTAGTATTATCAATTTATACCTTGCGCTCCCAGGGAGGAAAGAGAAGAAACAGGAAGGATGGTAGCAACAATCCTTCTTTGAGGTCTTTTCTCCCACAAATACCATTCATTCCCCTCAGCAGACCGAGATGCAAAGTTAAGGGACGAAAGAAAGTGTATCTTTAGCTCAGTGTGAGAAATGCTAACTTGAAGAACCCCCAAAGAAAAGTTGATTTCCTCATTTGTAAGGAATTTAAATGAAGACTCAAAATTTGGTTTTGTGTGGCTTGTTCCTGGGATCACCACAGGGGCCAGAATAAGCTCCTGTTTCCAAGGGGAAACCCACCCTCCAAAAATATAAACCCGCTGAAAAAGATATCATGGTTTAGCCATGTATGCTGCAAAGCTAGAATATTAAATCTTAGAGCTGCAATACTGTGGAAGAGAGGAGTTTCTCCTGCTACTTGCCCTCTGCAGTTGAGATGGGTGCATTAGAGTTGGGCAGAAACATTTATCAGTAACTCCCAAAGGATGCTTCTAACCTTCAGATTATTCCCTTGTGCCCAAGTTTTCTTTTTTTATGGGCCTCCTCTGAAAAAAGTGAGAGGAAACCAGGGGTATTCCCATCCTTACCTGAATCTTCTTGTAGAATGATTCTTTCCTGGGACGAAGGTGATCTGAACAACCCAAGGGAGAATAAAGGCTGAAGGAAGAAGGTTTGGGAAGAGGACCCTTCAAATGCTGTAGGTGTAAAGATTGAAGAGGCAGCAAAGCCTGAGATAACGTCCTGTCTGGATATTATAGCTCACCTCTATCTTTTTTTTCATCTTCGCCCACCCACTTCCTTTCCCTCGTTCACACTTCTGTTCGGGTCTGGTTTTCTTCTTTGCACTTCGCTTCTGAGTTAATGATATGTTTGCGGCTGCACTTATTTTCATTCTTATCTCTCTTTTAATCTGGAACTATCTTTGCATGAATCGCCTCTTGAGGCTCTGGCCAACGTGAAGTCAGGAGCAACTTGGCTACTTGTTTTTCCTCAAGGTCAATGTTTCTCAACTTTGGCAACTTGAAGATGAGTGGATTTCAATTCCCAAAATTCCCCAGCCAGATAGATAGATAGACAGACAGACAGACAGACAGACAGACAGACAGATGATGATAGATAGATAGATAGATAGATAGATAGATAGATAGATAGATAGATAGATGATAGATGATAGATAGATAGATGATAGATAGTTAGATAGATAGAATAGGACCGAAACATTTGGCAAGAAATATTCTATATTTGGAAAACAGAATACTGACTACAAACAATTCAAAATAGGGTTGATATCATTAATAAACAGGAAAATTAAGGTGTTTTTTGTTGTTGTTTCAGAGTCTTTGCAATCCTTAAGAGAGACAGAGACACACACACACACATTTCAGGCAGGCCATTTTGTGATTTCAGAATCCCGTGGGATTTCTTCGAAGCAATCCACCTCACACTCTTGGGAACTGTGTTTTGCTGTCCTTCTCTCCCTCCTCACAAAAGAGAGAAGAGGAGTTGGAGGAGCTCCAGATGGAGGAGGTTTCAGACTCTCTGCTTTCCCTATCGGACAAAACAGCTCCATGCATCAACATATGCTGGTGGGCCACAAGCCCTAGAAAACCTGCGGGCAGATAGAGAGGGGAGAGCAGAAGTCCATGAGAAAGTACACTAAACAATTTGAACACCGAGTGTTGTGCTCTGCCAGCAGCCTGAGGAGTTGGCAGAAGAGTTGGACAGTGAGGAGGCTGGGGAGGAACATGGGCCAGTCCTGGAGTCTGGGGAAGACTCAGATGAGGGCTCTGCATCGGAGGCAGAGATGGGGCCAGGGCCATCTGGGAGTTATGTGCGGACTCCAGAGCTGCCAGAGTCGGACATCATAGAGGCAGAGGAACAGGGGAAGCCTGTTCCTAGTACGCACATGCGTAGAGCTGCCAGAAGACAAGAACAGTTAAAATAAAAGGGACAACCCTCCCATAAGACATAAAGGAAGAGCAAAGGCACGTGGGCCTTTGCAGGAAGCAATGTTGTGGAAGGTGTCAGTTTGTATTTTGAAGCTCCGTTTTTGACTCTGTGTTTCCGTGTGGCCTTGCCAAGATAATTGCCAATTAGGTCTTTGGCAGTGTCAAAGAAGATAAAGGTGGGTGTTTACCAGACTTATCCGAAGGACTGTGGCAGACTTCTGTTGGACTATTTATAAACTCTTGGTGATTTAGCACGTGCTGAGAATGAAAGGAATTCACAGCCGTTAAAATAAAAAATGGGTTTTTGGGACTAATTGTGTGCTTTTTACTATATCAGGAAGCCTAGGTCAGAACACTGGGTCATTTTCTGTACCTTCCCAATGGGTTATGTTTACAGGTGGTCCTTGACTTAAAACAGCTCATTTAGTGACCGTTCAAAGTTACAACAGCACTGAAAAAAAGTGCTAGGACCTAGGACCGTTTTCCTTAGTTCCTTAGAGTTTTCTTTAATTGGGGGTGTTACTTGGAACCCTGACGAGTGTTTTCTGGAGATGTTCTGGGGTGGGGTTGTGTCTATGGAAATACAGCTGCCATGGGAGGTGTAATGATATGTGGGAATGACCTTGGGAGACAGGAGTCGTGCAGCCTAGACAAAGTGTCTATGGAGATTCTCAGTCCTCCAGGTCATGGTTGCCCCAAAGGTGCTTTTTCAAGAGACAACTGGACTTTCCGGTTTTTCTTAGAAGACATTTCACTTCTCATCCAAGAAGCTTCTCCAGAAAAGTCCAGTTGTCTCTTGAAAAAGCACCTTTGGGACCTAGACAAAGGTTTGGTAAAGGAAATCTAAGTCCAAAAGAAGAGTGGGGTGAAGAAAACATCTCAGAAGAGATCCTCCCTGGTTATGGGAAGAATAAAACTAAGGAAGGAAAAGGGTACTTTCAGATTTCTGGGTTTGGATGGATTTTACCAGTGGTGGCTTGCTATCAGTTCACCCCAGGTCGGGCAAACTGGTAGCGATGGCAGCAGGAGGCTCTGTCCACCTGCCCGGACATCTCTGCGTATGCGCAGAAACAGGCCACGCATGTGTGAGCGCATACATGCCCACGAGCAAACCAGTAGCGATGGGATTTGAAACCCACTACTAGATGTTATGGTTGCCTTTTTTTTTTTTTTTATCATCATCATCATCTCTAGTAATTGTTCTAACTTTTTGTAGTTTGGAATTATTTGACACTCGGGGCCCCTACGGATTAGGCTGATCTACCAGAACAGTCAATAGTCTAAATAAAAAGTACCGACTAATTTAGGGTTCATGCACATTTCTTGATCTCATTATCTCAGTAGCATGGCCCTTCTGCTTCTCTCATCTGAAGGTACTGATGGACCAGTGCCATTGCTAACAACCATCCCCCACTTCCCAAAATAAGCCAATATATATAAGCAATCTTTATTTTTGGTTGTAGACTCCCAATGTCAGATGAGGTTTGTAAACTCCCTAATCCGCCTTTGGCTCATTGCAAAACATAACTTGATATAGAGCCGTGATGGGGAACCTATGGCATGCGTGCCACAGGTGGCACGTGGAGCCATATCTGTGGGCACGCGAGCGTTGCCCTAGCTCAGCTCCAGCGCACATGCACATGCAGGCCAGCTGATTTTGGGGCCTTCCGGGCCCACCGGAAATCGGGAAATGGGCCATTTCTGGCCTCCAGAGGGCCTCTGGGGGGGGTGGGGGAAGGCTGTTTTTGCCCTCCCCAGGCTCCTAGAAAGGCTCTGGAGCCTGGGGAGGGTGAAAAATGGGCCTTCCGGTCCCACTGTGCCATCGTGTGCCAATAGTAGGGAGAGTGCGGGGGGGTCACGCACACATGCACTGTAGGGCAGGGTGCACTGAATTATAGATATGGGCACATGCACGCGCGGCACCCATGCGCTCCTCCTGCTTTTGGCATGCGATGGCAAAAAGGTTAGCCATCACTGATATAGAGCATCTCAAAAGATGGCTGCCTGCCTTCTGCTGAGGGAACCCTTTATTCCCCAGTTAGGAAACCGACCCTACCGCCTCACTAAAAACCACCCTCTGGAAACATACAAACATGCAAATGATATTCTTCCATCTCACCACTTAAAATAAAGAAGGGACAAGTGGTCCAGGCCAGGTAGAAGGGCCACTGATAGGAGGCGGCAGATGTTCTGCTGATGCCGTGCGTGGAGATCCGGATGGTGTAAATGCTTAGGCCGAGGAACACCAAGGCAGCTGCGGAAGCATAGGAAGATGATGAACCAGATTCCTTTGAGATTCTTTTAAAAACTTTTTTAGATTCTTTTTTTTAAAAAAATATTTTAAAACAAGGTTATCTGAGAAACCTTCTGACCTCGATGGGATTGAACCACCACCCACACAGGCAGAAGGGACAAACTGTGGACATTGGTCCAGGAATTCCAGCTGGGGGGGTGGGGAATCAAGGAGAAGAGCATTTCTGTCATGATTCCTGCCCTCTGGAACATTGTCATCCTGAGGTGAGATCTGCCCCAACCTTCTCAGTCTTCTGAAGGACCCTGAAGACTTCACTCTGCTAGCTGGCCCGGAGTTCTGATGGAGGTTTTCATACTGGAGGTAGTTAACAAATTGAGATAAGATCCACCTTCCCCTGTGTGTCTTTTGCTCCCTTCCTTGTCATCTTTTTTTTTAAAATTTGATTTATATGCCGCCCTTCTCCAGAGACTCAGGGTGGCTTACAATGTGTTAAGCAATAGCCTTCATACTTTTGTATATTTATACAAAGTCAGCTTATTGCCCCCATAATCTGGGTCCTCATTTTACCTACCTTAGAAAGGATGGAAGGCTGAGTCAACCTTGAGCCTGGTGGGATTTGAACTTGCAGTAATTGCAGATGTACGTGGATGTTAATAACAGTGCTTTAGTCTGCTGAGCCACCAGAGCAAAACAATCTTTGTTAATTGTTAAGGCAATTTTAGTGTTAATGTTCATTGTCTTAATGTTTTATCTTGTTTTTATTGGTTGCAAGACTCCCAGAGTTGCCTCTATGTGAAATGAGTAGCGTATATGTTTAAGTCAGTCAGTCAGTCAGTCAGTCAGTCAGTCAGTCAGTCAGTCAGTCAGTCAGTAGTCAACTCTGAAGCGAACCTGGCTGGGGCCATTTTGGGGGCTTCAGGGTTGCCACAGTGTGAAGAAGGGATGGGGGGGAAACACAGTTAGATGGGGGCTTGTAGCCAGAACAAAATTGTTTCCTGTGGGAACCAAGGTCATTCCAACAGGTGGAGTGGAGGAAGAGCACCGTATCCAGGCAACCAGCCAGCATCTTGTTTGGACAATGTGACTGTTTGGGGAAAGAGGAAACTTTCACTCTTAATCAGGTGAAAACCACGGGAACTTTCAGAGTCGGTTTTCACTGGCTTGTGCCAGTATGATATCTCCAATAAAACTGTTCTTTGAGGAACTTGTATGCTTCGGGAGTTATTTTTTCTATGGAGTTATTACTTGGAACCCTGGTGTAAGTAAGTAAGTAAGCAAGCAAGCAAGCAAGTAAGTATATTTTTAGTAATTGAATGCCCACCAATATCATAAATTTTTACCTGCGATGAAAGATCCCACGGCAGGCACCAGATACCGATATGTTGCAGAAGTGGCAGAATAGTGATAAGTGATACTCATAAATGATGCCCCAACGAATCCACAGAAAAGAGCCATTACCAGGAGGGTCTTGGCACCATTGACATTGGCTGTGGAGTAATGACAGTAAAATAGAAGATTGCTTGTTAGAAGCTTTGAGAGCAGGGCTATTCTCCGTGTGTGCACACACATGTTTATACACATCTTTCAAAATCTGAATTATGCATCAATCAAAAATGGCTGGACGGTAACAGATCATTTTATAAATCCATACCAGAAACCCTCTCTAGCCTTCCAAGATCCCGTATCTCAGGTATCAGAAGCGGTTATTGACATAGATCAGGCTCTTTCAAATTAATCACCCTTTTACACATTCACCAAGGAATGTGTGCAGATGTGCACTTGGGGTACCCAAACTGTAACTGCTAGAATGCTCTGGAAAACCTTTGTTCATTTATTTATTCAATTCCTGTAGCTGCTCTCAAATCGAGTGACTCTGAGCGGCGACCAATCATAAAACAATACCACAGAATTAAATACTGTATATATGGCAGCTGAGGAAAAAAGTGTCATCATGAATAAATACAGCCAGGAAACAGGGCCTTTTTTACGCTCAGAGTCCCAGGCCTAGATACAAAGTCAGGACTTCAAGGCCTTGTGAAAGGCCAACAGGGTTGGGGTCATCCTCAATTCTGAAGGGAGAATGTTCCAGAAGGCAGGGGCTACAGTAGAGAAGGCACCTCTCTTAGTCTCCACCAGCTGACATTCTTTGGTTGGGAGGGATCCATAGCATGCCCAACCAGGATGGACCAAATTGGGTGGGTAGAAACCACTGGGAGAATATGGTCCCTGAGGTAACTTGGATCCAAGGGCTTTAAAGGTGACAAACTAACACCTTGAATTACACCCAGAAAAACACAGGCAATCAATGCAGTTCAGGCAGAGGTTGCGTTACATGTGTCGAATATCCAACACCATCTGCTATCCTTGCACCCATATTTTGTACCACTTGAAGCAAGGTGATTTAGAGGTGCTCTGTGCAGAGACATAGAAGAGTTTTAGAAGGTACGGTGGAAGAACCCAACAAGCTTAAATAGCCACTTTGGGATGACTCTTGACCCAAACTTGAAGAAGGAGTTCTGGAGAAAGGGACCCCACAATTCTGAGAAGCAAAAGTTGTGCACTCTCTTACGTGCAGAAGCAACAAGATCAGAGCACACCAGCTTGAGACAGACTTTCCAAAGGCCACTGTAGTAAATCTGCATCTCAGTCTCAACTTTGATCCATTGATGGTTCATGATAACAAAAACAAGACTGAAGAGAGTGCTGAGGGTGAACACTGTAGCCATTCTTTCACTCCACGACATGGTTGAATTGGGGAAAGTTGAGGCCTTTCTTCAATGCAGATGTCTTCCTCTTAAGGCAAGCTCTTCACACCCAACCCACGTATATGGAAAAATGATGAGTTTCCAGACGGACATTGGAGACCTTACTGGAATCAGAATCTGCCCTTTATTCCTTGGAATGATGAGGAAATCACCATTCTGCACCATTAAACCTCAGAGCCTTCACACACACACACCATTCCAGGTTCCATCACTAGCTTCTTGGTTACCATGGCTGCCACTGGACATTCCATCAAATGATGGAATGTCAGCCAGCAGGCGTGGTAAAGCTGAGACTGAATTTGTTCTTTGGTTTCCTGAATTCTTCTTCATAAGAGAGGTCTTGTTTTCCTATCACTTTTTCAAATTCGAGCTGCATTTGAATTTATTTTATTGAAGCTGGGTGGCTCAAGGCATTGTGGTTTATAAACTCTGGACCTTCGGCTGATTGTATTCTGGGGAGCTCGGCAGAACAACTTTATATCAACCATTGCAATCCTTTGCATTCTTATGTGGTACTGCAAATCTTTTTTTAAAAAGTTTTTTTTTTATTTTTTAACAAACATACCAATGCGTGAACAGTGTGGCACTTGGTGTCATACATTCTAATACAAACAAAACTAGTAGAATCGAACAGCCAAGAAGCAGATGTAGACAGAGATAAAAATCCAAGAGAAGAATATGGGAGGCAAACCAAAAAAAGGCTTAGCAATTAAAGTATTGAAGTGGACAAGAGACGATGGATAGATGATTTCTCTTTGTTGTTGTTGTTCTGATTTGCTTTTCCTTTTGTCTCTCTTTCTTTCCTTTTTTTAAGGTAGGTGACATGACTAGAAGTTAGGTAGGATAGAAAGAAAACCTCTTTTAATAAAGGGTGACATGATTAAAAGTTAGAATAAGAGATAGAAATAAGAGAAGGGCAATAACAAGAGAAAGCATGAAATAATTTAATAATGACAGATTGCAATTTAATATAAATGTGTATCATTATGAGAAATATATGTTGATTGAATGTAATAACTATGATTAATTCTAATAGTTTTATTTGTGGTACTGCAATTCTTAAAGGTCTTGTGTTATCAATTTCCCAGGGTTTGATCCTCAAAAGAAGATAATTTCAGAGAAGCCATGTTACTCAAGACATCCAGAAACCTACCACTTCTCCAGGATCTTTGATGTTAATGAATCCACCCTCCACTTTTTCTTCCCCATAAAGTACATGTTCCGTATGAGTGGCGCGGTGGCCTAGAGGTGAAGATGCTCGCTTCCCAGTCAGAAGGTTGAGAGTTCAATCCTAGGCAGCTGCAGATATTTCTCTGTCAGGGTGCAAAAGAGAAAATATCTGCTGCAAACTCCACATAGGCATCAGGAAGGGCATCCAGCCAGTAACCGTTCTGCTCCATTCAGTTGCCATGATCCCACCCCAAATAAATGGATTAAAGGGTCATAAAAAAGAAAAAAAATACATGTCCTGTACATCTGTAGATTGTATTTCCTTTGCATTATCCTTCTTATCTATATCTCCCCTTCTTTGTGCTGATTCCTCAGCTTCCATTTTAAGATTGCAAATAAGAAAGTTATAACTTGGGGACTTAAGGCTTAATATCTAAAGGAGTTTGGGATCTTCAGCTCGGAGAAAGACCGAAAAGCAACTCCTGGCTCGTTCAAATATTTAAAACAAAGTCATCAACAGATGATGGAGCAAATATTATTTTCCACTTGTTCCAGTAGGTAGGGACCAAACTAAGGAGTATATATCTATATCTATATCTATATCTATATCTATATCTATATCTATATCTATATCTATATCTATATCTATATCTATATCTATATCTATATCTATGTCTGTCTGTCTGTCTGTCTGTCTATCTATATCTATATCTATATCTATATCTATATCTATATCTATATCTATATCTATATCTATATCTATATCTATATCTATATCTATATCTATATCTATATCTGTCAGATGTAAATGCCTTATTCTCTAATGTGTAAATAGTATATGAATGGGGTATCAGGGGTTAACTTATTCTTCACTTCTTAATGTATTCATAATTCACCACTCCCACTTATAGCTCCACCCATTGTATATATAAGGAGCCACCTACACCCTTTTCCTTGCTTCTATCTGTGAATATTCAGTGAATATAGAATGCCTATTGTAAATAAAAGGAAGTATATTTAAACCTTTAATTCTCACTAATATTATTGAGTCTGATCCTGAAAATATTGCAACAAGCTGGTAGCAGAGGATGGTTAATTGACTCAATAAAAACTTAAAAATGTCTAAGAAAGATAGGCCCAACACCAGGGCCTACAGCAAAGAAATGGAAACAGAACAAGAAATAATCAACGAATCCACAAACGCAATTTCGAGAGAATCCGAAGAATACACCACTGAAGACGAAGAAATAATAGACGAAAATGATGACCAGGAGGAAATCGAAATAGAGAATAACGAACTCAGGTCAGAGATATTAAAACTATTAAAAAGCCAGAAGAATGATGAAAGCCTCATCGCGAACCTCCAAGAAATGCTGAAGAACAGCGGAGCAGCGAGAGAGAAAAACATCACTAATGAGAAGTCTAAAGACCCAAAAATAGTGAGTGATATGACTGCAGAGAAAGTCATTACGAAGAAGAAAAACAGTGATCCCGCGCGAAATTTTGAATGGCAGCCATCTTGGTTTCAACAGGCCTCCAAGGTGAGCGAAGCAGAGCCAATCAAAATGCTCAATTCAAAATTTCTGGCGCGAAAAACGTTACCAGACAACGAAAATGAAAAAGAAGATTCGAACTCCTCAGAAGAATCAGAATCAGAAAGTGAAGATGACTCAACAAAATCCCAAATAAAATCAGCAATGAAAACACTTTTTGCTGCATTTGGGCCAAAACTAAAAATTACCAAAGAGCCACCGAAGAAGCGAGCGAGCAAGCCGATACCTCAAGACCTGCCCGCTCCCATCCTGACTTCGAAAGCGACGACGCCCGAACCCAGAGAGCCTTGTCGATTCCGCCCTACACCACAGACCGAAGCAAGTGCCAACGCCCCCAAAAGAAAAAGAAGAGCAGCCGCCGTCGTCAGAACTCCCAAGGTCGAACCAGAGACCGACTCGTCTGAAGCGGAGCAGAGCGAGCGAGCCACAATGGAGAGAACCTTCCACGACGACTCCAAAGAAGAAATGGACAACGCGCATGCGCGAAACTACGCAGACGGTCCGGGAAGACATGAACTGGCGAGAGAACCACGCAGACTCGTTGCGAGCATCCCCATGCCGTTTTGCAATTTTCTACACTTGCGAGACCACGGACTACCTCAGGTCGTAAGTAATGGACAAAATAATGTCGGAAATTTACCCAGTGACTTCCCAAAACTAAGGGTTGATGGCATTAATTTGCAAGAATGGTATCAACAGCTCCAGGTTGTCTTTATGAAGGAAAATTTACTATTTTTTATCACTAGTCCCCCAAAAAGACCTTGGACTTTAAAAATAGATTGTTTACACCATAGAGCATTTTTCTTAATAATATCTAGTGTGTCTCCTGCAATGTATCATAGCATCAAACCTAATCTGACTGTTTCAGAAATTATTCAATGCATGTTTAATTTGTTTCACAGCGATAGTGTGGCTACCACCACAAGAATGTCTAAGGATTTCTTTTCATCTAGAGTGAAACCAGGGGTTTCCATAAGTGAGCATTTAATATCTTTAAACAAAATAAGAGCTGAGCTGCATTTGAGGGGGGAGGTGATTTCAGACCAAACAATGAAAAGTGTTATTATCAACTCACTTGATTCATCATGGGACAGTTTTATGTCACATTTAGACACTATCAATCTAGGATATTTATCCATAGAAAGTCTATCCAATAAATTGATAGCAGAAGACAATTCAAGAAGAAATCGTTCTAGCAATCACACAGAACACAAACCTTATAGGAAAGTAGCTTTCCAAGAAAAATATAATGAAACATTTAAATGTCACAATTGTGGATCCAGGGAACACAATAGAAGAGATTGTCCCAAAATTTCAAAGGAAAGACATAGGTCAGAATATAGGAACAAATACAATTATAGACAGTCTTCCATAGATAGACATAGATATAGAAGCCCACCAAATTACAAAGAGAATAGAGGGGGCAGAGATAATTCAAAGGATAGAAAATCTGGTTCACTGAATGGATTAAATAAACAAGACAACACTAAAATACAGCAAAATGAGAACAATAATTGGCTTATTGATTCTGGAGCAACTAATCACACCACTAATAACAAAAATATATTGTCTTCATTTACAGAAGATAAATTTGTAATAAAGGTAGCTAACCAAGAAAAGGTTCAAGTATTAGGCAGAGGAAATGTAACCTTGCCTGGTCTAGGAAAAATAGAGGGGGTATTGTTAATACCTGAAATACCTCATAACATACTAAGTGCCATAAAACTAAGTAGAGATTCTGACATTAATATAGTTTTCTCAAAGGGAAAAGCGACTTTGGAGAAGAATAAAATAAATATAGGCACTGTGATGATTAAAGGAGGCCTACCTTATCTGATAACAAAGGAAAAATGGTTGCATAACATTGATTCAAATATGGAAGATTGTATTGAAGCAGATGATGAAAATATTAGCAACAGTGACAATGATGAATGTAAAATATCTCATGATCACGCAGATGCACACAATGAAAAAAAACCAAAAATAGGTAAACCAATTCATGATGAGTGTGCTCACATCTTACATAGGAAGTTAGGACATGCCAGTTTTCCTGTAGTACAAAAAATGACTGAACACGCAGAAGGTGTCAAAATAAAAAATTGTGAAAACTATTTGGAATGCTCAGTATGTAAATCTACAAAACTAAAAACTAGTCCCAGGCCAAGAAAATCTACTAGATCAACTAACAAAATTTTTGACTTAGTACACATGGACTTAGTTGGCCCATTAACTCCATCAATCACCTATAGAAAATGTTACTTCCTGACAATAGTAGACGATTATAGCCGTTATGGGTTTGTTTATACATTAAAACACAAAGATGAAACCTTTCAAAAATTTAAGGAATTTTACAAACGCATAGAAACACAACACAATATCAAAATAAAACAAATTATGACAGATAGGGGATGTGAATTCATGTCTAAAGAATTCTCCCAATGGTTAAAGGATAGAGGAATGCTACATTACACGTCTAGTCCATTTTCTGCGTTTCAGAACGGGATTGCAGAGAGAAAGAATTCCACATTACAAACCATGATTAGATGCACATTGGAGGATGCTGGCTTAAGCAAACAATTTTGGTCAGAAGCCTTACATTATTCAAATTACACACAAAATAGAACCTGGTCCAGTATTGTAAATAAGACACCATATGAAGTAATGTATAATAGGAAACCAAAATTAGCACACATGCACATATTTGGAGTCACTGCAGACGTACACATACCTAAGCAGTTGAGAAGAAAGGGAGAAAACGTATCCAGAAGACTCAGATTTATGGGATATGAAACTGGCACCAAAGGGTACAGATTCATTGATAATAATAACAAATTTATAGTTTCCAGAACAGCTGTGTTCCATGAACAGGCCAACTGGTCTAAATTACATCTTAATGAAATATTTCCAAATAAATGTAAAGATACAAAATCTCATGAGAAAGGGACCATAGAAAAACAGAATATCAACAAATATAAAAGCAAAACCAAAACTTGGACAAATAGCCAACACAAAATAAAGACAGACACACTAACAAAAAAAGAAGCAAGATATTTGCATGATAACAATAGCAAACCTGAAAGAGTCATTAGAAACAACAGAAATCAAATGCCAAATAAATACAGAGATTACATAATGCATATGGATGGTGAGCCAATAACACCTAATACTTATGAGGAAGTGTTAAAACTCCCTCGTGAAGAAAAAGAAAAATGGGAATTAGCTATGAAAAAAGAGATGGAAAGTTTACAAGGATTAAATGTATTTACACCTGCAATTGCACCTAAAGATAAAACAATTATTGGTACCAGGTGGATATATAAAATTAAGAACTTAGAAGGAGGCAATACTCTATATAAAGCTAGATTAGTTGCACAAGGTTATGCACAGAAATATCCGGAGGACTATACTGACACGTATTCCCCCACTGTAAGAACAGAGAGTGTCAAAACAGCTCTAGTGGTAGCATCAGCACTCAATCTTGATGTATTTCAATATGACATACAGACTGCGTATCTACACGCAAAACTAGATAAGGAAATATACGTAAGAGCACCTCACAGTCAATACACCAACAAAAATGAAATTTGGCTGTTGAACAAGAGTTTATACGGATTAAAACAATCTGGTAAAAGATGGTATGATTGTTTAGTAAAAGTACTTAAGACCATGGATTTCAACGCTACCACTGCTGATAACTGTTTCTTTGTCAAAAAGGGTGATGATTACATTGAATTTGTGTTGATTTATGTAGATGACATTTTGTATATAGGAAAACACAAAGAGAGAAGAGAAACTTTTGTAAATAAGTTAAATGAACATTTCTCGTTGAAATCTCTAGGTAAAGTGAACAAATATCTTGGTGTTCAAATTAATAAGACTAGAAGGGGATTCAAACTTACTCAGAGAGATAAGATTATAGAACTTTTAAATAAATGCAATTTAAACAATGCCAAACCCTGTGATACTCCTATGCAAACTGATTTTCTTAGAAATACTGATGAATCTTCCCCTGAATTCAAGGATAACACGTTTTATAGATCAATCATAGGTTCACTTCTTTATATATCTAATTGGACTAGACCAGATATCGCCTTACCACTCAATTTATTATCCAGACACGTCAGCAAACCAACAATGTATCACTGGGAAGCTGTTAAAAGAATTTTAAGATATCTGAAAAGTACATTAGATTTTTGCTTAGTATTAGAACCTAGTGATAATAAAGAACCAAAGCTTGCATGTTATGCAGATGCGGACTGGGCTGGAGACACATCATGCAGAAAAAGTACATCTGGTTATATTTTTCTCTTAAATGACTGTCCAGTTTACTGGTATACTGGAAAACAAGAACTAGTAGCCACTTCAACGACAGAAGCGGAATATGTTTGTTTATCCAAAGCTGCAAATAACCTTGTATGGTTTAATGATTTAATTTCAGATGTTTGGAAAAAACCTGCTTTGCCTTTTGTCATGCATGAAGACAATAAAGCGGCCATTGAAATATTTAGATCTGATGCCATTGGACAAAGGTCCAGGCATATAGATATAAAATTTAAACATGTGAGGCAATTATCTCAGGATGGATTTATTAAAGCAGTGCATTGTGATACTTCAGAACAATTAGCTGACATATTGACAAAGCCTTTACCTTCTAAGCAACACAAATATTTAACATCTAAATTGTATGTCTTGTATTGTCCTGAATCTGAATGTAATTGGTGTTGTATAACGAATCGGCATTTAGAGGGGGATTTGTCAGATGTAAATGCCTTATTCTCTAATGTGTAAATAGTATATGAATGGGGTATCAGGGGTTAACTTATTCTTCACTTCTTAATGTATTCATAATTCACCACTCCCACTTATAGCTCCACCCATTGTATATATAAGGAGCCACCTACACCCTTTTCCTTGCTTCTATCTGTGAATATTCAGTGAATATAGAATGCCTATTGTAAATAAAAGGAAGTATATTTAAACCTTTAATTCTCACTAATATTATTGAGTCTGATCCTGAAAATATTGCAACAATATCTATATCTATCTATCTATCTATCTATCTATCTATCTATCTATCTATCTATCTATATCTATCTATCTATCTATCTATCTATCTATCTATCTATCTATGATATATATCAAATTTTTATATATTTAAATTTATATATATATATATATATATATATATATATATATATATATATATATATATATATATACGTGTGTGTGTGTGTGTGTGTGTGTGTGTGTGTGTGTGTATGTTCCGGCATAACTCTGGAACGCCTTGAGCAATTTCAACCAAACTTGGTACTCAGATGACTTACTCTCTGGAAAAAAATACTGTGGGGGTAAGACACTCCTAATACCCCTCGGGGTGTTTGTTCTGTTAAGATACAGCCTGTTGTATCTTAAAATGGCTTCTACTGTACTCCCTTAAAATTGCTTCTACTGTACAGCACAGTGGAGTTTCCATGGTAATGGCTTCACAGTACTCCACAAGGGGGCTTCCTCTGGTAAGGGGGAAAATCCAACATTAGAAATTATGTTTGGTCCAGACATTTTCAACAAGGCTTTGATTATTCTTGAGGACAAATATATGTCCATGAGCACCACTACGAGACCGACATGACGTACTTCACGCAGATTGCATACGAGAAAAGAACTACAACGTTGAATGGCTTAGTGCATATATCGCGGACAAGAAGCCACTTCTAAATCAATATCAGAAAAAAGTATACAAAATAATCATGGATCAGCTAGCAAAACAACAAGGTGGTATCATTTTACTTGGCACTTCTGGGGGCACAGGGAAAACATTTTTAACTAATTTAATTCTCGCCGAAATCAGGGCTCAGGGTTATGCTGCTCTTCCTGTCTAATACAGGATTGGGATAAATAAATACCCGGGAAATGCCGGGTTATCAGCTAGTTTTAAATAAACAGGAACGACGCACTGATAGCTTGAGCTATTCAGGTGATTTGCTGCTTCTGGTTTGAAGGAGGAGCCTTCCTTCCTTCCTTCCTTCCTTCCTTCCTTCCTTCCTTCCTTCCTTCCTTCCTTCCTTCCTCCCTCCCTCCCTCCCTCCCTCCCTCCCTCCCTCCCTCCCTTATTCGAAAGCAATACATAGAAAATAGCACTAGGAAAGGAATGCCAAAAAGTGAAGATATTCAAATTGCGTTATATCTGAATCAGTTAAATAATCAAAAATATCAGTGCTACATTTGGATAGCTTGCATTTCACATGTGTGTCTGTAGGTGTGTATGTGTATGTGAAGGGAGTTTTTATTTCAGAAGGAAAGTACAAGAGCTTAGGATTCTTCAATATGATCTTACTGCAGTAAAAAAAAATGGAAATGACTGCATTTTGTTATTTTTTAATCCTCGCTTTATCTCCTCTATTCCCTTTCCTTTCCCCTTTCCTCCATTGTCTTTTTTCTTTTTTATATTACTTCAGTGTACATTGGTGCCAGTGCACTCTCAGTCCCGTGTGTCCACATTCTTGAATCTTATGTTGTCTCATCCAAATTCTTCCTCTCCTGGATGTAAAAATGGGAGGTAGAGTCTTCCTCAATTGCTATCAGTATGAAAAGGAGTCCTGGGAGGAAATTGAGAAAACTCAAGCTGTTGGTATAAGTGGAGTACAATCATTCTGCAGCAATGTTGTGTTTCAATACATACACCATGGCCCCTAGAACTATTCTCCTCTAACCAGGTGCCAGAGCACTTGAGAACGTACGTCCTTGGTGAGCTTCATGTTGATGAGGAACATTGTTGTTTCATTTCCTTATACCTCTCCCCCACTCCCCACCACTACCACCACTCACTCACCTGTGTTGTGTGGGGGTGTGATTTGCATACCTTTGGCTTAACGTAATGTTTCTGAACCTCAGTAACTTTAATAGGAACTTCAACTCCCAGAGGTCCCCAGATAGCATTTCCCTGGCTTAGTGTGATACAGTAACTCATTGTTGTGATTTACAAATACGGCTCGTCTTTTGACTTAACGACCAGAATCGAGGCCAAAGTTTCTGTTGCTAAATAAGACATTTGTTCTTGAGTTTTGCCTCCTTTTATGACAATTGTTAAGTGAATCACTGCAGTTGTTGCGAATGCCATCACTTTGCTAAACAAATAATTCCCTCAACACTTGATTGATTTACTAAGTCTGCACTACTATTAATCTTCTCATCGTTCCCACCACCCATCTCCTTCCACTTATGACTGTATGACTGTAATTTTGTTACTTGTATCCTTACAATTTATATTGATATTGTTTCCCGATTGCTTATTTGTATCTTATGACTATCATTAAGTGTTGTTCCTTATGATTCTTGATGAACGTATCCTTTCTTTTATGTACACTGAGAGCCTATGCACCAAGACAAATTCCTTGTGTGTCCAATCACACTTGGCCAATAAAAAATTATATTCTATACTATATATTCTATGGTTAAGTGAATCTGGTTTCCCCACTGACTTCGCTCGTCAAAAGGCTGCAAAAGATGATCACATAGCAATAGCACTTCGACTTATATACCGCTTCATAGTGTTTTACAGCCCTCTCTAAGCGGTTTACAGAGTCAGCCTCTTGCCCCTGACAATCTGGGTCCTCATTTTACCCACCTCAGAAGGTTGGAAGGCTGAATCAACCTTGCATGACCCTGGGACACTGCAATTGTCCTAAAATACGAGTCAGTTGCCAAGCAACTTTGATTACTCAATCATGGGGATGCTGCAACAGTCATAGTGTGAAAAACAGTCATATGTCACTTTTTTCAACACCATTGTAACACTGAACAGTTACTAAGTGAACTGTTGTAAACCAAGAACTACCTGTAATAATTTATGGTTTAATCTTATAGGTAAACGTACCATACCGGCTGGGGAATTCTGGAAGTTGAAGTTCACACATCTTAAAATTGCTGTGGTGAAGACCCGGTGTTATGATGCACACCCATCAGTGGTGGGTTGCTCCTGGTTCAGCCCGGTTCGGCCGAGCCGGTAGTGGTGACAATGTGACATCACCGAACCAGTTCTCTTTGACTGGGAGCTGGGCCCTCCTGCCTGCCCCTGCTTTATTCCTACCTTTATTCCTTGTTTTTTAGCCCAGCTGATAGGCGCGGCAGAGTGGATTGCCGCACCTCAGCTATACAGAAACCAAAAGCGCTTGCGTGGAGCGCAAGTTTGGCACTCGTGCGAGCGAAGCGCGTGCACAAAGAGAACCGGTGGTAACACCAGTTGGAACCCACCACTGACACCCATGTATGATTTACTCAGTTCCATCACCCATCCTGCCTACAACTGCTTTTCTCTACAATTGTCTTTTTTCCCCAAGAAAATATCCATTTATTGGTTGAAATGAACAAATGCAACCAGCCTTCCTTTCACTTACAAGAATGCCACTGCCCCAATTAAATTGCTAAAGACTGGAGCTGCCATCTTTGTCCTAGCATTTTGCCCCTGCAGCAATAATCCATTCTAAGTATCAGTTCTTAACACACACATACACACACACACACAGAGAGAGAGAGAGAGAGAGAGAGAGAGAGAGAGAGAGAGAGAGAGAGAGAGAGAGAGAAATACACTTGTGGCTGTTGCCAAACTACTGCATTACACATGCTCACTCATTAGCTTACACCAGCGGTGAAATCCATTTACCTTCACTACCAGTTCGGGAATGGCAGCACGCGTGCCTCTTCTGTGCATGCATAATGACGTCCTGGCAGGCAGGCAGAGCCTCCCACCGCCAGCGCTACCAGTTTGTGCGAGCCGGATAGTTCAGGTTGGATTTCACTGCTGGTTTACAGCCATCTCTATCCATATGTCTCAATCCTTCCTTAACATTCTTTGCAGCTTTCAGCTATTAGATAGTTGGGTGTGTGAACTCACCATTCAGTAGGAAAAGGAAGCTAGCAAAACAACCCATGACAAAGCACCAGGAGATGTAAATTGGTTCAGTAGTATCCGGAACAGGATGACCGAAAAGTGTTTTGAATTTAAGGGACAGGCCATACAACACCATCGTGATTAGTGCTAAGATTCCTGGAGAAGGAGAGAGGGAAAAGAATTTACGAGCACAATCTGAGAACTTCGAAGAGGTTTGAAAGCAGCTCCTTCCTTGCCTGACTTGCTGCCCAGGAGGCAGAAATGTCTACCCTCAGCTTCATCAGAGCTGAAGAAGCTTCTTGGATGAGAAGCAAAACGTCTTCAAAGAAAAAAACCAGAAAGTCTTGGAAAAGCACCTTTGGGATTGAGGGTGTTCTACTTTTCTCCATCTTTCTTAGCAACCCCAGCTTGAGGGTGTGATACTTCTGCTGTGTTTTGGGGACAGAAGACCCATCTATATTTGCCTTATATGTCTCACCAAAGCCAGTGGTTACAGAACCAATGAAGCCAGTTATTCCAGCCACGAGGAAATGGCATCCGAAAGCCTTAATAAGGTTTTGTAACCGAATAACAGAGTTGGAAGGGACCTTGGAGGTCTTCTAGTCCAACTCCCTGCTTAAGCGGGAAAGCCTACACCATTTCAGACAAATGCTTGTCCAGTTTCTTCTTTGAAACCATTCAGTGATAGACCACCCATAACTTCCAAAAGAATGTTTGACCGATTCATTGTTCCCACCGTCAGGGCGTCTCTCCTTACTTCTAACTTGGATCTCTCCTTGATTAGTTTGCTTCCATTGCTTCTTGTTCTGTCTTGGACAATAGGTTTTGATACCATTGCAGAGACAGCATATCTACTCAGTGTAGGAAGAGGGCCATGTATTTTTCAACATGCTGGCTGGGAAATGCTGGGAGTTGAAATCCACACATGTCAAAGTTGCCACGGTTTGGAAACACTGGTCTGTGATCATTTCAGGCAAATTCAAAAGATCCCAACAATCAGAATGGGCTTTTAACCCATTGCAATTGTTAATCCGTAAGGCACCGGGAATCTGTTTCATCTGCATCTACATCTACATCCTCCCCTCTTCCAATCCATCACCCTCAATTTAAATCCTACATCAGTTGACCTATTCAATCATAGTGTAAGTTGTAGCTCATGGATATTTCTGCTTTTCAAAACATCTCTTAGGTGGAAAGGTGCCACCAGATTACAAGAACCTTATTTATTTATTAGATGTTTTATCCTGCTTTATTACATTAAGTAACTCAAGCAGCAAAGACACATAATACTCCTTCCCCCCTACTATTTTTCCCACAACAACAACCCTATGAGGTAGGTTGGACTGAGAGAGAGAGAGAGGACCCAAAATAATCCAGATGGCCTTCATGCCCAAGACAGGACTAGAACTCACTGTCTCCTGGTTTCTAGGCAGCAACCTTAACCACCACATCAAACTGGTTGTAACAGTTATAAAGTGCTAAAAATCTATTGGGTCTGAGACCTTCTCAGGCATGCTGGCTGGGGAAATTCTGGGAGTTGAAGTCCACCCAACTTAAAAGTTGCCAACAGTGAGAATCACCGCTCTAGTGTAAAAACCCAAAGAAGGAAGGTGGACACCACTCCTAGATTGTTCGTAGGATGGACAGAAGTCATCATAAATGGCATGGAGCCATCTCTACCTGTAAAAAAGTTGGTGAAGAGAGGCCAATTGGAGTTCTTTAAGCTGGGCTTGGTAATGAGCACGCAAGCAACTGCTATTAATCCAGAGATTGTGCTGAGTGACATTAAACTTCTGATCAAATGAAGGCTTTCTGGGGATAAAAAGAGGGCAAATGTTGAAAACGTCAAATACCATTTCTCCGAAAATAAGACCCAACTGGAAAATAAGTCCTAGCATGATATTTCAGGATGCTCATAATATAAGCCCTACCCCCAAAATGAGCCCCAGTTAAGATTGTCAGCTAGATGGTGCATTTAGTACCATATTTTCCCCAAAATAAGACTTAACCAGAAAATAAGCCCTAATGCGTCTTTTGGAGCAAAAAATAATATAAGACCAGGTCTTATTTTCGGGAAAACTCGATAGTAGGAATATCATGTCTTAGTATGGTTTAGTAGACTGAGAGATGCTGTGGTTTAAATCCATCTGAATACATAGTAGACAAAACTAATCCTAAAGAACTATAAATTTGACTCCCACACCACTATATTCTCCATCTGTCTTTGAACAATGAAATCCCTTTGTTCTCTATTATTTCAATCTCTCCATCTTTCCAGAAAAGGTTAATTGGAGGAAAAAAAAGTTTTCCCTTTCGATTATCTTATTTATTCATTCACATACAAAGAATCCAAGCATGCAGCTTAATAAATGCAGAGGCAGAAATATTGTTCCCAGCCACGCTTTGATAGTTCCAAACTATAGAGAGAATACTTCCTTTCCTAAATACAATGCTTAAAAACTCCTCCCCCTCTTTTAAAAACATGTCCATTTGCCCCTCACAAATTGTAGCTGAGTATCGTGCAGCTGAAAAGATATCAGAACATAGTAATTTTACTGTTAGATTTTTGGTTCACACAGTGATATGTCGTCGTCTAATTTTGTGCTGCAATTTGTATTTTCTCTGCTCAGATGTTTTCCTATTCTGCATAAATACCATGTTTCCCTGAAACTAAGACCTCTCCGGATAATAAGCCCAATCGGGCTTTTCAGTGCATGCATTAAAATACACCCCACCCCAAATAACCCCCCACCCACTACTTACACGCATGCGCAGCTGGTCCCGCCGTTTCCTCTGGTTGCTTGCAATGCAAACAACAGAGTTGAGGAGGCAAGGCTGGAGGGAGGGGAAAGGGGGGGTAACATGCCCTCCCCTCCTTGTTCTTTGTGGCAGCTGAGAACTAGTAAAAATTCTGACTGGCCCCGCCCCCATCTATTCTCTGCCTCCCAAGTCCCAGCTGATCAGGAAGGAATGGGGATTTTGCAGTGACCTTCCCCTGGATTGGGGACGGAATGGAGATTTTACAGTATCTTTCCCCTGCCACGCTCACCAAGTCACACCCACAGAACCAGTAATAAAGAATTTTGAAACCCACCACTGATTGTAATCCATGTTTCCACTCCCTCCCATCAATCTCTAAACTGAACTTCCTACGGAGAAGACAAGGAGAAGGAATATGGGAATAATCCTTACTTGTTTTCGCAACAAGTTTCTGGCAGGTGTGGTCCTTGCAAATGTTCCAGAGACCCACATTGATGGGAGTTTTAGACTGGATGACTGTAAGCCAGAATGGAGAGAATAACGTGGTGAACAAAAGAAACAAGCCCACACAGGAAAAGATCCTGGTGAAAAACTGATACCGGAACAATAAGCTTGAGACTTCGTTGTGCAGGGCACCTTTGGGGAAACAAAAGGGGTGGGGAGGAAACACTTATTTCATCATGACATTTGTATCCCTCCTTTAGGAGTGGTGCAGTGGCCTAGAGGTGGAGCTCTCGTCTCACAATCAGGTGGCTGTGAGTTCTATCCTAGGTAGAGGCAGATATTTCTCTCTCTGGGCACAATGAGAATATATCTGCTAAACAAATCTCTGCATTGGTGTCAGGAAGGATATCCAGCCAGTAAACACTCTACTAGCTCCATTCAGTTGCCCAGACTCCACTCTGCAAGGGATTATGGGGTCATTAAATGATGATGATGATGATTTGTATCCCTCCTTTTTTTTTTATTTGAGTTGGCTCACATCTATAAGAACATCCAAAAGTTGACCTGTACCTAGAACAAACCAACAATGTTCTTTTCTTCTTTCCCCCACATTTCCACCAAATTGCTCCACTTTCTTAACATCAGGATTGGCCTGTCTGAGTATCAACAGGCAAAATTGTAAAAGATTCCCTTGGTGTCCTTCTAGTCCCAAAAATGGAGGATGAGATTGGAACCCTGATGGCATCTCAAAATTCTCTACCAACATTATGGAAGAGGTGGAATCTCCATGTTTTTCCAAGGGAAGGACAGATTTCTCTCCTCTTGGGAGCATAGGAAGCCAGTGAGATGGCACAAAACCAGAGGGAGGCATGCTTTATGAAGGATAAGCATTCACCCTCAACTTGGAGACACCTTGTAACTCAATGTGGGCAAAAAAACCCATATCCCACCAGTGAAAACAGGGTCTATGACAATTTCCCACAGCCAACTCGCCACATCCAACTCACCATTGGACAAACTCAGTGCAGGACAAGAGTTCCACTAATATCAAAGAAATAGTGGAATAGAATCATAAAAGAAAAGATACAAAAGGAGGGACAGAATGAAATGTGAATGGCAAAAACGAAAATAATTTTTAATTTATTTTAAATCATTAAATAGAATTGTTAAATTGTCCCGTAGCAAGTTGTCCCAACGGCGAGTTGTCTCTTTCCAATGAAAAACATCCCTACTTTTCTCCCCTTTGAAAGAAATTTTGAAATGTATGCTTCTATGGCCACCCTTCTAGCAGCGGTGGGATTCAAATAATTTAACAACCAGTTCGCCCAGGGTCAGGTTGGCTGTTGTGGGAGGCGTGGCCCATCCCCGTCCTCTAGCTCCACCACACATGGGGGATGAGCCTCCCAGATGGCCAACCTGAACCTGGGTGAACCGGTTGTTAAATTACCCTCCCCCCCACTATCGAAGTGGATCCCGGGCATTGCATTGCTGTCAGGGTTCTGACAGATGCCCTAATTAAATCATGAGTCTTGAGCCAAGCTTCAAAAGAAATCCAGTTATTTATTAGGAGCTTCATGTCGGCACGTTCCCAAGTGAAGCCAGCTCTGACCCTACATAATTTATGCTCCAATTATGACCCTGTTTTCCCCCTCCTCCCAGGGTGTGTCATCAATCACATTCGCCAATGGAGCAATTTCACGGGTTGTAGAGATCACTCCCTTTCGACTGCTGTAGCTATCCCTGGAATACAGCCTTGAGGGAGATAAGTGTGGAATGTGCATCTGTTTTTGGCTGCTCTGTTCCCCCCTCCTTCCCCTCCCCCCCCCGTCCTATGGCAACTCAAGAGTAGGCCAGGGATGCTTTGCGAGTTGACAGCTGCAATGGAGAAACGGGCAACGGAGTGGCTGGCATGAGGGAAGGAGGAAGAGCAGGGAGAAGAAAAAGGGAAAGCAGCCTTCTCCTTCCCTCACGCCGGCTGCTCCATTCCCCTTTCTCCATTGCAGCACAGTGCTCAGGATCCACTTTGATAGTGGGGAGATGGGTAATTTAACAACCAGTTCGCCTGAACTGGTGCAAACTGGCTAAATCCCACCACTGCCTTCTAAGAAATGAAACCCTGGGCAGTAAATGGAACAAAACCCTCATCAAACTATTCTCTCGCTTAATAAACCAACCTCCCCCCCCTTAACTGAGACCCCATAAAAATCTCCTATTTTTAAATCAAATTTTCATTGTTTCTATGTCACTGTTGGATGTCATCCTAGGCCTTCAAGAACCCCATGGAACCTAAGACAAAGAGGTATATCTGTAGCTTGGAGTCAGTTGAGGTCCTTCGTCTATTTTGCTTTGGACCAAATTGAGTAAAAGTTTTTATTTAAAAAACTTTATCACTTACCACGTTCTTGGATATGCATCCTTGGCTGCTGGGAAACAAAAACCTTGGTTAGAAGACAGAGCTGGAGAACATATTGCTAGATTTCAATTGCAATCTGTTTTAAAAATAACATCCCTTAATATCTTCCAATGTTTTAAATCATGTAAGAAATCAGAATGAGAATAATAACAGTCAGCACTGATTATTATAATCAATTAGATACAGAGGTGGGCAACTATGGCCCTTTTATGACGTGTGGATTTCAATTCCCAGAATTCCTGAGCTAACTGTCAGCGTTTCAACGCTGGCATAGAGAGCAGAGGAGAGCGAGAGATAAACTCTGAAACTTTTGCCTGCCAGATCCCTTTGAAGTAGGGTTGTCGTGGAAATGAGGGAAGGGGGCACATTCCTGGGAGATGACGAGAAAAGGAGTCTGAAGAATGACTTGGAAGATAGCCAATGAGAAGCAGAGATTTGGGGATCGGAAAGGGAGGGATTGGGGGACAAAAGGTCAGTCTTGTCCGCGCGGAGTCATGATCCGGTGGCTGTGCTCAATTAAAGAAAGATTTCCTTAAAGATTGGCAGTTTGGAAATTCATTTAATTTTGAGATAGCATCGCAGTCTGACACTAACATGGCTGGCTCAGGAATTCTGGGAGTTGAAGTCCACAAGTCATAAAAGGGCCATAGTTGCCCACCCCTGAATTAGAAGCAAGGATTATTGAATTTTTATTTATTTATTTATTTTTTTAAAAGCCAGTTTAGTCCAGTGATTCAGGCACCAGGCTAAACACTGGGAGACTGTGAGTTGTAGTCCTGCCTTAGCCAAGAAAGCCAACTGGGTGATCTTGGGCCAGTCACTCTCTCTCTCAGCCCAACCCATCTGTCAAGGTTTTGTTGTGGGGTAAATAGGAGACGGCAAATGTGTTGGATATGTTTGCTGCTTCGAGTTATTTGTAAAAACAATGAAGGCAGGTTACAAATGCATAAAGTGAATCATTAAAATAAAATAAAAAGCATCCGGAAATTAGTACACTAAATCATAATCCATTCTAAAAATGAAGATCTTCAGCAATGCATGAAAAAAAAAAAGAAAATTAGGGGAAAAGTTAAGCCTCCCTTGAAAGAACAAAGTACAGAAACCGCCCAGAGTAATAAAGTTAATTATGGAGATAAGCATATCAGCAAACCATTCCACATTTAGATGCCACCTTAGTCTACGTCAGAATCAAATTAATTATGTACTAATACCATTGTTAAGACGGTAGCAGAATCACAAATATAGTTCTGTTTAGAGAAGGATAAGAAGTACACCTTTCTTCCGTACTACATGGTTCTTTCCTAAAAAGAAAAAGAAAATGAACAAAAATGGTGTTATTGATGGAGAACTTTTATGGAGAGGTCTTGGCGGCAGGGGTGAAATCCAGCAGGTTCTGACAGGTTCTGGAGAACCGGTAGCGGAAATTTTGAGCAGTTTGGAGAACCAGCAAATACCACCTCTGGCTGGCCGCAAAGTGGGTTGGGAATGGGGATTTTGCAATATCCTTCCCCCAGGAGTGGGGAAGGAATGGGGATTTTGCAGTATCCTTCCCCTGGAGTGGGGTGGGAATGGAGATTTTGCAGTATCATTTCCCTGCCACGCCCACCAAGCCACGCCCACAGAACCGGTAGTAAAAAAAAAAATTGGATTTCACCACTGCTTGGTGGTCCATCTGTAGAGAACAGAACCAAAAAGATTCAGAGAGAGAGAGAGAGAGAGAGAGAGAGAGAGAGAGAGAGAGAGAGGGAGAGAGAGAGAGAGGGAGAGAGAGAGAGAGAGAGAGATACCTCTGGCCATCAGCTTTTTGGGTAGGAAACCCTGAGAAAAACACGGGTTAGGGTTGACCATCAAAAAGATATATTCCAAAAAGCAGAAGGACTTGGGCTGGCGATGGAGGTGGCCCTGGGTCCCTCCATCCTTGGTCTTTGCTCCTGCAGGAAAGAAGATTCTCTGACAGTTGGAGGCTGTGACTCTGTGGAGCCATGGAACAATTGTGATGTTTTGATTCAGACTGTGACATGAAAGTAAGCCAGCCAATAGATATGGAGAAGGAGCCGAGGAAGAGGTTGTCCTTGTTTTTGAATTTCAAGCTCAGTTGCTGGGCGGTGGGGTCGAGGGCTTGCGTTGCTTCTCCAAACTAGCTTGATCTGAGATGCCTCCAAAGGGACAGCAGTTTGAGAGACGTAATATTTGCACCGGCTGCTGGTCTGACATTGTAAGTCCAACAAAGAAAATGGCACACTGGATCTGTAACAGAGGTTGGTAACCTAGCAGCCCTCCAGCCCCAAGCTACCTGGGATCTCACATCGCAGGGGGTGGGGCGAGGGCTAGGCCTAACTTTAAAAACACTTTGAGAAAGTATACCAGCTCTACCTTTATTGAGAGGTTTTGCAGTACCAGAATCTTGCCGATCTGAAAGCCCTTACCTCCTCTCTACCTTTACTTTCCAGAGAACTAAGGACGGCCCCATCTGAGATATGTTCTCCACCCTCTTCCTTCCTTTGAACTCAGCTTCATTTAGCAGAATGTTGCCTACTCTGTGGCTTTTCCTCCTGTCTCCCAAGGTTCTTCTCACAGCTCATTACATATAGGCATGGAAGTCACCCTTTGCTGTGGCCCGCCAGCAGCCAGCAGATCTGGCAGCAGATTCAGACAGTGAGGAGGTTGGGGAGGAACATGGGCCAGTCCTGGAGTCTGGGGAAGGGGTCTGTGTCGGAGGCAGAGAGGGGGCCAGGGCTGTATGCCCGTTATCAGCTGCCTTCGGAGTCAGGCATCAATGAGGCAGACAAACAGCTGGAGCCTGTTCCCAGTGTGTGCATGCACAGAGTTGCCAGACGAAGGGAACAACTAAAGAACACGGGTCGACTTGGGAGTAAGGCCACAGGTGGACAATGAATGGCCCCTCCCAGAGGGAATAAAAGAGGAGCGAAAGGGGAGGGGAGTTTGCAGGAGACAATTAGTTTATTACTGCATTCTTGCCAAGTATTGTCGGTTACAGTCTGGAGTCTGAAAGATATCAGCCTGGCCACTCTCCAAGCCTGATAAAGGTCGATAATTGTGAACTATCTTGAAAGACTGTGGGAGAAGAAAGACTTTGCTGGAGAGGAATTCTCTGTCAATTAAATAAAAGGGTTTTTGGTCGGGACGAGGACTCGGCTTCGTGGTTCGGGGAAGCCTAGGTCAAAACTCCCTTCCTTCCATCTTTAGGAATTCTGGGTTACTAACAGATCCTGCCCTGTTTTTCTCACCTGTATTCCTACACTCTTTCCAATTGTAGAGGGGGGAGGAGGTTGTCAAATCGGCTGAAGGATCTGCCTGTAATGTCCAATAAGATCGCTTTGATGATGATGATGATGCCTCAAAGGCTAGGTTCTTTCTACAGGTCCACTCCAAGATCTGGTGGTCACCTTACTACCAAAACACTTACTGCCTGTTGTGCTGCATCAACTTCATGCTTCTTATGATTATCATGGCAACTCCCATATGGCTTCAGCAACATTTCAATGAAGACTATGTTGTTATTGGGATATGGAGCTTTTGTGACGAGTCGGTCTGTAAAGAGCTTTTACTTTCTGAGGAAGGTAAGTGAGGCAGCGGTGTTCTGCCTGCCTGCTGGAATATGTTCCCATCGAAAGTTGCGTTAAACATACAGGCAATCCTTCACTTACAACAGTTCGTTTAGTGACTGAAAAAAGTTAGTAACGACCCCTTTTTCACGCTCACGACTGCTTCAGCATCCCATGATTTATATTCGGATTCTTGATAACCGACTCATATTTATGATGGTTGCGGTGTTCCGGTTAGCACACGGAATCACCTTTTGGGACCTTCAATGGGGAAACCTGACTCACTTAACAACCGTGTGACTAAAATAACAATTTCAGTGATTCACTTTAACGAACGGGACAAGGAGGGTCGTAAAATGGGGCAAAACTCACTTAACAAATTTCTCACTTAAATTTTAGGCTCCGTGGCGGCCGTAAATCGAGGACTACCCGTCCTGCCTCTTTAATTCTTCATAGTGAGTCCTCTACTTACGACCACAATTGGGAGCAGAATTTCCATCTAAGCAAAGTGCTTGTTAAGTGAGTTGCACCAGATTTTACAATCTTTTTTGCTGTGGCTGTGAAGTGAAGCTCCACAATTGTTAAGTGAACGATGTGCTCATTAAGCAAATCCGGCTTTCCCCGTTGACTTTACTAGTTGGAAGCCAGCTGGAAAGGTTGCAAATGGAGAGAGAGGAAGGGAAGAAAGGGGAAAGGAGGGAAAGAAAGGACAGGGGAGAGAAGTAGGAGAGAAGGAGAGAAGGGGGGGAAAGAGGGGAGGAGTGGGGGAAAAGAAGGGGAAGTAGGAAAGAGGAAAGAGAGGAGGAGGAAGAAAGTAGGACAGGAGAGGAGGTAGGGAAGGGAAGGGAAAGAAGAAGAAGAAATGAGGGAAAAGAAAGGGTAGAAGAGCAATGAAAATGTCTCATTATGCTCTCTTTAAGAAAATATGTATATGCATGATTAATTATGTATAAGAGAATGTACATTTACATTATTTGTATAAGAAATAAAAATTTTAAAAAAATTTTTTTAAAAAAAGGTTGCAAATGTTGATCACATGACCTCAGGATCCTGTAACCTTCGTAAATACATGCCGGTTGCCAAGTACCCAAATTTTGATCACATCACCATGGAGATGCTGCAAAGTGTCTATGACAATTCGCCAAAACCCCACAGCCAACTCCTCATGGCCAACTCCTCATGGCCAACTCGCCATGGCCAACTCACCATGGCCAACTCACCATGGCCAACTCAGAGGTTAATGAGAATTGTAGAATTGTAATCCTGGGTTTTAGTGCAACATCGATGGGGGGCAGGTTGGCTGACATATTTTACTGGGAGATTTTAAAGCAAAAGGTGACATTGAAAAAAGAATTCCACTTCAGAATTCTTCAGCTGATTTGGCCGTAGGTGAAAATTCTAGTAAATTTATCAGATTGGAGAAGGCGGAAATGGATTAATTAGGCATTTCAGTTTTCGAATAGAATAGAATAGAATTCTTTATTGGCCAAGTGTGATTAGACACACAAGGAATTTGTTTTCGGTGCGTAAGCTCTCAATGTACATACAACAGTAGTGATAAGCAACAAAGTTATAGTCATAAGACGTTAAGGAAATGGGTAACAGGGGAGAATAATGATGGGAATACTGCCTTTTTAGATAGTTTGACAATGTTGTGGGAATTAGTTGTTTAGCAGAGTGATGGTGTTCGGGAAAAAACTGTCCTTGTGTCTAGTTGTTCTGACGTGCAGTGCCCTATAGCATCGTTTTGAGGGTAGAAGTTGAAGCTGTTTATGTCCAGGGGTCTGTAGATATTTTAACAGCCCTCTTACTGTCTCATGCAGTATACAGGTCCTCAAATGTACACAGTTTCAGCTTCACGGTACCAAGAGTTTACTCTGCATGTTCTAAATCCCAGGTTCAAATCTAGATACTGATGTTTAGTGAATTGATTGATCAAATTAATGAAGAAGATTCAAGACAAGGACTTTACCAGAGATAGGGAGTGGGGGTGGGGATTGAAAAAGTCAAGATGGCAGTTATAACTGTGTGGTCGAAGCTGCCATCTTGACTTTTTCCTCCTCTTTTTAGTGAGACCTGGACACCATTCAGAAAAGTGATGTTTCTACTAAGGGACTTTATTGGTCGTACCCAGAGGTCTTCAAATTTTTGGGGACCCCTGGTCTTACCTCTTCCTTTCTCCCTAATCTGCTACGGTTCACATTAAATTACTCTTCTTCTTCTTCTTCTTCTTTCTTCTTCCACTTGGAAAAACAAATTCCTCTAGCCCATCTGGATACTATCCGATTCTTTTCGATTTTGTCCTTCATCTTCACCTTACTTGCCTTTATCTCATCGCGAGACTTTATATCTCGCCTCGTGGATACGAACATCATCGAAGACTTGATCTCCTCAGCATCGAACTTCTGTGCAGGTATGGTGTAAACCAGGTTGCTATTCCCTGGGGTGATCACCCGAGGAAGATCTTAGAAATCACAAACCCTGCAGCTCCTGAAGCATTAATTTATTAATCAAATTTAGATAGCCGCCAATCTCACCAAAAGCATCTTCGGGGTGGTGCGTAGCCATCGGATAATAAAAACAACAAATGTGAGAGGGATCTTTAGAATAGAATAGAATAGAATAGAATAGAATAGAATAGAATAGAATAGAATAGAATAGAATAGAATAGAATAGAATCTGGAAGGGACCTTGGAGATCTTCTAGTCCAACCCCCTGCTCAAGCAGGAGAACCTGTCCTATACCATCTCAGAAAAGTGACTGTCCAGTCTCTTCTTAAAAACCTCCAGTGATGAAGCACCCACAAATTCTGGTGGCAAGCTGTTCCACGGGTTAATTGTCCTCACTGTTAGGAAGTTTCTCCTTAATTCCAGGTTGCTTTTCTCTTTTGTTAGTTTCCAACCGTTATTTCTTGTCCTGCCCTCTCTTACGTGGGAGAATAATTAGACTGCCTCTTCTTTTGGCAGCCTCTCAAATACTGAAATCATGTCACCCCTAATTCTTCTTTTCTTGAGACTAGCCAGACCCAAACCCCGCAGCAGTTCTACATATAGTTTAATCTCCAGGTTTTTGATCATCTTAGTTGGAATCCTAGTAGACAATCATTTAAATATGAGCCAGCCGTGTGCAGCAGCTGCCAAAAAAGCCAATACAGTTTTAGGCTGCATTAACAGAGGGATAGAATCAAGATCACGTGAAATGTTAAGACCACTTTATAAGGCCTTGGTATGGCCACACTTGGAGTATTGCTTCCCGTTTTGGGGGGCACAATGTAAAAAAGATGTTGAGACTCTAAAAAAGAGTGCAGAGAAGAGCAACAAAGATGATTAAGGGACTGGAGGCTAAAACATATAAGCAATGGTTGCTGGAATTGGGCATGTCTAGTTTAATGAAAAGAAGGAGCAGGGTGACATGATAGCAGTCTTCCAATATTTGAGGGGTTGCCACAAGGAAGAGGGGGTCCACCTATTCTCCAAAGCACCTGAAGGCAGGACAAGAAGCAATGGATGGAAACTAATCAAGGAGAGAAGCAACCTAGAACTAAGAAGAAATTTCCTGACAGAACAATTAATCAGTGGAGCAACTTGCCTCCAGAAGTTGTGAATTCTCTAACACTGGACGTTTTAAAGAAGAGATTGGACAATCATTTGTCTGAGATGGTAGAGTTTTCTGCCTGAGCAGGGGGTTGGACTAGAAGACCTCCAAGGTCCCTTCCAACTCTGTTATTCTATTCTGTTCTGTTCGAAAATGTGAAAACAGAAGATCTATATTTTAAAAAAATCCATATTAATTCATATCATCATCATCAGGGAGGGTAGAAATGGCTGGCTGGGAAATTCCAGGGGGTTGATGTTCATCCATTTTGATGTTTCTGAGGTTGAGAAATTCTGTGTTAGCCCAATCTGGACAAGCCATGTTCCTACAAAGTTTCATTTTGTGATATTATGGAAAACCTTTTTTGAAGATCAGGTAGCTATATGGAGCCTTAACCCCCTCCCTCCCTCCCTCCCTTTAGGAATCTTCCTGTTGAGTTTGCTACTGATTGTACACTTCCAGCTTAAAACTGCACTTGATCAAATCGGGAAGCGTACCATACCTTGGTGGGGTTTCTTTGGGACTTGCCTCATCTGTTTACACTGTTTTGTCTTAGGTGAGTGCATCATATGGGAACTGTTGAGAAGTTTTATATCCAAATCAGTGGTGAAATCCAAATTTTTTTTACTACCGGTTCTGTGGGCATGGCTTGGTGGGCGTGGCAGGGGAAGGATGCTGCAAAATCTCCATTCCCACCCACTCCAGGGGAAGGGATACTGCAAAATCCCCATTCCCTCCCCACTCCTGGGGGAAGGATATTGCAAAATCTCCATTCCCACCCCACTCTGGGGCCAATCAGAAGTCGTATTTGCCGGTTCTCCGAACTGCTCAAAATTTCCGCTACCGGTTCTCCAGAACCGGTTCTGTCAGAACCTGCTGGATTTCACCCCTCATCCAAATATATTTTTACTCTTCGTACTGTTTCCATCTTTCCTTAAAGCATTAGCAGAATCCACAATGGTCCGACAAATCGGCATCTCCGCTAGGTAATGAGTTTAGCTGAGCTAATTATTAGCTGAAACTAAATTAATCAAGTCAAAACAGCAAATGGAGGGAAATCCTTTACCCAAACGTCCTCAAAATCCCAAATAAATTACCCAGACTTAATCCAGGTATCAAAGGATAAAGTCTCCAAACACAAATAGAGCTCATTAAATTAGGCTTCCCAGCAGAATTCCATGTTCACAAGAATAAATATCATAGACATACCTACACACACACAACCTCTATACACACATGGCTCGCAAGCATCACCCTAGAACCAGAGTGTCAAACACAAAGCCTAGGGGCCAGATCCATCCTGTAGGGTGCTTAGGTCTGGTCCGTGAGATCACCCCGGAAACAGCGAGCCCATGGTACCTCTGCCAGCTAAAATGGAGCTTGGGAGGACTGCAGATGGCCCTCCCGAGCACCGTTTTTGCTGGCAGAGGGCTGCAGGAGACCGTCGCAGCTGAAAATGGGGCTCGGGAGCCCATTTTCACTGGCAAGCGCTTGGGCCGCCACAGGCGCCCCCTGAACACGAGTGACATTGAGCTGGCCACACCTACCCTGGCCATGCCCACCCCCCCAAGGTCAAACACAACCCTGATGCGGCCCTCAATGAAATCGAGTTTGACACCTCGGTCCCTGAATCAGCACCTAGACAGGACAAGCTTCACTATTTAACTGTGTCCCTTTACCTCGTTTCTCTGCAGCTGCCCCTGAAGGCAAACCGTTTGCTCTCAGGCGATAATATTTCTTCTTTCCTCACAGTTGTCTGGATCTCATTTTATTTATTCTGATGCCATTTTCTTCTCATTCTCCTTCTGTCCCTTGCTTAGGCACACTCAGTCTACTGAGATATAGAAGCTTGGTGTTGAAGCGTTTGAGCAGGCACTCCTCCGGAAGAGTATTGAGTACGGGCAGGATAAAAGGAAAGGCAAGCACCCAAATAACAGTAGTTCCGAGTTGAACAATTCCATAAATGATGGTTCAGCATTCTTGAAATGCAAAACCCCTTCTCGTTTCCCCTGCAAATTTCTTGGCCGCCTTTGTTTCTTCACTGCATTATGAAAAATAAACGTTTTGTTCTTGACAAAATTTCAGATCCTTGGCAATTGGGATTTGAAGGTGCGAGTGAGTGTTTAATTTACAGGGGATGGAAAACTCTGGATAGTTTTAAGCACTTTATTTATTTTGATTTTTGATAAGCCATAATGACAGGATGGGTCTGTATCAGTGGTGGGTTTCAAACTTTTTTACTACCGGTTCTGTGGGTCTGGCTTGGTGGGTGTGGCATGGCTTGGTTGGCATGGCTTGGTGGGCATGGCAGGGGAAAGATACTGTAAAATCTCCATTCCTACCCCACTCTAGGGGAAGATTACTGCAAAATCCCCATTTTCTCCCAATCAGCTGGGACTTGGGAGGCAGAGAATAGATGGGGGTAGGGCCAGTCAAAATTGTTACTACTGTTGTGGCTCCGTTACCTGAGCCTATGTCATCAGCAGGAGAGGACTCTGAGAGTGAAGGAGAGGAGTTGGCAAGGCCTCCCTCTCCAGGACCCTCCTCTCTGGCAATGCCTTTGGTGTCCGCCGAAGGGCAAGAGATAGGGCCGGGGCCAAGCATGTCCACGCAGGCACAGGTGGACAGTGATGAGGGAAATGAGTCTTGGCTGGATCTTCGGCAGCGTCGCAGAGATAAGCGCATGCAACAGAAAAAAAGGCATGCCAGAGATTAAGCTGAGTCACTGGACCACACCCCACAGGGTATAAAAGCGGGTTAGGTGGCCATTCAGACTCTGTGACGGACAAAACTAACTACTATCGAGTCACATTGCATCTTTGGAAACATCATCTGCCTTGGATTTATTTTACGAACTGGACAATTTTCGAACCGTGTGTATTTTGTTTATGAGTAAAGTTCTTGGCAAGCAGTTACTGGGTTGCTGCCAAGCTTCTTATCGGAAGAATTGGTTGTCTGCCAGTTTATTTAACCCCCGGCTGTCTGTTTGTGTGCGTGTGTGAGACAGGGACAGAACAACTACTGGTTCTCCAAACTACTCAAAATTTCCGCTACGGCTTCTCCAGAACTGATCAGAACCTGCTGAAACCCACCTCTGGTCTGTCCCGTATTCTGAAGGCCTTGAACTATCGCGTAGAAACCACAGTAAGCTTTGCCAAAGCCAAACAAGCCACATTTTAATTTAATGGAGATGAAGAAAAGTTCCTTTCCATTTAAATCCATGTTTTTGCATCTTCAAATGTTGGTGTCTGTAATCGGGGATGGTTTGGTATCTACTGATCTTCACATTTCTTCTTCTTCTTTTTTTTTTTTAAAAAAAAAGAACAAACCACAAAATGTGTGCTAAGCCCTATGGATGCTTAACTTCACATTATTTAATCCTTTCCTTTTTGAGAAAAAGCAAGAAAAAGGAGAGCAAGGCTTGTGATGAATAACAGCCCCATGGACTGCAAGGAGAACCATTCCGTCCTGCATGAAATAAAGGCTGATCTCTACCTTGAGATAGCAATAGCAATTACACTTAGACTTCTATACCTCTTCACAGTGCTTTTACAGCCCTCCCTAACCGGTTTTACTGAGTCAGCTTATTGCCCCCAACAATCTGGGTCCTCATTTTACCCACCTTGGAAGGCTGGAAGGGTAAGTCAACCTTGAACCTGGTGAGATTTGAACTGCCAAATTGCAGGCAGTCGGCAGAAGTAGCTTGCAGTACTGCACTCTAACCACTGCACCACCACCGCTCGAGATAATGATTTGCAAGGAGAAACCCACATACGTTGGGCCTGAAGCAGTGCACTTCTTCCTGGATTTTAGCATGTATCTAATCCAAACCTGTAACAGTCAAACTTTGACTGTATTTTCAGCAAGAATGAAGGGGGCATGGCCTTAGTTTCACTCTCTGCTGGTTCCCTTGCCAGATGAGATCCCATGATGAATTTTAAGCAGGAATGGGACATTCTGTCCATTGTAGAAATTTTTTGAGAGGTTGGTTGAGAGTGAAAGGATCGAAGTTACAAGAGGTTACATAAGACAATGAAGGAGTAGCCAGAATTCTAGAGTTTGAAGTTGCCCATTAGACCATTGATTCCAGTCTTCTACCCAATGCAGGAATCCAAATCAGTGGTGAAATCCATTTTTTTTTTACTACCGGTTCTGTGGGCGTGGCTTGGTGGGCGTGGTGTGGTATGGCTTGGTGGGCGTGGCAGGGGAAGGATACTGCAAAATCCCCATTCCCTCCACATTCATGGGGGAAGGATATTGCAAAATCTCCATTCCCACCCCACTCTGGGGCCAGCCAGAGGTGGTATTTGCTAGTTCTCTGAACTGCTCAAAATTTCCACTACCAGTTCTCCAGAACCTGTCAGAACCTGCCGAATTTCACCCCTGATCTAAATTAAATCATCCCTAGTTGATGGTGCCCAGTCTTTGTTGGCACACAACCAGTGATCAGAAGACATTCATTCTTTAAAAGCCATTGATTCCATTGTTTATGTTAGGTGGTTTTTCCTAACATTCAAATGGAATTTGCATCAGTCTTGTTGTGAATAAATTCACTATAATTTTGCTGTTTGCTGGTTATTTTAGAAGTCAAGATATTGCCGAATGAAAGGGCCAAGCTTGGTATTTCTTTTCCTGGATGCATTTATTTCAAGGGGGCCAAATTTATTTATACTGTATTGCATGTTATACTCACAATCTGCCATAAAACAGAATTGAGAGTCCGAAATATATTTGTTAGTCTACAAATCCACATCAGTTTGGATGGGATTTTTTCCCCCAATCTGTGCCATTTATCCTGGTTTATATGTAACTAGTGAAATTCACCCGCATTCACCTCAGGAGCCTGAGTGGCGTAGGAGGCTAATGCCTCCTACTAAGGCAGCATTTAACATCCAGCTGCCTGCAATTACTGCGAGTTCAATTCTCACCAGGATCAAGGTCGACTCAGCCTTCCATCCTTTCTAAAGTGGGTAAAATGAGGACCCGGTTTGTGGGGGCAATAAACTGACTTTGTATAAAAATATACAAAAGTATGAAGGCTATTGCTTAACACATTGTAAGCCGCCCTAAGTCTCCGGAGAAGGGTGGCATATAAAAATAAATAAAAATAAATAAAAAATAAATAAATTTCTTCTACCAGCCCATTGAATTAAATAAAATAATTTGTTACAGGCTTATTTTCAAAGGAGAAGACACTTTCATAGAACTTCCCACGGCTGGAATACATAACAAGATGCCTAAGGAGTGGCTTTTGTCTCTCATGGTGGAAGCATTTCTTCCTCAATCCCTTTCCTCCCTGGCTTCTTAGATGACTATTAAATCAGACTTCTCCAAGAGGGCTTTTTCAGTAGCGATACTATCCTGTTTCCCCCAAAATAAGATCCAACCGGAAAATAAGCCCTAGCATGATTTTTCAAGATGCTCATAATATAAGCCCAACCCCGAAAATAAGCCCCAATTAAGATTGACAGCCAGATGGGTGCACTTAGTACCATATTTCCACAAAATTAAGAGCTAACCAGAAAATAAACCCTAATGCGTCTTTTTTTTTTTTTTAATTTGATTTATATGCCGCCCTTCTCCGGAGACTCAGGGCGGCTTACAATGCGCTAAGCAATAGCCTTCATCCTTTTGTATATTTATACAAAGTCAGCTTATTGCCCCCACAAACTGGGTCCTCAATTTACCTACCTTAGAAAGGATGGAAGGCTGAGTCAACCTTGAGCCTGGCGAGATTCGAACCTGCAGTAATTGCAGGCAGCTGGTCTTAATAACAGGGTGCTTTAGACCACTGTACTACCAAGGCTCTTGGAGCAAAAATTAATATAAGACCAGGTCTTCTTTTCGGGGGAAACACGGTACTATTGCTACACTTTCCTAACACTGAGGACAATTGAAAATAATACACTCTCCTAACAGTGAGGACAATTAACCAATGAAACAGCTTGCCTTCAGAAGTTTTGGGTGTTTCATCACTGGAGGTCTTTGAGAAGAAACTGGACAGCCACCTGTCTGGAATGGTCTACTCTAGGGCTGTGATGGGGAACCTATGGCACATGTGCCCGAGGTGGCATGCAGAGCCATCTTTCCGGGAACGCGAGCTGTCGCCCAACTCACCTGCAGCTGCGCATGAGCATACGCCTCAGCTGGTGTTTGGGCTTCCGGTGCGCACAGATGGTGGGATTGCGTGCGCAGCACATGGGGAGCCGTGCGAAAGTCGTGCGCATGCACAGGTGGTGTAGTTGCATGTGCAGCACACAGGGGGGGTACATGTAAAAGCCATGTGCATGCATAGATTGTGCGGTGGCACGCGCAGCACACGGGGGAGCAGCCGCACGTTAGCGCGGATGGCACACACGCACACAAAGCACAAGAAGCACGTAGCTGTTCGGCACTCAGTGAGTAAAAGATTCGCCACCACTGGTCTACGGATTTGGTCTAGAAGACCTCCAAGGTCCCTTCCAGCTCTATTCTGATTGATTGATATCAGAAGGGGAACCCTGCCCTTCTGAAATCAGTGGACTATTTCTCCTCTTCCTGCAGAAATTTAGAGGAAATTGTCTCCAGTTTTCTGCCCTACCCCGCATGACTTTTGAGCCAAGTTGAATATGAAAGTTGGCTTCCTTGCTTGCACTGGAACCAGAGATTTCTAAGTCCAAGCAAGAAGAGATGATAGTAGTGCTGATTCTATGTCTGTCTGTTTGTCTGTATAGAACCTGTGAGGTCACTGCAAATCTCACAAAGGTAAGCATGGAGATCTCATAAGGTTGTAACTGCCTAGCTGAGCAGAGCATACAAAAAAAGAAGGTTGGGTGATAACAATTATTATTTGATGCTGAGAGTCAGATATTATGCCAGAAGACATAATGGTAAGTAAAATGGGTTTTCTAAGTCACAATAGCCTATGGCCATTACTATTACTATTTATTTCTATTTAGTAATAGCACTAGCGCTTATATATTACTTCATAGTGCTTTACAGTACTCCCTAAGTGGTTTACAGAGTCAGCCTATTGTCTCCAACAATCTGGGTCCTCATTTTACCGAACTTGGAAGGATGGAAGGCTGAGTCAACCTTGAGCCGGTAAGAATCGAACTCCTGGCAATGGGCAGAGTTAGCCTGCAATACTGTATTCTAACCATTGCGCCACCAGAGCTCTTTGGCAAGAGCCAAATGAAAGGAGGCTAAGATACATGTTGAGGAGGAGGAGGAAGAAGGAGGATAGATAGATGCAGATTAACAGAGTTGCACGGGATCTTGTAGGTTATCTAGTCCAACCCCCTACCCAAGCAGGAGACCCTACACCATTTCTAACAGATGGCAGTCCAATCTCTTCTTGAAAGCTTCCAGTGATGAAGCTCCCACAACTTCCGAAGGCAACTTCTGTTCCATTGGTTGATTGTTCTCACTGTCAGAAAATTTCTCCTTATTTCCAGGTTGAATCTCTCTTGATCAGTTTCCATCCATTATTCCTTGACTGGCCTTCAGGTGCTTTGGAAAATAGCTTGACCCCTTCTCTTCTCTAGACTAGCCATGCCCAGTTCCTGCAACCATTCTTCATATGTTTTAGTCTCCAGTCCCCCAAATCATCAGAACAAGCTCCTGACAAGATTTAGCTGGCTAAAGCACAAAAGCTTTAATTCACAATTTCAACACTTTCTGACAGATCCTACAAAATCTCTAAATGCTTAAAGGTCATTGATACAACGATTCATGTTTGACTTTCTTATTTCTGCAGATCCTTCCTTCTAGAAGAATTGTCTACCACTTGTTCTGCTTCCTCAACTTCATGATTGTCCTGATAGTCATTTTAACTCCCTTTTGGCTCTGGAATAATTTAAGGAATGAGTTTGTCTTTATGGGGTTGTGGCTCAAATGCAATAACTCCGGTTGTCGTAAAGTGTCTTTGGAAAATGGTAAGGCACGCGGCTACTTTTGATCAAATTCAGTAATCTGTCTAATTGAGTTGGACTGTAGTCTGGATTCCCAGGAGGGAAAGATTACAATTCAGAGGGTGAAGAACAGAGGTGGGTTTCAGCAGGTTCTGACCAGTTCTGGAGAACCGGTAGCGGAAATTTTGAGTAGTTCGGAGACCCGGTAAATACCACCTTTGACTGGCCCCACCCCCATCTATTCTCTGCCTCCCGAGTCCCAGCTGATTGGGAGGAAATGGGGATTTTGCAGTAACCTTCCCCTGCAGTGAGGTGGGAATGGAGATTTTACAGTATCCTTCCCCTGCCATGCCCACCAAGCCCACAGAACCAGTAGTAAAAATTTTTGAATCCCACCACTGGTGAAGAACAAACATACATACAAAAGTATGAAGGCTATTGCTTAACGCATTGTAAGCCGCCCTGAGTCTCCGGAGAAGGGCGGCATATAAATCAAATTAAAAACAAACAAACAAACAAACATAGAATAATAGGGTTGAAAGGGACCTTAGAAGTGCCTGAACCCCCAAAATGCAATGCACAACCCCCACTCATGTGCCCCGCCCCTGTGCATGTGCACGTGTCCCCCGTGCATGCATGCATATCCTCCGTGAATGTGCCCCAGGGCCCCCCACGCCCCATTCTGGCTTCCAGGTTGGTGTAGGAGGCTTTCCAGGCTCAAAATGGGGGATGGGGGTGTGTGTGAGGCCCCCTCATGCCCTGTTTTGGGCCTGGAAAGCTTCCTGCACTAACTTGCACCCCCCTGCGTATGCGCCCTGCCCCCTTGCATATGTGTGCACGTGTCCCCCGCATGCACCCCACGCCCATGCATGCACGGCAGAGACTCAAAGATCAACTGCCTGGCGGGAGGCGCGTGTCGTGGTTCGAAGTCGTCTCAAAATAAATCGCACTTCAGCCAAGTTCTTTATGAAAACCCATTCATTTATTAGCACGACATTCTGTTCCAAAACTCATTGCAGCCAGCAATGAGTTCCTGCTCCAAAACCCTTCCCTTCCTGGCTTGCTCTCCTGTTCTGATTGGCCATCTTCCACGTCATTCCACTCCTATCTACTAACTAAGCTCACGGGAATTCCCCCCCCTCCCATCTCATCTCCTAGGGAATAATCTCTCCAGGGAATTAACTGGGTGAAGTGTCAAACGGTCTCTTGCCAGATGCTCCCCCTTCTTCTCTATGTCAGCCCTGAACGAAATGCAGCTTGAGGGGCTGACATCGTGTGTGCATGTGTGGTGGAACTGGGCTGGGGCGACGGCTGGTGAACCTATGATCATTGCGACTGATGCCATGTCCCTCTTAATCCTTCTCTTCGTTTGACTAGACATACCTAGTTACCTCAAGAGTTCACCATATGGCTTAGCTTTCGTACTCCTTATCATCTTTGTTGCTCTTCGCTCCAGACTTTCTAAAGGTGTTCAAAGGTTGCAGGCATCATATCACCCAAAGAGAGTTTAGCAGAGTTATTTTTACTTTGGAGAAAAACACTTAGCTACCCGCAAGCTAAAATACTGAATTTGGAGCTTATTTAGTTCACAGGTAGCAAATATTTAAAATGTACCAATTTTGTTGCTGAAACATGGCAGAAAGAGCTTTGGAAGCCAATCGGGAGGGAGGATAATATATGTGGCATGTGATGTGCGCCAGTGGTGAAATCCAATTTTTTTTTTTTACTACCGGTTTTGTGGGTGTGGCTTGGTGGGCATGGCATGGCTTGGTGAGCGTGACAGGGGAAGGATACTGCAAAATCCCCATTCCCTCCCCACTCCTGGGGCTAGCCAGAGGTGGCATTTGCCGGTTCTCCAAACTGCTCAAAATTTCTGCTACAGTTCTCCAGAACCTGTCAGAACCTGCTGGATTTCACCCCTGATGTGCGCTGTCATTGTTTCTAGACCATTTTGGCTCAAGAATCCTTGATATCTTACAGAACAGAACAGAACAGAACAGAACAGAACAGAACAGAACAGAACAGAACAGAACAAAAGAATAGAATAGAATAGAATAGAATAGAATAGAATAGAATAGAATAGAATAGAATTCTTTATTGGCCAAGTGTGATTGGACACACAAGGAATTTGTCTTTGGTGCATAGGCTCTCAGTGTACATCAAAGAAAAGATACATTCATCAAGAATCATAAGGTACAACACTTATCATGCAATATCTCTTCCTCTTCAGCCTCTCCAGAAATGCTACAAAATGCCCGGTGGTTTTCACTATTGGCCTTCATCAGCTCTTTAACTTCCCTGATTTTATCACAGGATAACCTCAGCCAATTTTTTCAGACGGCATTCTCTAAAAGGCTGATTTCTACCATGGCTAATTTCTGTGCAGGTATTTGGGGGCTAGGGGAAATGCAATTAAACAACTCAAATGATTGTCCGTTCAGGTCTCAGGTCAAAGAAAGAGACAGGAAGGTAAGCAGGGAGATAAAAATCTTACCTTAAGCAGATGTTTCAATTAGTGGACAGGTTTGATCCTCAAAAGGAGCATTAGGGAAATCCCCCTTTCAGTAGCTTAAAAACTGTTGCATCTGAGGACATTGTTGGTGTTGGGAAGCAAACAGCCTAGCCAGGGAGGGGGGGTTAAGTGCGGAGCTAGCCTGGAGTCACTGTGCAACTGCAAAAGGGCTAGGACCAGAGGTGGGATTCAGCCGGTTCAAACCGGTTCGGGTGAACTGATAGTTGCGACCTGCGGGTGGGCCTGCCCACCCACCCGGGAACAATCCCCTCCCATCTCGCTGTGTTTTTTGACGCCACACCAGTGGTGGGTTTCAAAAAATTTTTCTACCGATTCTGTGGGTGTGGCTTGGTAAGTGTGGCATGGCTTGGTGGGCATGGCTTGGTGGGTGTGGCAGGGGAAGGATACTGTAAAATCTCCATTCCCTCCCCACTCCAGGGGAAGGTTACTGCAAAATCCCCATTCCCACCCCACTCCAGGGGGAAGGATACTGCAAAATTTCCATTTCCTCCCGATCACCTGGGACTCGGGAGGCAGAGAATAGATGGGGGCAGGGCCAATCAGAGGTGGTATTTACCGCTTCTCCGAACTACTCAAAATTTCCGCTACCGGTTCTCCAGAACTGGTTGGAACCTGCTGAAACCCACCTCTGCATCACACACATGTGTGGATGGCATGCACGAGTGAATTGCCATGTTTTGTGACGCGCAAGGCACGTACATGAGCGAAGCGATGGGTTGAGGGTGAGAGATTCATGGAAGGACAAAGCTCACAAGGTGGGACACAACAATTGGGCTTGAGCCACGGGCCAAATTTATACCCGTTCCCAAAGGCTTGGATCTTTTATTATTCAGCATCTAACCTGGGTAACCCAAACACTGTATTTGTATAGTGGGTGAATCAAGTCATCACATTAAAGGAATCACATGCTTCCTTTGAGGATTTCCCTGTTAGATGAAGATCTGTTAGCTCTTGTTAACTAAGCTTTAGGTTTTATTGATCCGGGGTCTCCAACCGTGGCAACTTTAAGACTTGTGGACTTCAACTCCCAGAATTCCTCAGCCAGCTTTGCTGGGAGTTGTAGTCCACAAGTCTTAAAGTTGCCAAGGTTGGAGACCCCTGTTATAGATTGTGTGATCCCAGCCAAGAAAAAGTAAGAGCTAAAATGGTGGGGTAGGAACATATGTGGACCAAACCTCTCTTTTCTTATCTTTAGGCATTTTTCTGCTACTTTCTCTGATGATTATCTGCTTTGGGATTACCCATGAGATCAATACAGAGGAAAAATATCTATCACCTTCCTTTGGTTTTTATATAGGTTGTGTCGCCTGTCTTCTGGCCTTCTTGTTAGGTATTTATTTATTTATGACATTATTTCTAGATTGCTCTGCTTCCAATGTTTAAAGGCAGGTTCTAATAATAGCGCTATGATCAAAGTGAAATTGGACCATCGCAAATCAAGAGAAAAAGGACATCACACTAAAAGCCAAACCAAAGCTCTGTGGAATAAGATGGTCTTGACTAATGTGCCAAAAGTAAGTTGGGTGGAAGATCCCTGCCTCTCACATGCCCTAAAGCAGGGGTGTCAAACTCAAGGCCTGGGGACTGGATTCGGCCCGTGGGGTGCTTAGATCTGGCCTGTGGGCCCACCCTGTAAACAGTGAAGGACTGGCCCGCGTTGCCTCTGCCAGTGAAAAGGGAGCTCAGGAGGGCTGCGCACGGCCTTCCCGAGCTCTGTTTTCACTGGCAGAGGGCTGCAGGAGGCCGTCGCAGCTGAAAACGAAGCTTGGGCAGGCCGTGTGTGGCGTCCCTGAGCTCCATTTTTGCAGGCAGAGGGCTGCAGGAGGCCATTGTGGCTGAAAATGGAGCCTGGGCGGGTCACGCGCGGCCTCCACGAGCTCTGTTTTTGCTGGCAGATGGCTGCAGGAGGCTGTCATGGCTGAAAACAGAGGCTGGGAGGGCCATTGTGACCAAAAATGGAGCCTCAATGAGTAACATTGAGCTGGCCACACCCACCCTAGCATGTTCCCCCCCCCCCCCGGCCCACCAAGGTCAAACACAACCTGATATAGTCCTCAATGAAATTGAGTTTGTCACCCCAGCCCTATAGGTATGCCTCCCAGACCTTCACACCTTTCCCCCTGCATGGAAAGGATCCCTTCAACAGCTCTTCTTGAGAAGAACTCAATAGGACTGGCTGCTTCTGGTCAAAAAATATTGTCCTGTGAGGTACATGATTTTACTCTAGAGAAGGGATCTCCAAAGTTGGCAAATTTAAGACTTGTGGACTTCAACTCCCATGCTGACTGGGAAATTCTAGGACGTGAAGCCCACAAGTCTTAAGGTTGCCAAATTTGGAGACCCCCCTGCTCTAGAATATATGACAAGGCTACATTGTGGATTAGGCAGATAGAACAGAGGTGGGAAAATGAAAAATTGCATTACCAACCTATACAATCCATAGGTAGATTAAGATAGAAGGTGCATATCAGGAGTGTCAAGCAGCAGGGAAATCAGGAAATTCAGACAGTTCAAACGAGTACAAAGACTTGTTGCAAGCTTAAGCTCTCTACAAGAATCTGAACTACTAACAATCAAGGGAAATTAGCAGGAGTTAAGAAACGGAAAGGAATTCAAGGTGGGCTGCACTTAGATATCTTCTGGGCGTGCAGGGACTCATGACTGATGATGCATTTGACCCCTCCCCCAGGCTCAGCCTGGTCGTCTCCTACAAGGAGCACATCCAAACAGAGAATATCAAATAAGGTCCAATATACCAGTAGAAGAATCAAATAAAAGGAACAACATCTATCTGAATGTATGCTCATTCCAGGTAGCTACGATTAGTGCTAGAATCAAGATTCTTTTAACCCACCCACCTTCCGACCCACTCTTGATTTATCCCAAAATGCTTGTTTTTCAGAAGCCTAATGTTGGGTAATTAAGAATGAGAAATCCTTGCTGATTGGTTGCCAAATCAATTTTTTTTTTTAAAAAAAATATCTATTGGTAGATTCACAGATCTGCTGCACAGATTCTCATTCTCCATCCCTCTCTTCCAACCCCACCCCCCCTTCCAGGTATAGTTAGTCTCATGCACCCTGTTGGCTTGTTTGAAGACAGCATAAAGGAGACGACACAGAGAAGTTTGATGATTCCTGAGAGCTACGTTGACCAATACACACATTCTTTTTTATGAACCCAGATTAAGTTCTGGAGGAGCCTGATTGGACGTTGGAATTCTAACAAGTTCATTTCATTGAACCAGTGGGATTCCCTCCATTTGGAATGCAGGAGAGCTTCTGTGAGCCCTTCTTGGCACATCTCGCTTTTCAATGGTCAAGGTCTTAGCAAAGTGTTCTGCTCCGCCCATCGGATTATCTACTCCATTCATAAAGTACATTAATTTCCGCACAGTCACAGTGCAACATTTCTGCCTGGAGTGCAAAATACCCTCTTCCAGAACAGACATCGCTTTGGAGCACTGCCTATAAATTGCATTTATTAAAAATGCATCTCATTCAGTGGATGTCTCTCAATCAGAAAATAAGGCACAGAGTCGCTTTTTGGGGGAGGAGGGGCTATCTCAGAGCTATTTTAATTCTCATGTTATTCAGCAGTCCTGAGAGTTTCTTTTTAATCCAATTTAGTGTCTATGGAGATCAGCGATGAAATACTACCGGTTTGCACCGGTTCGAGTGAACCGGTAGTGATGAAAGCTACCGGTTCGGGCAAACCGGTAGTAAAAAAAAGTTACTGGTTCCTCTGAACCGATATTTCTGACGATCAGCTGTGCTGCGTGATTTAAAATAGCTAGAAAGCAGGAAATTCTGCTTTCTAGTGAATCTAAATTGCGCGACACAGCTGTTGCCCCCCCTCATGGCGTTGCGCCCCCCTCACGGTCCATTTTTGGGCCCAGGAGGCTGCAGGGAGGCCTGCTAGGCTCAAAACAGGGTGCCGAAGATGCAGTGTGCCCCCCTCACAGTCCGTTTTTGGGCCCAGGAGGATGCAGGGAGGCCTGCTAGGCCCAAAACGGTGTGAAGGAGTTACACGTGATTGCGCAGGAGTGGTGGGGGAAGCATAAGGGGGGTCATGTGTGCATGTACAGGGGGGCGCATTGCATTATGGGTGCCAGCACACACACACGCTTTCGCCTGCGTGCGCCCTTTCAAAACACAATGGGAAAAAGGTTAGCCATCACTGCTCTATGACATCACTGAGGCTCACAAAGGAAGGCATGGAAACCACAAAGATTCTGGCCTCTGGGTTGAGAAGGAGAGGGAGATGTGTGTCAGGCACTGCCTGAAGCTAGAAGGCAGCATAATTTCCAGGCAAAGATGATTGTGAGTAAGAGGTTTTTGAGCAGCAGAAATACTGTTTGATTTTCTTTCTGCCAGTGATGTACCAAGGATGTGGGCTATCCAGAAACCTTGGTCAAAAATCATGGAAACGGCATCTATGCATGCAAAATGTGGGGTACAGTTATTCCAGAAGCAGCCCCAGAAGCAATGCACAGCATCTCAATGACACAGTCAGCATCCTCTCAGCATCAGATGGTGGCATCTCCAGAGAATATCAGGCCTCATGTTAGCAAAACCTATTTGTTCTCATAGGCTTAGGGGTTATTACTATGGTTGTTAAAATGGCAATGTTTAAATTATTTTTTAAAATGGTTGATTCATTGGCACAGACAACTCTTCCAAATTCTGAATGATTCACAACCTTTCTTCCTTGATTTGATTTTTATCCCGCCTTTATTATTGTTTATCAATAACTCACTTTCTGTCTATGGCCAACATGCTCATTTTGATCCCTCTTTGATTTAATCTATCCCGGAATTTTGTCAACTTCAGCAACTTTAAGTTGTGTAAGGGTTCGTTCGACTCCCAGAATTCCCCAGCCGAGGTTGAGAAACACCAATCTGCCCTAAAGATGATATCATTTTTGTCCTGCTCAGCAGGGTGGTTGTAAAGAAAATTGAGACTACGTCATTTTCTTAACATAATTGTCCAATGAAAATGTCATGTGGAATGCTTCACTTACATCAGAGGTGTCAAACTCAAGGCCCGGGATCTGGATCCGGCCTGCGGGATGCTTAGATCTGGCCTGCGAGGCCGCCCTGGAAACAGCGAAGGACCAGCCCACGGTGCCTCTGCCAGTGAATATGGATCTCAGGAGGGCCGCGTATGGCCCTCCCGAGTGCCATTTTCACTGGCAGAGGGTTGCAGGAGGCTGTTGCAGCCAAAAACGGAGCTTGGGAGCCTGTTTTCGCTGGCAGAGTGCTCAGGCCACCACAGGGACCTCCAGACATGAGTGACGTCGAGCTGGCCATGCTCACCCTTGGCCATGCCCCCCAGAGGTCAAACATAACCCCGATCCGGCCCTCAATGAAATCGAGTTTGAGACTCCTGACTTACATGGTCAGGTGAATGATGAACTTTAAACGTTCATCTGGGTACTTGCGGGACCGCCTACTACCACCAATAGCCTCCCACCAGCCGGTACGCTCTCATAGAGAGGGGCTCCTCTGGGTGCCGTCGGCCAAACAATGTCGACTGGCGGCCTCCAGGGGGAGAACTTTCTCTGTGGAGGCACCCACTATCTGGAACGAGCTCCCCCCGGAGATACGGAAGATCCCGGATCTGTGCACCTTCCGCCGCGCTCTAAAGACCTTTTTATTCCACCAGGCGGGCCTGGCCTAACTTTCTCCCTCTTTTTAAACAATTTTAATAATTTTAATATTTTTAATACTCAAAGTTTAAATTTGTTTTAAATTGATTGGGGATTTAATTTGTCTGGGCCAAACTATTTAATTTGATTTTATTTCTGCTTTTTAAATTTTGTATATATGTATTTTATTGTTGGCTCTTCACTGCCCTGAGTCCTTCGAGAGTAGGGCAGTATATAAATCAAATAAAAGTAAAGTAAAGTAAAGTAAACGGACTGGCTTATTTTGAAGATAGGATTTTTTTTCCCCCATAGGAGTCTGACAAGATTTCCCCCCGGATCTTCCCGAAGAGGCTGCACAATATCCTGTCTTCCATCAACTTTCTCCTGTTGCTAGTGACCACTTCAACTCCTTTGTTGTTAAAGTTTAAAATATACCACGGTTCTTTCATGAATGGATGGTGGACTGTTTGTGATGGGTTTGGTTGTAGTTCAATTGTGTCCTCTTCTGGTAAGTGTCCTTGCCTGTTCAAATATTGAACCCCAAATCACGGTCCAACTGCTTAGAACAGTGTTTCTCAACGTCAATAACTTTTAAACGTGTGGGCTTCAATGCCCAGAATTCCCCAGCCAGCATTCTGGGGGAATTGTAGACCAAATATCTTAAAGGTGCCCAGTGTTGAGAAACACTGATTTAGAGCTTATCAGACATGCAAATAATACAGCACAATGTGCATTCAGAAAATTTGAGCAAACCCTAGATGTGGCATGATAATAAGTTAATATGAATATTAACTTTCTCACTGTTTCTCACTGTGCCACGGTGGTGCAGTGGTCAGAATGCAGTATTGCAGGCTAATTATGCTGACTGTCAGCAATTCAATCCTGACCGGCTCAAGGTTGACTCAGCCTTCCATCCTTCCGAGATCAGTTAAGAGAGGATCCAGATTGTTGGAGGCAATATGCTGACTCTGTAAATCACTTAGAGAGGGTCGTAAAAGCACTATGAAGCGGTATATAAGTCTTAAGTGCTATCGCTACTCTCATTGTTTCTATTTTGACTAATCCATTCTGACTTTCTTGCTCCTGACTCTAATGATTGTGACAAGCTGAGCACATGTCATAGGTGCTCCCACAAAATAGCTGGTCTGCCAGAGGTCCCAAACTCCCCTTTGCCAAGAAACTGGGATATACCACCTGCCATTTCTATCCTGTCATGCAATTTTTGAGGCCTCTATAGTTGTTTCTGGAGGCTGGTGCTTTGCTTTGCAGCATGCCAGTATCCAATTTCATTTATTTAGTTTTTTGATTTTTAATAAAATCAAGTAGGTCAGAAGCTTGGCTGAAACTAAGGACGTTATCTGTGATCATGTTGATATTGCTACACATATTTTGTCGCCTATCAGGCTACAGTGGATGATCACAGCTCATGCCATAGTAAAGTACAGATAGTCCTCAACTTACAACAGTTCATTTAAGATAGACCTCAACTTACAGCAGTTCAAAATTAAAACAGCACTGAAAAAAAGCGACTTATGACCATTTTTCACACTTATGACCATTGTGGTATCCCTATAGTCATGTGACCAAAATTCAAAATAGGGGGAGGAATGACACCTGGATCCAATAGGCAGATCGGAAGCTTGGCTTAGCATGAGACAACTTCGAATATAATTGTCCCTTTGAATATTTCCCGTAGGCCCTTTGATGGCTGCCCGAATCCTTTCTGTAGCTGCTGTTTTTTCCGGCTTCGTTGCTTTGATTTCTGCATGGAGACTGCTGACTCGCTTGATAGGACGGGAGATAACCGAAAACCTGATTTGTTCACTGGCTCATTTCGGTGCAGGTATGATGTAAACCCATCAGCTATGCAGGAATGATAAGAATCTAATAAGGAAATGGGAAAGTAACCTGTTCAAGGTTTAGTTGGTGCTCATAAATACTCAGCAGAGGTCAATACGGGTGGGCCCCTGCCATAAGAAGTCACGAAAGGCCCAGATTATCACACTGAAAGTCGTCATGCTGAAGGGAGTTGTAGATAAAAAGCAGCGAGAGACTCTCTGTAATCATATTTTAGAGCAGTGTTGCCCAACTATGGCCATTTCAATTTATAGAATTTCACCATCAACACGGGCTTGTTAAGCATTACAGAATAATGGAAGGAACCAGGGGTGAAATGCTCCCGGTTCGGACCGGATCACCTGATCCGGTAGCGATGGAGGCGGGTGGTTTGGAGAACCGGTAGCAAAAATCCCTGCCCCCCCCCCGCCCCATTGCCCAGCTGAGCTGTGCTTCATCAGAGGCTTTTTTAAAAATTTTAAAAGCATTTTTTCTACAACCTCTTTGGCTGAAAAAATGCTTTTAAAAGTTAAAAAAAAAAAAAAGCCTCTGATGATCCACGCGGCTCAGCTGGGATCATCAGAGGCTTTAAAAAGCATTTTTTCTACAACCTCTTCAGCCGAAGAGGTTATAGAAAAAATGTTTTTAAAAGGAAAAAAAGCTTCTGCCCATCAGGCAAGTCAGCTGGGATCGTCAGAGGCTTAAAAGCATTTTTTTTACAACCTCTTCAGCCAAAGAGGTTGTAGAAAAAAGGCTTTTAAAAGTTAAAAAAAAAAATGGCCACGCCCACTCAGTCATATTACCACCACCACCACCAAGCCACGCCCACAGAACCAGTAGTAACAAATTTTACATTTCATCACTGGAAGGAACCCTGAAGTTCTTCTAGTTCAAATCCTTGCTCAAGCAGAATAGAATAGAATAGAATAGAATAGAATAGAATAGAATAGAATAGAATAGAATAGAATAGAATAGAATAGAATAGAATAGAATAGAATAGAATAGAATTCTTTATTGGCTAAGTGTGATTGGACACACAAGGAATTTGTCTTTGGTGCATACGCTCTCAGTGTACATAAAAAGAAAAAGATACATTCGTCAAGAATCATAAGGTACAACACTTAATGATAGCCATAGGGTACAATGTATTGGGTACAAATAAGCAATTGAATCATATTAGGAAACAACATAAATCGTAAGGATACAAGCAACAAAGTTACAGTCATGCAGTCATAAGTTGGAGGAGATGGGTGATAGGAAGGACGAGAAGATTAATTGCAATAGTAATGCAGACTTAGTGAATAGTTTGGCAGTGTTGAAGGAATTATTTGTTTAGCAGAGTGATGGCATTCGGGAAAAAACTGTTCTTGTGTCTAGTTGGTGCAGTGCTCTATAGTGTTGTTTTCAGGGTAGGAGTCAATGGGGAGATCCAGGACGAACTGGTAGTGGCGGTGGCGGGAGGCTCCGCCCATCCTCCTGGATGTCTCTGCACATGCGCAGAAGCGTTGCATGCACCCATGAGCGCACGAATGCCCACGAGTGAACCGGTTGCGACAGGATTTGAATCCCACTATTGGTAGGAGTTGAAACAATTTATGTCCAGGATGCGAGGGATCTGTAAATGTAAAGAGTCATTCAGGAGATAGAATGGGAGGCAAGAAGGAACATCGAGAAAGAAACTTTGGGAGAGCGTGGGGATGCTGGAAAAGGAATAGGAGAGCAGACATCAGCAATCAGGAGATGGAAGGTGAATCCATGGGCTGTTTATCTCATAAATGGCAACTCAATCCTGGTTGCAATTATTTTTATTATTTGTTTTCTACCCCACCCCCTTAATCTTCTACCTTTTTGCTTCTTTCTTTGTTTTGTACATTTTTACTGGATTGAAAAATTCAATTATTTAATGTGTGGATTTTTTAAAAAATCCGAATAAGATCAATTTCTTGAAGCAGCTTTTTGTATAATATGGACACTCCTAGTACGAACTCTGACTTCTCTTCTTTATTTGCAGGACTCTTCTTGCTATCTGCCCTGTTGATTACTTTCTGCAATCTTAGAGTCAAAGTTGATATATACAACAATAAAATGAGAACTTACTATGGTTTTTACATCGGTTGCTTTGTCTGCTTTCTATCATTCTTCTTAGGTAAGTAAGATTCTAAGTTAAGCGTAATTTTCAAGAACAGCCTCCCCTATGCCTGAAGAGAAAAGTTTTCGGTCAGTGTGTGCTACCTCCTCTGACATGGACACCAATCTCACAATCGATACAAAAGCTACGAGTGGAAAGATCCATGCTTGACATCACGAGACAAGATAGAAAGACCTGCAAACAAAAATATATGATGCCATCAAAACGGTAAAAGAATTGAAATGGAAATGGGTGGGTCATATAGCAAGAAGAACTGGTGGCAGGTGGACCAAGGCAGTCATAGAATAGCAATAGCACTTAGACTTATATACCACTTCACAATGCTTTTACAGCCACCTCTAAGCAGTTTACAGAGTCAGCATATTGCCCCCAACAACAGTTTGGGTCCTCATTTTACCAGCCTCGCAAGGATGGAAGGCTGAGTCAACCTTTGAGCCTGGTGAGATTTGAATTGCAAAATTGCAGGCAGACGGCAGTCAGCAGAAGTAGCCTGCAATACTGCACTCTAACCACTGAGCCACCATGGCTCATGGATCCCAAACTTTCACAAAAGAGACCTAAAACAAGATGGAGTGATGATATCAGCAAATATTGCAGGCCCAACTGGCAAAGAAAAGCTCAGGATTCTATTGGTTGGAAACATTTAACAGTAACAGAGTTGGAAGGGACCTTGGAGGTCATCTAGTTCAACCCCATGCTCACGCATGAGACCTATACTAGAGATTCTAAGCGCCGAACATGCAGAAGAGGCCTTTATCCTGCAGCGGATAGACAATGGCAAGGAGGAGGAGGAGGAGGAGGAGGAGGAGGAGGAGGAGGAGGAGGAGGAGGAGGAGGAGGAGGAGGAGGAGGAGGAGGGATGGGGACATAAGATTCTGTTGGAGACAACAGAGTACATTATGGGTTAAAAGCAGGGATGAAATGCTCCCGGTTCGGACTGGATCACCCGATCTGGTAGCGATGGTGGCGGGTGGTTCGGAGAACAGGTAGCAAAAATCCCTGCACCCCCCTCTCCATGCCCAGTTGAGCCCAGCAATCATCAGTTTAATAGCTTAATCAAACTTTTAAAAGCATTTTTGAACGGTTGAATGAATGACAGTCCTGAATCCAGTCAGAAAGGGCAAACAGAAATATTTGGAAGCACCTTCTCATGTACGAAGGGCCTGTTTAAACCCGAAAGGCAGGGTCTCAAAGGGTTGAATGGGTGGACATATGGATAAAAATAATGGAAGATAAAGATTATCTGAGCATACTTTTCACCCAGAATTTTTAAATTCTGAAAAACCCATTTTTCTTTTCCCCCACGCTGCCTTCTTCATAATGTGGCAGGGGAAAAGCTTTTTCATTGTTGCAGTTGTGATAGCAATAAGAGCAGAGGTGGTATTCAGCCGGTTCGGACCAATTTGGGAGAACTGGTAGCGGAAATCAGGGGTGGGCTGTGGGTGGGTTGCGGAAGGCGTCGTGCATTTTCAGTGCTGGGCGAACCGGTAGGTAAATTATGTGAATCCCACTTCTGATTAAGAGTCAGAAATTTAGAAATTAGAGAAAATACCTTTGGAAGATGAAGTAATAAAAAAGATTTTAGATTGTGCAGAAATGAACCAATTAACTTTGTTGATTAAAGATAGGGAAAAATCAGAATACTTTAGAATATGGAATTATTTCTATTGTTGGTTGGAAAAGAGGTATAAATAATCAATTTTATAACTATGTGTAAAATTGGATGGCAAGAATATGGTTATAGGAATGAACTTTTATAGTGGTTTGGATGACGATTAAGATAGAAGAAACTGTTGGAACAAGAAGAACAAAAAGAACTGAAGAAGTCAACACCGAGATGTCACAGGGGAGGGATGATTGATGCATTGAATGTTTGTTTGTCTTAAAAAATAAAAAAAACTTTAAAAAAAAAGAGTCAGAAATTTATAACCATCTCTTGTCAATCACTTAGAAGTCTACCAGTAGCTTCTTGTTTACCTTCTGTCTACGTGTGATGGATTTTACATTCCTGTTAATTTTTCCCCCCCTCCAGGCACAATCAGCCTATTATATCATAAGGGCTTGATCAAAGAAAAGGAAAATGGGATCTCTGACATAAACGCAGGAGCACAAAAAGAGATGGCACAATCGGACACTGATCAACCTACTGTATAATCTATGCTTGATCTGTATTGTTGAAGAGTACAATTACAGGCATCCTTTGGAGATCCCGCAAACTGCAGACAAGCTGCATGAATGGCTGTTTAGTCGACAACAATTTGGGATACTGAAGGCCAACTGAGAGCTGTACAAGAAGCAGCTTCTTGTTCCCTGCTCCACTCACCAAAACTTTCTATTAAAATTGTTGAAGTGACACAAGATTATTGCCTATTCAGTCTTCATTTCTATCCTTAAGTGGATTCGTCCGTCTTCATTTCTGAGACAGGGGCCATTTCGAACACAAATAGATTTGCAATGCAAATGACATATTTCTTGGTGGATGTTTCTCATCTGGGGATGAAGCGGGTAATTGGCACCCAAAGTTTTTGAAGGCCAGAGGTGTCCTTGGAGACTCCAGTTCAGGTTGCTAAAGAGTTTTGGTGAGGGAAGGATTGGGATAGTTTGCACTTTTCTGCAGTAGCACAAAGAAATGAGCATAGAGCAGGATGGTGTCATTATGGCTTGTTCCAAAAACCATTAGAGAATGCATCTATTTGTTTTTTGCACTTGACTGTAGCTTGCTCCTTCTATGCTCAGAAGTAGAAATATTATCAGTAATACGATTATTAATTATGTGGTTATAACTAGGCAATTTTAGTCTGAAATGGTATAAGGTCTCCTCCCAGAGCAGGGGGCTGGACTAGAAGACCTCCAAGGTCCCTTCCAACTCCTCTTCTCTTCTCTTCTCTTCTCTTCTCTTCTCTTCTTCTCTTCTCTTCTCTTCTCTTCTCTTCTCCTCTCCTCTCCTCTCCTCTCCTCTCCTCTCCTCTCCTCTCCTCTCCTCTCCTCTCTTCTATTCTATTCTATTCTATTCTATTCTATTCTATTCTATTCTATTCTATTCTATTCTATTCTTTCTGTTTTGTTCTATTCCGTTCCCACCACTCCCCTATCCTATCCTATCCTATCCTATCCTACCCTATCCTATCCAATCCTCCTATCCTATCCTATCCTATCCTATCCCAGACATAAAATAGTAATTGACACCATCATATATGTAAATAAAGTATAACCAGAATGTTGGGGGCAAGATGCTGACTCTGTAAACCGCTTAGAGAGGGCTATAAAGCACTGAAAAAGCGATATATAAGTCTGAGTGCGATTGCTATAACAGCATAATACAAAATAGAGCCAGTTTGGTATAGTGGTTAAGGCATCAGTGTAGAAATCAGAAGACCATGTATCCCAATATCTTGCCAAGAAAACCACAAGACTTCTCCAGGCAGTTTCTAAGAATCAATATGGACTCAAAGGTGCACACATCAGGGATGAAATCCAGCAGGTTCTGACAGGTTCTGGAGAACCGGTAGTGGAAATTTTGAGTAGTTCAGAGAACTGGCAAATACCACCTCTGGCTGGCCCCAGAGTGGGGTGGGAATGAAGATTTTGCAATATCCTTCCCCCAGGAATGGGGAGGGAGTGGGGATTTTGCAATATCCTTCCCCTGGAGTGGGGAGGGAATGGAGATTTTGCAGTATCCTTCCCCTGCCACGCCCACCAAGCCATGCCCACAGAACTGGTAGTAAAAAAAAAAAAAATTGGATTTCACCACTGGCACACAGGCACACCCAACCTGTGACACTTCCTGGTTTCTTAGCGAAGAAGATTCCATGACAGTTAGAACTGGTTGAATGGAATAGAACCAAGCAATGTCGGGCTTGTTAAGCAAGGGCCATGGATCAGATCTGGGAAGAGGGGATTACGGACAGTATAGACCATCTGGATGGAGACCTACAGGTGTTACTCATTTTTTTAACCCCAAATTGGATCAAACGATACTCCTTTAACAGCCATCTCTTGGGTCTGAGGCCCTGCCATTCTTTGATGGCACATCGGAGCTAAGTAGAGGGGCAAAATCCTTGGAAACTTTGTCACTAGTTTTCGGGAAAGAAGTCTCGTTTTCAACCGAGTCTTAACGAACAGTGGCTATTCGAGAAAATTATCACCTAAAATTATCCCCTTTCCAAAACCAACATGGAAGGCCAGGGGACTTAGTATATTGAAGGATACTTTTGCGGGACTCATTTAAACAATGTCACAATAATCTGCTCAGTGCTTCGACATGTAGGTTTATTTTTCCTCACTCCATTTTGGCCAGTGGTGGGATTCAAATAATTTAACAACCGGTTCTCTGCCCTAATGACAGGCTGGGTGGGTGTGGCCATGGTGGGCGTGGCCAGGGGGTCTGACGGGCCGCACTTGGCCTCCTGCATCACCCTGGGAGCAAAAATGGGCCGCAGGGGGAGACACACAAACCCCTGCGCCCCGTTTTGGGCCTATAGGCCTCCCTGCAGCCTCCTCGGAGCGAAAACAGGTCACAGCGGGGGGGTGCTGCGCTTACCTGGGAGCCAAAATGGGGTGCATGGGGACTCCTGGAAGGGGCGGGGCAGGAAGGGGTGGAGCCAGCCAGTAATTTAACTACCAGTTCTCCCAAACCGGCTGAATCCCATCACTGACTTTGGCACTTAATGCAAAAGGAAATGGTGTCCTGGGAGAAGGGGAGTGAAGAGCTCCAAGGTACTCCTGGACATTTGCATCCGATTTCTTCTTATAATATCTTGGAATGATTTAGCAGGCAAATAGCCATGTTTAAGTTAGTGTGTGTTCCCTACCTCTGCTCTTTTCTAAAATAATACTGTAGTGGAAATGTGAGTGGGAGGCTTTAAGGTGACAAACAGCTCCTGTTTCCACCCTAAATCCTATTCAGAGTATCCCAAAATCTCACCTCCAAAATTTGACATCGCTACTATCTTTTGGGTACTATCACCTGCAATGTCCTGGCTGGTTGGAGGAATGAATGGTGTCCCCTAACATTAGAAGACCATACAGGTAACCCTTGGCTTATGACCAGTCCCTTAGCAACCATTTGAATTTATAACAGACTTCCAAGATTACTTATGACCAGGTCTTGAACTTCCTACATCCAACCTGCCCTCATGGTCACAAGAGGGCATTTTGGGTACCACAAAAATGGTCATAAAATTGGGTCCAGTCACGTGATAATAGCAATAGCAATAGTCCTTAGACTTATATACCGCTTCACAATGCTTTACAGCCTCTCTAAGCAGTTTAGAGAGTCAGCCTATTGCCCCCAACAATTTGGGTCCTTATTTTACCCACCTTGGAAGGATGGAAGGCTGAGTCAACCTTGAGCCTGGTGAGATTTTAACTGCCAAATTGCAGTCAGCCGGCAGGCAGCAGAAGTAGCCTACAGTACTGCACTCTAACCACTGCGCCACTGTGGCTCACTTTACAGTCATCAAGACTTACAACTGCAATTGCAGGAGTTAGTTATGATCATAACTCAAGAAATGTCTGTATTCTTCCTTGGAAAAGCACATAAAAGGAGAGTTCAAGAGTTCAAAAATGGGTGATTGGTCTTACTATACTCCAGTGAGTAAAACACTAAGAAGCAATGCCTAGGCAGCATCCAATTCTGCAGAAGCAGCTGTATCTCAGTCATTTGGGAATTTGTGCATGGATGTCCCATATGACAAGTGACCATAGTAGCATCTGTGTAAACAGTTTGTCTCCTTTGACCAGGCAGTGCTGCTTGTAGTTCATTTTGAAAAAAAAAATGGACCTCATTGCCTAAGCAGAAGGGGTGATCACAACTACATCTCTAAAATCCAGGGGTGAAATGCTCCCGGTTCAGACCGGATCGCCCAATCCGGTACCGATTGTGGCAGGTGGTTTGGAGAACCAGGAGCAATCGCGGCGCAAGTCTCTGTCCACCCGCCCGGTTGTCGTTACTTCCTGGTTTTAACCAAGTTAAAACCAGTTTTAACCTGGTTTCACCAAGGTGATCAGAAAGCTAACAATCGGTTCTCCCGAAGTGGTGTGAACTGGTTGAATCCCACCACTGGCTCTTAGCCTTTGCATGGGATGTTATCACTAAAACATAAAGAAGATGAAGCCAGGAGAAGGAAATAGGAAAGGTCAGGACAAGTGCTGGGATTCAGCCGGTTCTGTCTGGATCACGCAAAACAGTAGCGGTGACTGTGGGAGGCTCCGCCCACCCACCCGGATGTAATGCGTGTCTACTGCGCATGCACAGAAGGCCGTGCACATGGGCAGAGGTGCACACACTCACATTTCCGAACCGGTAGGGAAGGTAAGTGAATCCCACCTCTGGTCAGGATAGAAGGAAAACACGATGTAATTTAACTTAACCTTGGTGCCAATCCTCCCTTCCTCTGCAGGTCTGCTGCTTCATCTTCCGAATCAGTTATTACAGAACTGGATACAATATTGTGGCTTGTACTAATTGTCTTCTGCTTCTGCTCATCTCCATCTCTCCCTATTGGCTGATGCATCCAGAGGGAGAATATATCTTCTCCTTGGGATTCTGGACCAAATGCTTTGAACACAAGTGTTACATTATTGCGCAAAGTACAAGTAAGAAGGATTCGCCGAGCTTTCACTTTTCATTTTTGGACAATTTATTTTCACATAAATTATGTGAAAACCTGAAACTGAATTGTGGAAATGTTAAATAAGATCCCCGACTTTTAATTAAGTTTAAGTGTGTTTTTATGAACCTTGCCTTTCTAAAATATATTTTCATATTTTTTATACACCAGCCAGAGTCCCTCTCTGAGGGAGATCGGTAGTTCAAGAATATGATGAATGAATGAATGAATGAATGAATGAATGAATGAATGAATGAATGAATGATTGAATGGGCAAACAAATGACATAACCCTGCATCATAGATGTGCATTTGATGGAATAGCTGACTGTTCAATTTAACAGAATAACAGAGATAGAAGGGCCTCTACTTTATCAAATGCCTTACTGATGTCCAAGTAAATTATATCCACAGCATCTTGCTGGTCCACTAATTGGTCATTTTTGTCAAAGAATGCAATAAGATTTGTCAGGTATGGTCTGTTTTTGACAAACCCATGTTGGCTTCTGGTTATGACATTGTTTGCCTCTAGGTGTTTGCAGATTCGTTGCTTGATTATCTTTTCCAGAATCTTTCCAGGTATTGATGTCAGGCTGATAGGTCTGTAGTCTCCTGGATCTAGCGTTAAATCAGAAAATGTGTCTTTCTAATTGTTCTATGTAATATATAGTAGTTTCACTTTTTGGGAATCTCCCAAGTCAATAGTCCTCTTAATGTTGGGTGGGTGGATGGGATTCATCCATAATCAGGAATGATGAGGGTTGCAAAATCTGGCAAAATCTGGATACCCAGTGGTGAAATCCAAAATTTTTCCCTGCTGGTTCTGTGGGCGTGGCTTGGTGGGCTTGGCCAACTTGATGTCACTCATGTCACTCACTGTTAGAGCCAGGAGGTGCATATTCTGAAGCACATTCTAGTCTTCTGAAGCCCCCAATGCTTTGAGTTTCCCTCCACATCTGGCTTGACTGCCCAAACGAACCTTGGAACCTTCTCTTGCCCCGGTCTCCATCCCGGAGGGCCATGCATCCCCCCCCGCCAATCCTCCATACAAACTGCCCACCCCGATCTGGAAAGAGAGTAGGCAGGTGGCCAGGTGGGAAGATAGTGGGCTGCTTCGGAGCCCCAAGCCCCATGGAGGCGGCACAGGTGGCATACAGGCCCAGGTGGAAGGCACCCTTTTCTGCAGCATCCCCCTCCCCTCTTTGGATCGCCCTGCAGGGGGGGGCGCTCTGCCTTTGCAAAGATGGGAAGGGGCGGGGCAAGCAAGCGGTGACTGGGGGACTGGCTCGGGGGCATGGCCAGCCAGCGGTTGCTACTGGTTCAGTGACCCAGGTCAAATGTCCGCTACCGGTTTGTCTGAACCGGGCCAAACTGGTCGGATTTCACCCCTGTGGATACCTATAAATTGCCTACCCTTTACCATATGATTTTCACTCATTCTCCTCTTTTAAAAAGTAGCTTTGATCATTTCCCTTGATCCAGTGAGAATGAGAAATTAGTCTATTTAAACCAGAGATAGGGGATATTTTCTCTGACAAGGGCTATATCTTTTTCAGGGATAATTTACTGGTGGGGTGTGCCAGTTGTGGGAACAGGGAGATTACAGAAGGAACAGTTGTGAAGGACAGCTCAAGCTCACCAAAGTGATCTACAATTGTTTTGCAAGAACCTTTTCAAATTAGAACTCTCCTCTCTTCTCCTGTCTTCTCCCTTCCTTCTTTCTCCTGTCCTCTCTCCCTGTCAACTTGCAGATGGGAGGTGACAAGGGTGTGAGTGACCGTATGCAAGGCGTCCCGGTCCAGAAAGGGACACAATTGGCGGATCAGGCAAAGCTGATAAAAAGCCCCCCTGGCTACGGCCATCATATGCTCTTCTAAAGAGAGCCTTGAGTCCAGGAGGACACCCAGATTGCGGGCCCTCTCTGTGGGGGGCAAAGATTCACCCCCAATAGTCAGCAATGGCACCAGCTGACTATACCAGGACGCCGGGAGCCACAGCCACTCAGTCTTGGAAGGATTGAGCTTGAGCCTATTTCTCCCCATCCAGACCTGCACGGCCTCCAGGCAGCGGGACATCACATCAAGGGCATCATTGGGGTGGTTTGGGGTGGAAATGTACAGCTAGGTGTCATCAGCGTACTGATGGACTCTCACCCCCAAACCACGGATGATCTCTGATGACTGATGACACACCCTGGGGGGGAGGGGGAAAACAGGGTCAAGTCTCAGCTGCAAATTACGTGGGGTCAGGGTTGGCTTCACTTGGGAACGTGCCGACATGAAGCTCCTAATAAATAACTGGATTTCTTTTGAAGTTTGGCTCAAGGCTCATGATTTAATTAGGGCATCCATTGGAACCCTGATACTCCCCTTCCCTTCCCTTCCTTTCCTTCTAATTCTAATTCTAATTCTAATTCCTAGCCCTGGAATTACAGATTGCCACACCCATTATAAATTCTAATGCCTTTTCCCCCCCTTATTTCTTCTAGACACTCTGATTCTGGTTCGGACACTGGTGGTAAATGCCATTATCTGTTCCTTAACTGCCTTGATTCTGTCACGGAATTTTTTTATTCGCTGTCTGAAAATAAATATATCAGAAGATCTGCCTTCCTCTATAGCCCACTTCATCACAGGTATTGTGTAAGTCATCTAACTATAAATAGAAAATTTATAGGTTTTTTTTTTTAATTGACAGGTAATTTCTCGACTTACAATCACAGCTGGGCCCAAAATTTCTGTGGCCAAGCCCGACAGCTGTGAAGTGAATTTTGTCCCATTTTTCAACCTTTCTTGCCCCCGTCGTTGAGTGAATCACTGCAGTTCTTAAATGAGTAACATGGTTGTTAAATGAATCTGGCTTCCCGGTTGACTTCGCTTGTCAGAAGGTCGCAAAAGGGGAACACGTGACCCCGGGACGCTGCGTCCATCATAAATACGAGTCAGTTGCAAAGTGTGTGAATTTTGATCACGTGACCACGGGGATGCTGCAACATTCTTAAGTGTGAAAAACTGTCAGCATTATTGTGAGGTTGTAAAATTGGGCGTGCCTCATTTAAAGAACTGCCTCGCTTAGTAATGGATGTTCTGGTCCCCGTTTTGGTTGTAAGTCGAGGAGTACCTATTCAAAAATAATTTATAAATAATAAATAATTCATGCCCCTTATAAGAATGACCTATTTGTATGACACACCAAGCTAAAAAAGCAGTGAACGTATTTCCTTACTTACATACACAAACTAGCTAATAACACCACTTTTTTTTAATATATCAATGGAATTTAATCAAGAATGTAATGCAATAACGTTTATGAAGGATTTGCTATTAGAATAGCAGTTACAGTATAAAGAAGAAAACTGAAACACATAGAAAAAAACCGAGATATACAAAAATGATCACCATGTCAGTTAATACTTAGTTGGGTAACCTTTAGCATGAATTATGGCCTTCCAACGTCTTCCCATGGAGTGAACCAAGTCTTTGAGTTCTGCAGCTGTTCTAATGTGAAACCAAGATTGAATGATGGCTTCTATTCACTGGGTTTTATTGCTGGGTCGATTCTGACTAACCAGTTTCTTTAGTCGGCTCTGTAGATTTTCAACTGGGTGAAGGTCTGGGCTATTCCCAGGCCATTCCAGCAGTGGAATAGGATGATCTTGAAACTCCCCCCCCCAAAAAAAAGTGGTGTTATTACCTCAAAAACATACTTTTCCCAAAAGGTTTCCACAATTTTGGCTACTACTGTACATTCATTGATCTGTGAGATGTATGTATTGGGTCTACCCACCCAGAAGGTAGACAGGGGCGGAGAGATCTTTATATCAAAGGTGGAGAATGTATGACTCCTTATTAGGGGTGACATGATAGCAGTATTCCAATATCTCAGGGAGTGTCACAAAGAAGAGGGAGTCAAGCTCTTCTCCAAAGCACCTGAGGGCAGGACAAGAAGCAATGGGTGGAAACTCATCAAGGAGAGAAGCAACCTAGAACTAAGGAGAAATTTCCTGACAGTTAGAACAATTAATCATGGAACAACTCGCCTCCAGAATTTGTAAATGTTCCAACACTGGAAGTTTTTAAGATGATGTTGGATAACCATTTGTCTGAAATGGTGTAGGGTTTCCTGCCTGAACAGGGGGTTGGAGTAGAAGACCTCCAAGATCCCTTCCAACTCTGCTATTCTATTCTATTCTATTCTATTCTATTCTATTCTATTCTATTCTATTCTATTCTACTCTACTCTACTCTACTCTACTCTACTCTACTCTACTCTACTCTACTCTATTCTATTCTATGGATCATACTGACTGTGAGTGCAGAGAATTCTAATTAATTAGCATGCAGGCGGCCCTATGTTCTCTCCTTTCCAAATTTAGCAACCTCCAGATGTGTTGGGTCTTCCAAGTGTCATGGCAAGAGCCTGGAGAGTTAGTGACAGAACACATCTGGAGGTTGGGTATTAATTTCAGAGGGAGTTTCACTCTTGGTAGAAGGTTACCGTATCGGAGGGAATCTAATTGTCTTTTCTTTGTTTGCAGCATTCTCTCTGTTGGCCATTTTAGTGATTACAAGCGAGAAGCTTAAATATGAATTTGAAGATTTCACGATTCTGTGTCTAAACTGGGATTTCTACCTAGGCTGCTGCGTCTGTATTCTGTACTTTATCTTAGGTGAATAACATCCCTGATAAGGTTTGGAAATGGGAGGGTGGTGACAACAGCGGCAACTTAGAGAGCGAACATCCATTAATGAGCCCGTGAATCCCAAATCGAGCAAGATTCTAAGGACGATGCTTATTATACAATAAGGTTACATTGAAGGAAAACAACAACCCTAATTCAATCCAAAATGGGAAGATTAGTTTGAAAGTCTTTCTTTGATTTTAGGAACATGGAAGCACGTCTCAGTAAATTTAGATATTATTATTAGATAAGCAGGCATCTCTTAAGAGGACAAAGGAATGACTTCTGTACATTTGGTACAAATCTTTCCAAGCTGTTCTTATGCTGTTGCAAACCAAACCAATTTACCCATTCAACTAATATAATAAAAAAGGGGAATTGTCGTGTTTCCAGAAAGACACAGAACAAAAACTTGTTGTGATGACTCGGGGTGTGGCATGAAGTCAACACAGCCAGAGAACCGGTATGAGTCCCTTTATCGGCACCAACTTTGCCCCCAATGTCCCGTTTACTCTCCCGCCTGGAGAAAAACTCTCCCACAAACCTGCAGCAGTTTCTGATTGCAGATACTCCAGTCCAAATGCCGTAAGCAGAATGACTGCAATCAATCACTCCAGCAGGGCAGGATAATGAGTCCCAGAAGCTGGTAATAATTCCAGCAAGACAAGATAAGCACACAGAAGCACGGCACTAATTCAAACAGTCAGGGGGAATGCCAGGAATGCAGGCCACAACTCTCAACACTAGATGATTTCAGCGTTTGTTCCTGACAAACACCCCTCCCAACTCCCTCTCCTTTAAACTCCATCCCCAGGTGTGCCTTGTGAAGGGAATCAAGGCCCTTTCCTCCCTCGTAAGCCACACAACCTATGTTGCTCTCTTCTGCGTTCTTCCCTGCGTGCCCTAGGATGAGGAGGGGGGGGCCTTGATCTTTATCTAAACCCCCTCTCCCTTGTTCTACCTCTCCCCTGCTCTGCCCAGCCTGACTTTGCCCTTCCCCAGTTTCCTCCACAGCCAACGGAGCCACTCTCCCGCTCTCTCTCAGCTGTTCATCTTCCGTCTCAGATTCAGACTCCAACGGGGGCATGATACTTGTCTTCTCAACGTTTGTCTTTCACAATGTGTGCGATAATTTCTTTGGAATTTCTCTGAGTGGTGTTTGGGAGCTAACTTTACTGCTTAAGGTAGTGAAGGTTGCTACTAAGGTTTTCCTGTTCCCTTTTCCATATGTTTCTGTTACTCTGAAGCTCTCCCTGGTAGCCCATCTTTTCCAGACAGAGGAAAAACAAAATGGAAGAAATTACAAGTAGTCCTCGACTTACAACAGATCATTTATTGACCGTTCAAAGTTACGACATCACTGAAAAAGTGACTTATGAACGTTTTTCAGACTTGCAACCGTCGCAGCATCCCCATGGTCACATGACCAAAATTTGGACGCTTGGCAACTGACTCGTATTTGTGACGGTTGCAGTTTCCAGGGGTCATGTAATCCCCTTTTGCGACCTTCTGACAAGCAAAGTCCATGGGGACAGCCAGGTTCGCTTAACAACCGTGTTACTAATTTACTTACTGTGGGTAATTCGCTTAACAACGGTGGCACGAAAAGTCATACAATGGGACAAGACTCACTTAACAAATGTTTCACTCAGCAACCCAAATTTGGGGCTCAGTTGTGGTCGTAACTTGAGGACTACCTGTACTTTAAGATGTCGGTGGAAATCCAGGATGCCAATGAGGCTACAGATTGTAAGAATGTTGATCCAAAATGATAGAGTGTGATTGGTTTCGCCCTTGATTATCTTGAATTCAGCTAGCTCAACTCCTCCCTGGTCTACCTAAGACCTCTTCTTTGAAAACATTTTGTTTTAAGTTTATCAGTTTTTATTTTATTATATAAAATACAGAGAAGAAAAGAAAATAGGAAATTAAGGGAGGGAAAGGGAACGTGGAAAAGGGGGTGCGAGATACAAGGGGGAAGAGAAATAGAAAGAGAAGGGGTCATTGACCTCCAACTCTTCCTAGCACAGAACAAAAGAAACACACTCCAACCTCAATGTTTTCCTTTTGCACATTAATTAATATATAACTAGCCATTTGGTGTTATAGAAAACAATTTTGAAAGAGCATTTCCCCCCTCCCAACTATTGCTCCCGATGACTGACTAGCAACAAAACTACCCGATGATACAGCAAAACTAATTTCATCCCCCTTTTTATTTTTTTATTTTTAGGTATCTCCAGCTTCTTCTGGACTCGGTTCATAAAAGTGTAACCCCTTGGTATTGAAGCTAAGGCAAAAGAGAACAAATATTCCTGTATTTTTTCAGCCAGATCTTCCATTCAATTTGTGCTCTCCATTCACAGTCACAAGAATTCACTTCTGCACTTCTAAGACCCTGGACCCTGTTTTCAGAGGGGCATTCGTGTGGTGACATCAGCTGACTAGAAGCCAGTCTGGATATAGAAATTGTCTTTTTAAAAATATTTTCTTCTGCGATTGCTCTGCGGCAGCAATTGGATTGTCCCTGAAATTCCATGATCTTTCAATACAGGTGCGACTCTAGATTTCTGCCTAAAGTGAAGTATTTCCTTCCACGCCAAAATGCCTATCTCTTTTTCCGATGGGGGCCACTCAAAATAAATCTTTTTTTCAAATGAATGTTTGGAAGACAGAGGGTTCTTAATGGAATGACAGAGTTACAAGGGAGTAGAGGTGGGCTTCGGATATGGTTACCACCGGTTCGTCCCACGTGCATCCGCGCACGCTCACTTCACGTGCACGCACCCTGCCATGAAAACGTGACTAAATAGGATGGTATCATGCTGGAGCGCATAGGTGGGCCCACCCGTGATCTCTACTACTGGTTTGCCCGAACCGGTATGAACCGACTGAATACCACCTCTGGAAGGGAGACTTGGAGATCTTCTAGTCCAGGAGTCCCCAACCTTTTGGCCCTCAGGGACCACTAAATTCATAATATTAAATCCCACGGACTGCTAATATGATCTGTCTAATGACCGGCTGGGTGGGCATGGCTAGGTGGGCATGTAACTGGGTGGGCATGGCCAACTCGACATCACTCACGTTGAGGGGTGCCTCGCCAGCCTCTACTCACCCCTCCCCTCCCAGCCACTTCTTGTCTCCGCGCCCAGACTCCTTAGGGCCCCAAGAGGAAGCAGTTGTTGGGAGCTAAGCAGCCACCATGAGAAAGAGTTGGCAAAACAGCTCAGTTCAAATTGGATCCGACCGAGAAGGAGGCTCAGCAGAAGCACCTCGCTTAGGACTATGAGCATAGGCTTTCCAAGCAGAGGGAAGACCTGCAGGAGTGCAAGGCCAAGTACCGGCGTCTGGAGGCTCAGCGGGCTGAAATAGTCAGCTGGTTCCAGGCCATGATGCAATCCAGGGGTGGGTTCTACTTATCTTTATTATCAGTTTGCAACGGGACCACGGACATGCGCAGAAGCTTCCTGATGACATCCGGGTTGGTGGGCGGAGCCTCCCACGGGTTTTACTACCATTTCTTGCAAACCGGTCCAAACCGGGGGGGCAACCCACCATTGATGCAATCCCACTGGAACAAGGCCCTCTGGGTCTTCGCCACCAGCAGCACTTCCCTCTAGCCTTCACCCAAAGTCCTACACCAGGAGGCTGAAGCAGACCACAAGTCAGAATTTCTGTCCCCCTCCAAAAAGACCCCAAAGGGGGAGACTTTCTGCAGCAACACAAACATTCACTGCACATATCCGGCCCAGGGGCCGTAGTTTGAGGACGTAGTTTGTTGGCATCTGTGAGAAATTACCAAGTAAGGAGTTTATTTCCTCCATATGTCCATGGTCAACCAGGATTCTGGTCAGTTTGTTCAAGGGGCCTTTGCAGTTGTTCCTGTTGCATCTTCGATGAAGAAAGGTTGCCAAAATAGACCATGGCCTCCCAAAGTGAATACTTGTAACACACTAAGTTATAGATACCTGAAAAGAAAATTGACCAAACAAACAAACACATCAGGGAGGACAACAACTGATTCAGGGGTGGGCTGCTGGGGGTTCGCAGGGGTTCGGGAGAACCTCTAGCTAAGATTCTGTGCAGTTCAGGAAACCCTCAAATCCCACTCCTGGCTGGCCCCGCCCTTCCCGCCCCACCCCTCCCAGGAGTCCCCACACGGCCCATTTTGGATGCAGGTAATTGCAGGGCACACACAAAGGCTCAGAGAGGGCGAAAAACAGGCCTACCAGAAGTTCAGGAAGGCCGGAAATGGGCCCATTTCTGGTCTCCAGAGGGCCTCCAAAGCCTGGGGAGGCCATTTTCGCCCTCCTGGAGGCTCGAGAAAAGCCTCTGGAGCCTGAGAAGGGCAAAAACAACCATCCCTGCCATGGTACAAGATGGTGACTAGGCCAAGCCCACTATGGCCATGCCCACCCAGCAACTGGGCAGAGAATCCCTTGCTAAAATTTGTGAAGCCCACCCCTGAACTGATTGGAACATGGATGAAAGTCAAGGATAAACTCTTCTGTATCCACTGTAGCTTGTGAAACTCTCAAACTTTTATCTCCTTTCCCATCCTCTCCCCAAAATTTGCAAATTCAAAAAAAAAAAAAACCTAGCCAAATATTTTCAGCCCTACATTTTCTGGGACATTGAAAACTCACTAGAAGGCCTATTAAGGCCTGGTGGTTTAGAAAGCAGAAATTCATTTCTTTGGTGTCTCTTTGAGACCATGGTGGCGCAGTGGTTAAATGCATGTATTGCAGGCTACTTCTGCTGCCTGCCAGCTGCCTGCAATTTGACAGTTCGGCTCTAACCAGGCTCAAGGTTGACTCAGCCTTTCATCCTTTTAGAGGTTGGTAAAATGAGGACCCAGATTGCTGGGGGCAATACGTTGACTCTATAAACCGCTTAGAGAGGGCTGTAAAAGCCCTGTGAAGTGGAATATAAGTCTAAGTGCTATTACTATCTTTAACCCAAACACACCCCAAAAATACATCCCAACCGCTATGTGGTATGTGTGTATTCTGGACTTTGATCATCCAACACAGAAGAAGGATTTCACAATTATTATTTTCTGTTTATCTGCAGTCTTCTCCCCCGCCCCATCAGGCTCACCTATAAAGAACCACAGGATCATGACGATATAGCTTAAATAAAAAGCCCATTTCTTCTTATGAACTGGGGTTGATTTCTTATCATTCATTTTCAGTTCAAAGATCAACATGGCAACCAGCATACCGAGTCCTGCAAAACAAATAACAGAGTTTAGAAGGGATCTTGGAGATCTTCTAATCTAACCCCCTGCTCAAGCAGGAAACCCTATACCAGTTCAGACAAATGTTTAACAGATTTAACAGAGTTGGAAGGGATCTTGTAGGCCATCTTGTTCAACTCCCTGACCCAAGCAGGAGACCCTACACCATTTCTGGGAAGATGGCAGTCCAGTCTCTTCTTGAAAGCTTCCAGGGATGAAGCTCCCACAACTTCCGAAGGCAACTTCTGTTCCATGGGTTGATTGCTCTCACTGTCAGAAAAATTCTCCTTATTTCCAGGTTGAGTCTCTCCTTGGTTAGTTTCCATCCTTTATTCCTTGTCTGGCCTTCAGGTGCTTTGGAAAATAGGTTGACCCCTTCCTCTCTGTGGCAGCCCCTCAAATATTGGAAGACTGCTCTCATGTCTCCCCTGGTCCTTCTCTTCACTAGACTAGCCATGCCCAGTTCCTGCAACCCTTCATTGTATGTTTTAGCCTCCAGTCCCCTAATCCTCTTTGTTCTCTGTACTCTTTCTATTCATAAGAAAACAAATTCTACCACGGAATCTGAACAGTTAAAAACAATGGCTTTCATATGGGACATTCATGTAGCATGTAACACTATGAATGCTATCATGGGAGAGACCATAAATAAACTCACCTGTCATTCTGTACCCCTCCCTTCAATATTTTCCAAAACAAGGTAAATCTAGCCCTAGTGATACAGGCAACCCTCTCACCCTATGACCACAATTGAGCCCAACATTTCTGTTACTAAGTGAAACAGTGACTTTTACCCTATTTTACGTCTGTCAGTGTCCCAGCACTGACATATATAAAGAGGGGAGAAGCTTGAACTTTTGCCTACTAAATCCCTTTGAAGATTCTGTCTCCTCGGAGATGGGAGAAGGGGGAGACATTCCTGTGATCTGACGAAGTAGAGATCAGGAAAGTGACTTGGAAGATAGCCAATGAGAAGCAGAGAATTGGGGATTGGAAAGGGAGGGATTGGGGGGAGCAAAGGTCAGTACTGACCGCGAAAGAGCCAGGATCAGATCGCTGTGCTCAAATAAAGAGAAAATTTCCTTAAAGATCGGCAGTCTGGAAATTCATTTATTTTGAGATAGCATCGAAAAATGACAACGTCCTTTCTTGCCACCGTTGTTAAGCGAATCACTGCAGCTGTTAAGTTAGTAACACAGTCGTTAAGTGATCTGGCTTCCCCATTGACTTTGCTTGTCAGGACGTGACAAAAGGGGATCACATGACCATGGGACACTGCAAGAGTCATCAATACGAGTCGAATCACATAACCCTGGGGATCGTACATGTGAAAAATGGTCATAAGTCCCTTTTTTTCAGTGCCGTTAACTTCAAATGGTCATTAAGTGGACTGTTGTAAGTCAAGGACTACCTGCACAAGGTCACAATCTAGTTGACCTAGAGAAAAATGAGCTACACCGAGCTGCTTTGTCAAGAAACTATAATAAGATTTCTCCACTGTCTAGAACCTGTAGCCTGGGAGTATTATGAGCCATGGTGGCACAGTGGTTAGAGTGCAGTATTGCAGGCTTCTGCTGGCTGCCAACTGCCTGCAATTTAGCAGTTCAAATCTCACCAGGCTCAAGGTTGACTAAGCCTTCCATCCTTCTGAGGTTAGTAAAATGAGGATTCAAATTGTTGGGGGCCATAGGCTGACTCTGTAAACCGCTTAGAAAGGGCTGTAAAGCAGTATATAAGTCTAAGTGCTATTTCTATTTACAATAATGCAAAAATCCAGATATATGTTTAAGGCAAAGTGTGTAGATTGTAGCGTTACCTGCAGTGAAGCTCAAGGCAGAAGCCCTCAAAGCTTGGGAAGGACAACAGAACGGATGGCCACAGAGTTGGCTCCTTTTTACCAACCGAATCCACAGTACAGATGTGATAGATGCGATGAGAACTAACGTCAAGAGGACTCGACAGATAATCATGTATGCTGGGAAAAAAAATGGGTTGGGGAAGAGAAAAAGAGAATGTGAGTTATTAAGAATAATTCCTACTTCAGCCGGAAAGGTTTCCATGTGAAGCAGCTGAGATGCTGGTTGATTTCTTTCTATATTTGTTGGTGACTCTTGTCATCCATCACTCTGATACAGGTAATCCTCAACATACAATCATCCCACTCCTGGCTGGCCCCACCTACCCTGCCCCTCCCAGGAGTCCCCACGTGGTCCGTTTTGGATGCAGGTAAGTGCAAAGCGCGCACGGAGGCTCAGGGAGGGCAAAAAATGGGCCTACTGGAAGTTTGGGAAGGCCGGAAACGGGCCCGTTTCTGGCCTCCAGAGGGCCTCTGGAGCCTGGGGAGGCTGTTTTTGTCCTTCCAGAGGCTCAAGGAAAGCCCAGGGAGGGCAAACCTCCCCCCACTGTGGTGCAGGAGGCCGACTAGGCCATGCCCACCATGGCCACGCCTACCCAGCAACCTGGCAGAGAATCCCTTGCTAAAATTTTTGAAGCCCACCCTTGATTTCTACACTAGGAAATTTTAAGTACCCCATAGGCCGTACCATCGACATCTTTCACAATTCGGCAGACAAATTTTTCTGAGCAGATGATCCAGGGGCCCATATAATACAGATCTACATGTGCATAATAGGTGAACCAAAAGGGAGATAAGACAACAGTTAGGAGGAGCACAAAGTTAATGAAGGTTAGGATACAACTGATGCTTTTGTAGGAAATCATGAGGGCCCACTGTTACAGAAGTCTTCTGCTCCTTCCTTTATCTCTGCAGGAAGACATAGGCATGACTGAAAGCAACATACAGAGAGAAGACAGGAAGGGAAGAAAGATTCGGAAGAGGGGAAAACCCAAAGGGGGAATCCTTCTTGGGTTCTTTTCTGTCGTGACGGTTTTAGTTGTCTTCTTTCATCCTGGGTTCCAACTGTCATGGAACGGTGGTTCTGCTACTAGAACCAGATCCACAAGAACGCAGTGGGGTGCTAAACTCCCTCACTGGAGGAAGAAATGTAATAACAGAAAAGAAGGATTGGAAAGAATTTATTTATGGATGTAGTTTCTTCATCAAGACCAATCCTAATGTACATTTCCAGGAACAGTATAGCCACAATTTAGGTCATAGGCAGAATTTAGAAACAAAAATCATAAAGAAAACTAAGAGACATGACTCCCACAATGGATGAATGGCTTAAAAAAAGTTGATGGAGTTAGCAGAAATGGGTAAATTGTTTGCTTTGATTAAAGGAAAAAAAAACCCCATACTTTTGTTTCCTCTTGGAAACCACTTCTGGACTTTGTACTCGAGGTGGGGGGAAAAAAATGAGACTTTGATTTTGGGTTTTACCGATTAGATGGGTTTGTTGTTATAGAAATGTCTCTGCCAGTGATGGCTAACCTTTTTGCCATCATGCGCCAAAAGTGGGGGGAGCACGGAGGGGGGGTTGCACACATGCCCACACCCATAATTCAATGCCCCCTGTGCTCCGCTCTCGCACATCTGCACGCAACCCCCCCACCCCCCCCTGCGCTCCCCCCCATTTTTGGCCCGGTGGGCTCAGTAGGCCTGTTTTTTTTGCCCTCCCCAGGCTCCAGAGGCTTTCTAGGAGCCTGGGGAGGGTGAAAACAGTCTTCCCCACCCCTTGGAGGCCATCTGGAGGCCAGAAACAGCCCGTTTCCCGACTTCCAGTGGGCCCGGAAGGCCCGAAAATCAGCTGGCCAATGCACACATGCATGCTGGAGCTGAAATAGGGTAATGTTCATGTGCCCACAGATATGGCTCTGTGTGCCATCTGTGGCACGTGTGCCATAGGTTCGCCATCGCAAGTCTATGCTATTATGTAAAAGTCAAAAAAGTTGAGGTTTGATATTATTATCTTATTCTACTGCACCAAAAGGAGTCGGAAGTCATTTTTCCCTTCCCTTTCCCCTCCCCTATCTTTCCTACTATTTTCTTTTGTATTGTTATATTTTATATTATAAATTAATAATAAAAAGAAAATTAAGGGAAATTACTGAATGGGGATAAAAATACATAGTTTGTCTTTTAAAAGGGGGCATAAAATTCATTCATCTCCATAGAAAGGCACAGGGCTTTAATCATTACCTTAAGCTTGCCACTTAATCATTTCCTTAAGGGACACAGTGGCTCAGAGGCTAAGACGCTGAGCTTGTCGATTGAAAGGTCAGCAGTTCAGCGGTTCAAATCCCTAGTGCCGCATAACGGGGTGAGCTCCCGTTACTTGTCTCAGCTTCTGCCAACCTAGCAGTTCGAAAGCACATAAAAAATGCAAGTAGAAAAATAGGGACCACCTTTGGTGGGAAGGAAACAGCGTTCTGTGCGCCTTTGGCGTTTAGTCATGCCGGCCACATGACCACGGAGACATCTTTGGACAGCGCTGGCTCTTCAGCTTTGAAATGGAGATGAGCACCGCCCCATAGAATCGGGAATGACTAGCACATATGTGCGTGGGGAACCTTTACCTTTACCTTTTAAGCTGGCCATTTTTGTAGGGGCATCTGTGAATATAAGTCCTAGAACTAAAACCGAGGATAGAGCTCCATATAGTTTTAACAGTGCTAAGTATCAGCCAAAGTGAAGTGATTAGACTACTAGATTTCTGTAAAGCTTTTGTACAGCTAAAAAACTTTGCTTAGGGTGTACCAGTTGAAGTCCCCCCCAAAAAAATTGGTGAAAACTCTTGTGTCCTCCAAAGGCTGCCATGAGAGTGACAGTGTTAATATGATGCTAGAGGGAAAATAATGAGAAGAAGAATCCTATCAATAGTTTAATTCACATTATTTACATGAAATTGAAATTTAATATTTCATGTATAAAACATTGTAATTCAATCTAATTTAGTTTTTGTCCACTACCATGGTCTTGGAGTCTAAAACAGTGTTATTCCAAGGCAATGTTGGCTGACTGAGTCTGGATTTTGAAGCCAGAACAAGTCTGGATCCCACCAGGTTGTGCTGGTGCTCAATGTTGGTGCTCAGTGAATCCCTTCCATCTCTTTATTGGTAATAAAATAGTTTGTGGCAAATATGGAACTCATTTGCCTGAAATAAATCCAAATAAGATAAGGGTCCCTGGGATGTCTTATCACTTGAGTCTCTGTAAATCTGCTTAAAATGAAGGAAGGAATACATGAATGAATGAATGAATGAATGAATGGGTGGGATGAATGAATGAATGAGGAAATACTTCATTGTTTAAAATGTAGAGATAGTAATAGCACTTAGACTTATATACTGCTTTACACTGCTTTACAGCCCTCTCTAAATGGTTTACAGAGTCTGCATATTGCCTTCAACAATCTAGGTCCTCATTTTACCCACCTTGGAAGGTTGGAAGGCTGAGTCAACCTTGAGCCTGGTGAGATTCGATCTGCCAAATTGCAGGCAGCCGGTAGGCAGCAGAAGTAGCTTGCAGTACTGCACTCTAACCACTGCGCCACTGTGGCTGAGATATTAATCTTATTATACCTTATGGAACTTGGACTTTTTACAGTTTCTCTCCCTCCCTCCCTCCCTCTCTCTCTCTCCCCCTCCCTTCTTTCCTTCCTTCCTTCCTTGCTTGCTTCTTCTTGGCAAGGTTTTACAGAAATGGCAGGCTATTGCCTCCTTCATAGGGCTGAAAGAAGTGACTGGCCCAAAGATGGCTTAGTGCCTAAGGTGGGACTTGAATTTATGATTTTTAGCCTGGTGCCTTTGGCCACTAAACAGGCTCCATTTTATATTATGCTGTTATGATTTATTTCAATAAGCTAGGATGTCAATTGCCATTTTATTCTCTCCCCATACCTTGTTTAATGAATAGACAATATTAAATATTAATGTAAAATATAAATAAATAAGAAAGTAAATGTGCAATGAACAAGGTAGACGTTAAGGAATAATATAAAACTCAGTGCGTACTTTGTGTAAGAGGATACTTAAGAAGTACACAGGACTCTTGAGAAAATACAATAGATAGTCCATCGAAATAATAAATATTTTATGTAGGACATACATTGCAGGGAAGTTCAATCAAAAGTAAAGGAGTCGTGGAATATTTCCCTGAATAGAGAAATCTGCATTATTGTTTTTATATGGCATAGAAGTGAAAAATGTGATGACAGCCCAAAGTTTCCCCTGCTTAGGGGAGACTCTCTGGCCCCTTACAATGCCCAGGGTCCAAGCGGATTCCAATATAGAAAAATCAGGGGTTCATAGCAGTAAAGGTGGGGCAACTTCAGCTTCTCTTTCATGCGTCTCTTCAGTCTTATCCACGGTGGGTATTCGTGTTCCCCAAAGCGCCCATTTGTAATTCAGTAGGGTATAGAGTCCTGGGAGAAAAAGAGGCAAAACTAGGTTAGGTTGAGAGGAAGAGCTTGGGAGGTCTTCTTAAATCAGCTTGGAGATTAATGTCAAAATATCTCAGAGAAGAGCAACAAAGATTATTAGATGCAGAGAAGAGCAACAACAGAGCAACAAAGATGATTAGGGGACTGGAGGCTAAAACATATAAAGAACGGTTGCTGGAATTAGGTATGTCTAGTTTGATGAAAAGAAGGACCAGGGGAGACATGATAGCAGTCTTCCGATATCTCAGGGGCTGCCACAAAGAAGAGGGAGTCAAGCTATTCTCCAAAGCACCTGAGGGCAGGACAAGAAGCAACGTATGGAAACTAATCAAGGAGAGAAGCAACTTAGAACTAAGGAGAAATTTCCTGACAGTGAGAACAATGAATCAGTGGTGCCACTAGCTTCCAGAAGATGCGAATGCTCCAATACTGGTGGTTTTTAAGAAGAGATTAGACAACCATTTGTCTGAAATGGTGTAGGGTTTCCTGCCTGAGCAGGGCGTTGGATTAGAAGACCTCCAAGGTCCCTTCCAACTCTGTTGTTACGTTCCGTTATCATTGTGGGTGGGATTGAGTAGAATGGGATTGTGAGAGAGACGGTTTCTTCAGGAGCTGCTCTCATCGTTCCCACATTGGAGGGGCCACCTCCACCCAATTACAGATCTGGCAGAAGATGCATGCCCTAGGCCCCATCTGCTGAAGAGTTTCATCTGATGGACCCAAGAAATGGACCTTTTTTTTTGCTATGGCACTTATCTTATGGAACATCTCCCCCCCCTCACCATGAGGTGTGAGATTGGCCCCATCCTTGGCATCCTTCAGCAAGTCCCTCAAAATATGGGCTGGGTCAGCAGACACAGGGCATCTCAAGAAAATGGCAATTTAATGAGGTGGCTTCATTGTTTTTAACACCAGTTTTCTCAACTGTCTTTTTTTATCAAAAATATTGTCGATGTCTTTGATTTGTATTTAATAGTTAGATGGTAAAGGTAAAGGTAAAGGTTCCCCTTGTACATATGTGCTAGTTGTTCTTGACTCTAGGGTGCGGTGCTCAAAGCCCAAGAGCCAACACTGTCCAAAGACGTCTCCGTGGTCATGTGGCTGGCATGACTCAATGCCAAAGGCACATGGAACACTGTGGTCCCTATTTTTCTACTTGCATTTTTTACATGCTTTTGAACTGCTAGGTTGGCAGAAGCTGGAACAAGCAACAGGAGCTCACCCCGTTACACGGCACTAGGGATTTGAACTGCTGGACTGCTGACTTTTCGATCGACAAGCTCAGTATCTTAGCCACTGAGCCATCGCGTCTCTAGTTGGATGTTATGATTCTTTTTATTGCAAGTCTCCAAGGGTCATTTTACTGGGAGATAGACAACTATTTATTTATTTATTTATTTATTTATTTATTTATTTATTTATTTATTTATTTATTTATTTAGTCAGTCAGTCAGTCAGTCAGTCAGTCAGTCAGTCAGTCAGTCAAGCATGTATTTGATAACAAATACAAGTGTAAACATAATTATGAATACATGAAATGGATACGAATAAAAGGAAACATTAGGACAGGGATGGTAAGCACGATGGTGCACTTAAGCACATCCCTTAAAGACCACTTAGGAATGGGGTGAGGTAAAGTTGGAAGTGTCTTGGCGACGTTTCGACCAAGTCTCATTCATCATCTTCAGGCTGGTGTTTTCGGCTTCGTGCTTCTAGGAGCAATGTGTGATCGCAGCTGTTTCTTCCTTTTAACTGCCAGTGGGGGTGTGAAGTCCGTAGCCAAGACACTCATCTCCATAACAAAACGCTTAGCTGACGAACAACACCTAAAAACCGAACTACACACTCTCACTAATGTACTAACATTCAACGGATTCCAAAGAAATAAGATTACCAACCTAATCCAAAAAGAAACCCCCACTAAAATCCAAGACAGAGAACAAGAAAATGGCAAAGCCCACCTCCCATACATAAAAGGCACCACAGACAGAATCAGCAAGATCCTCCACAAACACAACATCAAGACAGCATTCTGCACAAACCAAAAAATATCCACCATCCTAAGAAACCCCAAAGACAAAATTGAGTTAGAAAATCAAGGAGTATATGAAATCCCATGCCCCACCACATACATTGGACAAACCAACAGAAAAATAAGTGCACGCATTGAAGAACACAAGAACTCAGTCAGAAAAGAGGAACCAACTTCTTCCCTGGTCCAACACGTTAAAGCCACAGGACATGATATTGACTTTAAAAAGACCAGAACTATCGCCAAAACTGAACACTTTAACAACAGAATAATCAGAGAAGCTATCGAGATAGAAAAACGCCCACACAGCATGAATAAACGAGATCATACCTCCCACCTACCAGTCATTTGGAAACCCACCCTCATTGACAAATGAGTCCCTAACACAAAGAATGACACCAGACCCACACTCACGAAAACCACACAGAATGTCACCACCACACATCCACGCAAAAAGCAAACCCACACTGATGAGGCACGACCACAAACCAGAAGCCAGACCACAGCTGCGTCATTAGCCACTTTAAACCCCTCCAATCCATACATGAAGCAAACTGACACCCACCATGAAGATGTGGCACGACCACGAACGTGAAGCCAAACAACAGCAATGCAGCTCACCAGCTCAAATCCCCCTGCAACTCAGACTAACCCGAGCACAACCAAGCCCCCACCTAAACAGAACACACCCCCATCCAATCAGAGCACAGCCAACCCCCCATCCAATCAGAGCACAGCCAAACCCCCAACCAATCAGAACACACCTCCACCCAGTCAGAACACAGCCAAGCTCCCACCCAATCAGTTCACACCCCCACTGGCAGTTAAAAGGAAGAAACAGCTGCGATCACACATTGCTCCTAGAAGCACGAAGCCGAAAACACCAGCCTGAAGATGACGAATGAGACTTTGTTGAAACGTCGCCAAGACACTTCCAACTTTACGTGGGAGAAAACACGAATAACCAAAGACCTACATATATGTATACACACACACACACACACACACACACACACACACACACACACATATGATAAGTCCTTTTATTCATATATAAAGTCCTTTTATTCATATATAAATATGATGAACAAACACTCACCTGACAAAAAGCAGAAGATGCAAATGATGTAACTCAAGTAAAAAGCCCATTTCCGTGCTGGTTCCACAAACTTCTGATTGAATTGGGATTCAAAAACCAATGTTGCTAGCAGCACAGAGAACCCTAGAAAAGACCCCGAGAGAATTAGAGAGGTGGTACTATCACCGCAAGGAGATTTCTACTGTATCCAGGACACGAGTTCTCAAGTACCACTGCAAATGTACAGAACTTTCTCTGCAAAATACCATGGTCAGTGTTCATTTCAGGTAGAAAATATTCTATTATTTCATATTGATAAAAGAAAGTGTTTCCAAGGGTAAGAGAATTTGAGAGACATTCCGATGGGCGGAATAGTATCCTTGCATTTCTATCCTTGATTAGTTTCCAAGAAACAATGGATGGAAACTAATCAAGGAGAGATGCAATCTAGAACTAAGGAGAAACTTCCTAACAGTGAGGACAATTAACCAGTGGAATGGCTTGCCTTCAAAAGTTATGGGTGCTTCATCACTGGAGGCTTTTAAGAAAAGACTGGATGGTCACTTCTCTGGAATGGTATAGTGTCCCTTGCTTAAGCAGGGGGTTGGACTAGAAGACTCGCAAGGTCTTTTCCAACTCTGTTATTCTGTTATTATGAACCAATTTTGAGCAGCCTGTTCTTTGAGCTCTGCCCAAACAGCCTCATTTTGTGAAACACGTCTCTTAGCTGAGTGTTGCATGATAGTGACATGATAGCAGTGTTCCAATATCTCAGGGGCTACCACAGAGAAGAGGGAGTTAAGCTCTTCTCCAAAGCACCCGAGGGCAGGACAAGAAGCAATGGGTGGAAACTAATCAAGGAGAGAAGCAATTTAGAACTAAGGAGAAATTTCCTGACAGTTAGAGCAATTAACCAGTGGAACGACTTGCCTCCAGAAGTTGTGGATGCTCCATCACTGGAGGTTTTTAAGAAGATGTTGGATAACCATTTATCTGAAATGGTCTAGGGTTTCCTGCCTAAGCAGGGGGTTGGATTAGAAGACCTCTAAAGTCCCTTCAACTCTGCTCTTCTGTTCTGTTCTATTACAGATATTGATTCATTTCCCCAACAAACAATACCTGCTATGAAATTAAAGATGGAAGTCATCAAGGGCTTTGGAAGAAAAATGAGTTTGCAGTGGATGACATGATCCCATTCTACTGTCCACAGCATTGCTATGACAGCTGTTAGAAGAGCTGTTATCATGGAAATACGAATGGTATTCAGGTAAACTAAAAGGAAAAGGAAAAGAGACAGATCGATCACGACGGTTAGGGTATAAACTCATATTTCCTGTCATTGATGCCGAAAGAAAAGGTAATTATTTCAAGGATGGTGCAACCAAGCCGAGCCTGAATTCTATTGCTCCCTGGTCAAAGAGTTCAAAAATATGAATCCATTTTTAAACGGAGATTACCTGGTTTGGGAAAGCGGATAAGCCAGTTTACTCGCAGCCAATAGAATTGGACCTCCTGCCTTTGCTCTAGAATAGTATTTCCCAACCTCAGCGATTGTCCAGAATATGTGGACTTCAACTCCCAGAATTCCCCAACTCAGCAACTGAGGTTGAGAAACACTGCTCTAGTCTAGAGTGCAGAAATGCAGCATAGTAAACAACGTATTAAAAAAAAAATCAGGATGCAAATGGTTTTTGGAGGCGACATTTTTGTTTTCGGACAGAAGAACAGTGGAAAGCAAGTTTTGGTTTGGTACTTAAGACATCTGGCTAGAAACCTGACGATGCGAGTTCTAGTCCTGCCTTAATCATGAAAGCCACTTGGGTGACTTCGGGCCAGTCACTCAGTTCTCTCAGCCCAACCCGTCTCACAGGGTTGTTGTTTTTGGGACAAATAGGAGGAGGAAGGAATACTATGTATTTTTGCCCCTTTGTTGTGGCCCGCCAGTGGCCAGCAGATCTGGGAGCAGATTCGGACAGTGAGGAGGTTGGGGAGGAACACAGGCCAGTCCTGGAGTCTGGGGAAGGTTCTGATGAGAGCTCTGCATCAGAGGCAGAGATGGGGCCAGGACCGTCTGACAGTTGTCAGCTGTCTTCGGAGTCGGAAATCAGTAAGGCAAAAGAACAGCTGGATCCTGTTCCCAGTTTGTGCATGCACAGAGCTGCCAGGAGAAGGGAACAGCTAAGGAACAAGGGTCGACTCAGGAGTAAAGCCACAGGTAGACAGTGAATGGCCCCTCCACTAGGGAAAAAAGAGGAGCGAAGGGGAGGGGAGTCTGCAGGAGACGATTAGTTCATTTGGGTGAAGATCTGTTCCTGCATTATTGCCAAGTATTGTCGGTTACAATGTGGCATCTGAAAGATATCGGCCTTTCCAAGCCTGATAAAGGTCGGTAATTGTGAACTATCTTGAAAGACTGCGGGAGAGGAAAGACTTTGCTAGAAAGGAATTCACTGTAAATTAAATAAAAGGGGTTTATCAGGATGAGGACTCAGCTTCGTGTTGCTGGGGAAGCCTAGGTCAGCACACACTTCAAGTTACTTATAAAGTAATAAAGGCAGGATAAAAATCAAATAAATATGTTAAGGACCACCTATATCCTTTCCTCTCTGACCCCAAAATTCCCCTGATCAAACTGCTGACATTCAGCCTGCTGTCTGGAAACAGGAAAAAGAAAAATAGCATAAGCGGTAACATTGACTTACTGCCTTATTGAAAAATATTAGGAGACAATTTCTAATCCCCCCCCCTGAAAATTTCATTAAAGAATGCCCACAAATTTTGCTTCATTACCCCACTCACTCTGACCTTCCTTTCTTTCCTCTAAAAAGAAGTGAATTTCTTGGCCACTGCAAAATTTCCAATTTCTGCTGTGCAAGGAGGGAGTTTGATCTATCATTAATCATCATTAATCATCATCATTAATCCTGGCCAGAATACAGTCTCTTTTTTTTTGCACAGCTCTCCGTAAGCTAGAACTAGCAGCTAGTGGGGGGGGGGAAATCAGGGGTGAAATGCTCCCAGTTCAGACCGGATCGCCTAATCTGGTAGTGATGGCAGCGGGTGGTTCGGAGAACCAGTAGCAAAAATCCCTGCAACACCCCCCACTACCACCACCATGCCCAGTTGACTGGCGATCATTAGAGGTTGGGGTTTTTTTTACTTTTAAAAGCATTTTTTCTACAACCTCTTCAGCCGAAAAAATGCTTTTAAAAGTAAAAAAAAAAACAAGCCTCTGATGATCACGTGGCTCAGCTGGGATCACCAGAGGCTTTTAAAAGCATTTTTTTCTACAACCTCTTCGATTGAAGAGGCTATAAAAAAAATTGCCTTTAAAAGCCTCTTTTGATTCCAGTTAAGTTGCCTGATCATCGGAGGCTTTTAAAAGCATTTTTTTCTGCAACTTCTTCGGCTGAAGAGGTTGTAGAAAAAATGCTTTTAAAAGTAAAACGAAAAAAAAATTGGCCACGCCTACCCAGTCACATTACCCCCCCCCCACCAAGCCACGCCCACACAACCGGTAGTAACAAATTTTAGATTTCACCCCTGGGGGAAATCTGTGATTGCTATGAATTGTATCTGGAAAAAAAAATTGTAAGAACATAGTTGATAAAAATTTTCCAATATGCTCCTTCCCCACCCACCCCCTAAAAGTAATATTTTTTTGCCTTTCTTTTGACAGAAGATTAGAGCACCTATTTCACCACTTCAATTGATTCTAAAAAGACCAATAAAAAGCACCCTGTGAAAGATCACCCTTTTAGCAATAGCAATAGCACGTAAACTTATATACCGCTTTACAATGCTTTCCAGCCCTCTCTAAGCAGTTTACAGAGTCAGCCTATTTCCCCCAACAATTTGGGTCCTCTTTTTACCCACCTTGGAAGGATGGAAGGCTGAGTCAATGAGTCAACCTTGAGCCTGGTGAGATTTGAACTGCCAAATTGCAGGCAGCCGGCAGTCAGCAGAAGTAGTCTGCAGCATGGCACTCTAACCACTGCACCACCGTGGCAGATAATGCCACAAAATGCCACCTCTCATGACACAAATTGTTGGCCATCAATGCAAAAGGGATGGGGACCACATGGGACCTGGCTTGACCACAGACGGCCCATCCCAAATAAATTTTAATCTAACTAGTAAGAGTCTAGGGCAGGGCTGTCAAACTTGGGGCCCATGGGCCAGATGCGTCACACGCTGGCCACGCCCGTGCCCAGTTTAGCAAAGGAGGGGGAGTCGCGATATGTCATGTGACAACAACGTGACAACGTGAGTCTAGGGTGTCCCAAGGCCAGGAAAATACCTTGAAATTGAAGGAACGCTTCAATGATATCACAAGCAACGCCAAGTCAAGAAACACCAAAAATTTGGGGCGGTAAGAGAAGGACTGTCTTTGCTGGTAGGTATTTCCTTATTTGAGGACTTATCTTATATTTCTCTCTACAGTTTGCGTGCATATTCAGCTAAAGTTCACAGGTTAATAGTGCTATTTTCATTTGACCCTCTGTAGCATACCATCAGAAGACTGCATGGACTGGCATCCATACCTCCTGGAACAGATGACCCAGAGTCCAGCACTGTGAATATCGGTGTCAGGAAAATGCATAGTCCATCCATGAGAACCAAGCGTTAGCATTATGAGCATGACATTAAGAAAGCAAAGGGAAAAGCATACGAGTCTAGGGGGTATCCTTCGAACGCATGAAGGTAAAGGCATTTTTCTTAATTTCTTCAGCTTGGATCCTTTCCTGCTCCCAGTAGCACCCTGAAAAGTAGAAGGGACTGGTAAGGGAGCCTGGGAAATGAGATTCCTGGAGAATATTCCCATTGGCTGCTGCCCAGTGTGGCCGTTTTATATGTTCTCCACCAACTGTCATGGAACTCCTGTCCACGTGATGCCGGAACTATTACAAGGGCTGATCAGATGTTGTGTATATCTGTTGTATAAATCAGAAGTCAGAGTGAGGGACAAATAAGAGCGATGACACAGTTTTGGTCACCACATTACAAAAAAGTTGTTGAGTCTTTGGAAAAAAAAGTGCAGAGAAGAGCAACTAAGATGATTAAAACCTATGAAGAACAGTAGCAGGATTTGGGTATGGCTACTCTAGAGAAAAGAAGGACTAGGGGTGACACGATAGCAGTATTCCAGTATTTGAGGAGCTGCCACAAAGAAGATGGGATCAAATTATTTTCCAAAGCAGCAGAGGGCAGGACAAGAAACAATGGATGGAAACTAATCAAGGAGAGAAGCAGCCTGGAATGAAGAAGAAATATCCTTAATGAACATTTACATGAACAGTTAATGAACATGAAAGTGAGAAAAATTAACCAGTGTAATAGCTTGATTCCTGAAGTTGTGGGTGCTTCATCACCGGAGGTTTTTAAGAAGAGACTAGACAGCTACTTGTCTGAAATACAGGTTCTCCTGCTTGAACAGGAGTTTGGACTAGGAAATCTCTGAGGTTGCTTCAAGCTCATTTTTAAATAATTAACTACCAACTGCAGATGGGGAAAAAAATAAACTCCGAAGACAATGAAACATGGATAATGTTTTGCCATCAGTCCCCTTCCCCCATTGCTTTCTTCTTTCCTACAAACAGTTCACATCTCGTTTTGAAAGTTTCAGTGGAGGAAATTGCAGGTGGGTTTTATTTCTGGGGAGTGGGCAAGCGTTAGTCACAGTGGTTTTTCTTGGCAAGACTTTCGAAAACAGGTCACCAGTCTTCCGAGAGAGAGAGAGAGAGAGAGAGAGAGAGAGAGAGAGAGGGAGGGAGGGAGGGGAGGGGAGGGAGGGAGGGAGGGAGGGAGAGAGAGAGAGAGAGAGAGAGAGAGAGAGAGAGAGAGAGAGGGAGGGAGAGAGAGAGAGAGAGAGAGAGACTGGTTAACAGTCATCTAGTTCAGGGGTCTCCAAGCTTGGTAACTGCAGCCAGCAAACTCTGGGAGTTGAAGTCCACAAGTCTTAAAGTTGCCAAGGTTGGAGACCTCTGATCTAGTTGACCTCCTGCCGAAGGTCAAAACTAGTCTCCTGGTTTATAGCCTGGTGACTTTATTAAAGAGGAATTATTGATTACAAAATTCACTCCAGGTTGAACAGAAGAAGAGACTGGATAGCCACTTGTCTCATATTGTATAGGGTGCAGTGGTGGGTTGCCCCCGGTTCGCACCAGTTCTATAGAACCGGTAGTAAAACCGGAGGGAGGCTCCGCCCACCAACCCCGACGTCATCAAAACGCTTCTGCGCTTTGGCCCCATTGCAAACCGGTAGTAAAGGTAAGTAGAACCCACGCGATAGGGTCCCCTGCTTGAGCAGAGGGCTGGACTAGAAGTCCTCCAAGGTCCCTTCCAGCTCTATTCTGATTGAAGATAGTTGGGAGGGACCTTGGAGGTCTTCTAGTCCAGCCCCCTGCTCAAGCAGGAAACCCTATACCACTTCAGACAAATGGTTGTCCAATCTCTTCTTAAAAACCTTCAGTGTTGGAACACCCACAACTTCTGGAGGCAAGTCGTTCCACTTGTTAATGTTTGGTTGCATTGGTATATTAGTGACTACATCTTAGGTACTTTTTCTTTTCTCTTTTTATTGCAATATTATAGCGGCTACTTGTTCATTTATAGGCAGCCTAAAATGCCATCTTAAGCTGTGACATTTAAAAATGATTATGGTTTACACCTTTATCCTCATAATTATCTCTGTGGTGGTTGAGGGTGAGGTAATGATTAACTCAACGCACACCCTGAAAAATTTATAGCCGAGCAGAGATCAGGAGACAGTTTCCTAATTCTTGATTGACACTCCCGATATCACATAGCTGCTATGTATATACAGGGAGAGAAAATAGCAACACACACATGGATGCACAACATACATATTATGGAAACCTCTTTCCAGCTGAGCATGGACACGCTGAATTGAGTTTACTAGTGAAGAGCAAGGAGATACATACAAAAAGGCCATCTGGGAGATGATGCGTTTGCGACAGGAAAAAGTCCTGCCTAAGAATTGGGGTTTAGAAAATTCAGCGCAGTTGAAACAGAGCACAGGTAAATATGGTCAATGTTGGCCCAGAAGTCTAATCGACAAGGAAAGTAGTCTGTAACAAAAAAAAAAAAAAAAAAAAAAAAAAAACATTAAAAACGTTAAAAACATTTGCATGGCTGGCTCACAGAAATTTGACAAAAAGAACCAAAACCGCAGTATAAAACCTCGAATTACAACAGGTCCTTTAGCAGGGGTGGAATGCTACCGGTTTGGACCGGTTCGCCTGAACCGTTTGTAATAAAAGCTACCAGTTTGGGTGAACCGGTAATTAAAAAATGCTACCAGTTCGGATGAAATGGTATTTCCGATAATCAGCTGTGCCTTTCTAGTGAATCTAAATTGCGCGGCACAGCTGTGCCCCCCCCTTGCTGTTCTACTTACCTTAGAAAAGCCTTCTTCAGCTTCTTTTTTCAGCGCTGTGCGGTAGCGCCTGCAGTGCGCATGCATGTGAAGCCTGTGTTTGGCACGCATTGTGCATGCGCGCATGCAGCGAACCTTTAGCAGACTTCAGAGCACTTCACCCTTGTCCTTTAGTGTATGTTCAAAGTTACAACGGCACTGAAAAAAAGTGTCTTATGACTGTTTTTTCACACTTATGACCATTGCAGCATCCTGCATGGTCACATGATCAAAATTCAGAAGCTTGGCAAGTGGTTCGTATTTATGACAGTTGCAGAGGCCCGGAATCACACGATCATGATTTTCCTGATGAGCAAAGTCAACGGGGAATCCAGATTCCCTTAACAACCATGGTTTGTTGCAATGGTTCCCTTAACAACTGTGGCAAGAAAAGGCATACAGTGGGGCAAACAAATGTTTCATTTAGCAACATAAATTTTGGGCTCAACCATGGTCGTAAGTCGAGGGCTACCTGTGTATAAGCCAGTAAGGGTAATCAACGTTGGTTCACAAGTCTAGTCAACAAAGAAGTCAGTCTGTCAGGGTTCCAATTAACACTCTCAATGAAAGAAAACTCAGAGACTTGAAGTTCCTCAAAGCTACATTTTATTAGAGATGTCATATTGGCACATCTGGGAAAACCCGAATCTGAAAGTTTCCAGGTTTTCCCCACCCAAAGGAAAGTTCAAGTCCCTTCCCCTGCACCCACAAGTCCATCACATGGTCCAATCAATGCACCGTCCCAATTGGAGATGCCTCCCAGTTCCAGCCATCCAAGTGCAGGGCAAGATGTCCTTGACTCTCTGAGAAAGGAATGTTATTATGACTATATATCACCCATGCTCCATACCATCCCCCCTCCCAGTTTCCCACAGTAGTAAACGTAGCAAGTCTGAAGGCCCAATGCAAAAGATGGCTTCCAGGCCTGACAGTCACATGATCAAAATTCAGAAGCTTGGCAAGTGGTTCGTTTTTATGACGGTTGCAGAATCCTGGAATCACACGATCACCTTTTCCTGATGAGCAAAGTCAATGGGGAATCCAGATTCACTTAACAACCACTTAACAATTGCGATGGTTCCCTTAACCACTGTAGCAAGCAAAGACATACAGTGGGGTTAACAAATGTTTCACTTAGCAACATAAATTTTGGGGTCAACTGTGGTCGAAAGTGGAGGGCTACCTTGTCAGAATATTCATGCCTGGAAAGACATGATAACAAGGTAACTAGCTGCCAATTGGGAGCTGAGACACAGACTGGAGCCAGGGCGTGTCTTAGACTGCAGCTTCTGATTCTGTGCAGAGAATTGAAACGGAAACTATTCAGAGTGAGTGTGTGTTAATGTCAACTTGCAAAGTTTTCCAGACCAACTTTCAAGTTGCCATAAGCAGGATGGGGAGAACTGACGAAGCTGCTCAGCTGCCCCAACGGAAAATAGATTCAAAGATCTATTTTCAAATAGATTGTCAAAGATTATTGAGGTCAGCAGGAGGGGTGGGGTTTTTCAGCCCGCCAACATGGTCCATTGGAGAACGTGATTTATGACATGCCCAGGGAGGAGGAAGGGAGGAACAGGGTCATAGGGGCCCGCAAATCACATGAGGTTAGAGCTGACTCTGTTTGAGTAATTGCCGGAATGGTGCTCCTAATAAATGACTGGATTTCTTTTGAAACTTGGCTCGAGGCTCATGATTTAATTAGAGCATCTTTCGGAAACTTCACAGTTAATCTCTCTTCTGCTGTACTCTGTGTGTGAACATGTCTGCTGATCTGAGCTGAAGAACCACTGTTGGTATTGTAAATATATTTTATCTGTTATTATGAATATAAAGAAGTTAATGAATCAGTTATCTGTGTGTGCTTCTGGATTTGATTTTTGCAAGAAACTCTGACATACCTGTGTATAAGTCAGTAAGGGTAATCAGCATTCGTTCACAGCAGGGGTGAAATGCTCCCGGTTCGGACCGGATCACCTGATTCGGTAGCGATGGAGGTGGGTGGTTCGGAGAATCAGTAGCAAAAATCCCTGCCCCCCCCCCCCCCATTGCCTGGCTGAGCTGTGCAATCATCGGAGACTTTTTTTAAATTTTTAAAAGCATTTTTCTACAACCTCTTTGGCCGAAAAAATGCTTTTAAAAGTAAAAAAAAAAAAAAGCGCCTCTGATGATCACCTGGCTCAGCTGGGATCATCAGATACTTTTAAAAGGATTTTTTCTACAACCTCTTCAGCCAAAGAGGTTATAGAAAAAATGTTTTTAAAAGGAAAAAAAGCCTCTGCCGATCAGGCAAGTCAGCTGGGATCATCAGAGGCTTTTTTTTTTTTTAAAAAAGAAAGCCTCTGCCGATCAGGCAAGTCAGCTGGCATCATCAGAGGCTTTAAAAGCATTTTTTTTTTTGCAACCTTTTCAGCTGAAGAGGTTGTAGAAAAAATGGTTTTAAAAGTAAAAAAAAAAAAGTTGGCCATGCCCACTCAGTCATATTACACACACACACACACACACACACACACACCCACACACCCAAGCCATGCCCACAGAACCGGTAGTAACAAATTTTACATTTCACCACTGGTTCACAGGTCTAGTCGACAAAGAAGTCAGCCAGCCTCTCGGTTAAAGAACCAGGAAAATAGACCTGAAATTGCTGCTGTTTTTCCATAAAAGAGATCGGTGATGTTGCAAATACAGTTGGTCCTTGACTTACAACATTTAGTGACCGTTCCAAGTTACAAGGGCACTGAAAAAAGGGGGACTTACGACTGTTTGTCACACCATTGTAGCAACCCCATGATTTACATTTGGATGCTTGACAACTGATTCACATTTATGACGGTTGCAATGTTGGTTCGGTTTCGGGTTAGGGTTCTTTAAGTAATGCTGAATAATATTCCAAAGTTTGTAAGGTATTATGGACTAGATTTGAAAACAGAAGAATGAATGAAATATCATCCCCCACAGCAAAGAGAAGCAGAGATGGCTAAACTGATTCTTTTATCCAAATAAGAGATTCAATTTAATGTTGTCTCTATTTTGAAATGGCTTCTGGATTCTGTGGGTTTACAATGGGGGGGAGGGGAGAAAGAATGAAAGTTTGATTCTGTTTTTGTAGATTTAGACAGGTTTATTGTTATAGAAACGGCTTGTACATACTTTTGTGTAAAAGCAAAAAGTTGTGGTTGTAATGTTGTTACCTTCTACGGTGCTAAAGAGAGTCGGAAGTCGGTGTCTTTATCCCCCCTCCTGTTAGGCTATGTTCCTCCTTTTTCCCTCCCTCTCTTCTTACTTTTCCATGTTTTTTTTCTTTGTATTTTATACTTTGATAAACTAATAAAAAGTTAAATAAAAAAAAAATGTTACAAGGGCCCTGAAAAAAAGGACTTACAACCATTTTTCACACTTACAACCCTTATAGCATTCCCACAGTCACCGGATCATAATTTGGATGCTTTGGCAACTGACTCATATTTATGACAGTGGCAGTGCCCTGGCGTCATATGATCAGCTTTTTGCAACTTTTGGATCAGCAAAGTCAGCGGGGAAGCAAACGCACTTAACAACCATTGCTACTCAGTTAACAACTGCAGTGATTCACTTAACAACTGTGGCAAGCAAGGTTCGTCACATTTACGATGGTTGCAGTCTCCCAGGGTCATGGCAATCTCCTCTTACGACCTTCTGACAAGCAAAAAGAGCCTTGATAGTACAAGGGTTTAGTGCACCCTGTTATTAACACAGCTGCCTGCAATTTCTGCTGGTTCGAATCTCTCCAAGGCTCAAGGTTGACTCAGCCTTCCATCCTTTCTAAGGTAGGTGAAATGAGGACCCAGTTTGTGGGGGCAATAAGCTGACTTTGTATAAAATATACAAAAGAATGAAGGCTATTGCTTAAAGCATTGTAAGCCGCCCTGAGTCTCCGGAGAAGGGCGGCATATAAATCAAATTAAAAAAAAAAAAAATCCATGGGGAAACCAGATTCACTTAACAACCGTCAGCAGTGGGTTTCCAATATTCTTACCACCAGTTCGCCATACATGCGCACACCTTCTGCACATGCTCCTGGCCTTGAAAACGTCCCTAAATAGGATGGCATAGAGCTGGGGTAGGTGGATGGGCCCACCCTCCATTTCCCAACAGTTTCCACCTGCGATTTCCACTACCAGTTCCCACCCATGATTCCCGCTACCAGTTCCCACCCGCGATTTCCGCTACCAGTTCGCCCGAACTGATAGGACCCAGCTAAATACCACCTCTGACAACCGTGTTTCTAATTTAAGAACTACCGTGATTCACTTAAGCAATGTGGTGAGAAAAGTCATAAAATGGGGCAAGACTCAAAATTTCTCATTTAACATCATACATTTTGGGCTCCATTGTGGTCGTACGTTGAGGATTAACTGTACCCTGTGTCAGTCCCTCAAGCTGCACTTCGTTCAGGGCTGACATAGAGAAGAAGGGGAAGCATCTGGTAAGAGACCGTTTGACACTTCACCCAGTTAATTCCCTGGAGAGATTATTCCCTAGGAGATGAGATGGGAGGGGGGGGGAATTCCCATGAGCTTAGTTAGTAGATAGGAGTAGAATGACGTGGAAGATGGCCAATCAGAACAGGAGAGCAAGCCAGGAAGGGAAGGGTTTTGGAGCAGGAACTCATTGCTGGCTGCAATGAGTTTTGGAACAGAATATTGTGCTAATAAATGAATGGGTTTTCATAAAGAACTTGGCTGAAGTGCGATTTATTTTGAGACGACTTCGAACCTTGACAGACAGACAGCAATCCTTTCCAAGCCAAACTGGCTGACTTCCAGATCTCCAGCTCCCTTCCAGACGTATGGAGTGAGTGGCGGAATAGTCCTGACGTTATAGCGGATAAGCACCGAACTCCCCAAAGACAATTTCAAGTGGGAGAGAAGGTCTACCTCTCTACCAAGTATTTGAGACTTAGACTCCCGAGCAGGAAACTGGGCCCGAAGTTTATAGGATCATTCCCTATAGTAAAAGTAATCAACCCGGTCGCAGTACAACTACAGCTGCCCCGATTACTAGGAAGGATACACCCCGTTTTTCACAGTAGACTCCTGAAACCTGTAGTGGGGTCGACTTTAAGACCGGTGCCATGTGACCCCCCTGAGCCTCTGGTTATTGGGGGCCACACTCACTATGAGGTATAGCGAATTCTCGATTCAAGGTGGCACAGGGGGCACCTCCAGTATTTAATCAAGTGGAAGGGTTACCCCTTATCAGAGGCCTCTTGGGTGAAAAGCAGAAACATTCAAGCTGACCGCCGTATAGCCAAATTCCATGCAGAACATCCGGGCAAGGCGGGAGGGGACGGGCACACACTCCCGGCCGGGGTACCGGTAGTTAACTTGTTGTTTGTCTTACACAGGTCACCCTGGGAAAATGAAGTGGGAGGGGCCGGATGTCAGCCCCTCAAGCTGCACTTCATTCAGGGCTGACATAGAGAAGAAGGGAGAGCATCTGGCAAGAGACCGTTTGACACTTCACCCAGTTAATTCCCTGGAGAGATTATTCCCTAGGAGATGAGATGGGAGGGGGGGGAATTCCCGTGAGCTTAGTTAGTAGATAGGAGTGGAATGACGTGGAAGATGGCCAATCAGAACAGGAGAGCAAGCCAGGAAGGGAAGGGTTTTGGAGCAGGAACTCATTGCTGGCTGCAATGAGTTTTGGAACAGAATGTCGTGCTAATAAATGAATGGGTTTTCATAAAGAACTTGGCTGAAGTGCGATTTATTTTGAGACGACTTCGAACCTTGATACCCTGTCTGTTTTTGTGCAGGCACGCACGTCTGTGTCTCTGTGTGGATTTATTTGTATTTGATGTCTCTGTGCATTTTTAAGGGAGTTGAGAAAAAGGGAAAGCATGAAAATGATACTGTTGTTGTGGTCCACCAGCAGCCTGCGGAGCTGGCAGCGGAGTCGGACAGCGATGAGGCTGAGGAAGAACATGGGCCAGTCCTGGAGGCTGGGGAAGGCCCAGATGAGGGCTCTGCGTCAGAGGCAGAGATGGGGCCAGGGCCATCTGGGAGTGATGTGCGGACTTCGGAGCCTCCAGAGGCTGACAGTAGAGAGGCAGAGGAACAGGAGGAGCCTGTTCCTAGTGCACACATGAGAAGAGCTGCCAGAAGGCAGGAGCAGCTAAAGCAGAGAGGACGACTTGGCAGTAGGGCCAAGAGATGATTGGCCCCTCCCATAAGGTTTAAAAGACCAGCAATGGCTCTTGGCTTCTTTGCCGGAAAACAACTGTTGAGAGAATTGCTTCTTGTTTGACTAGTTATTTCTTCTGTTCCTGAACTGTTGCCAAGAAAAGCCTTTGGCAGTTTGCCTAATAATCCCAAGGTCAGAGATAAACTAAAGACTGGTGTTTTAAAGACTTTGCTTTCATTTCATTTAGAATACGCTGAGAATGAGTTAATTCTCAGCTGTTTTAATAAAATTTGTTTATTTTTGGGAACTGTTTTGCATTTAATATCAACTACGGGTCACAACAACTGTTTGGAATATTTACGTACAGCTCCAGCGGGGCTTCAATTGCGCATTCACTGCTCCAGACAAAATGTGGCTCTAAAATAAGCTGCGACAGAAAATCCCTAATAGGGCATTTCGATTCTGCTTCAAGAAAAAGGAAATGAGATCAATAAATAAAAAGCCACACTGAGTAACTTTAAACATATAAACCAAGGAGCATTTCCAAAGCATTTTTGGATGTAGTTCTAGTTCGTTTAAAGAAGAAATATTCTTTCCAAATCTCTAAACCACATTCCATGGTCTGGAGCTTTTTCAGTTCCCTGGAATTACGTTTGATATGGTTTCCTCTTCTTCTTCGATTTCCTGGAGTATATTATGACACAATCCTGCAAAAACTGGAAGGGACAAAGAAGAAGAAGTCAAAGAAACGTGCATCGCAATCTTTAGGATTTGGTGGAGACTAACTTGAAAAATACACTGAAAATTCAGCTTTGATCATCTTCACCATGAAATCCTATCCAATTCTTGTTTTGCATTGGAACATTTAGAATAGAATAGAATAGAATAGAATAGAATAGAATAGAATAGAATAGAATAGAATAGAATAGAATAGAATAGAATAGAATAGAATAACAGAGTTGGAAGGGACCTTGGAGGTCTTCTAGTCCAACCCCCTGCTTAGGCAGGAAACCCTACAGCACTTCAGACAAATGGTTATCCAAAATCTTCTTAAAAACTTCCAATGTTGGAGCATTCACAACTTCTGGAGGCAAGTTGTTCCACTGATTATTTATTATTTATTTATTTATTTTATTAGATTTCTATACCGCCCTTTTCCCGAAGGACTCAGGGCGGTGAACAGCCAAAAGTTAAAACACAGAAATACAAAATTTAAAATAGATTAAAACAGATTAAACAATTTGGCTAAATTTTAAAAATATCCCATAATTAAACAAACTAAAATTAGTGTTTAAAATCTGAATTTAAAAAATTTTAAAAGGGAGAAGATTTAGGCCAGGCAAGCTTGATGAAATAAAAACGTTTTAAGCGCGCGGCGGAAGGTGCGCAGATCCGGGATCCTCCGTATCTCCGGGGGGAGCTCGTTCCAGATCGTAGGTGCCCCCACAGAGAAGGCTCTCCCCCTAGGGGCCGCCAGTCGACATTGTTTGGCCGACGGCACCCGGAGGAGCCCCTCTCTATGGGAGCGTACTGGCCGGTGGGAGGCTATTGGTGGTAGCAGGCGGTCCCATAGATAACCAGGTCCTAAGCCATGGAGCGCTTTAAAGGTGGTAACCAGAACCCTGAAGCGCACTCGGAAGACCACCGGGAGCCAGTGCAGCTCGCACAGGAGAGGTGTTACATGGGAACTCCACGTTGCTCCCATAACCACCCATTAATTGTTCTAACTGTCAGGAAATTTCTCCTTAGTTCTAAGTTGCTTCTCTCCTTGATTAGTTTCCACCCATTGCTTCTTGTCCTGCCCTCAGGTCCTTTGGAGAATAGCTTGACTCCCTCTTCTTTGTAGCAGCCCCTGAGATATTGGAAGACTGCTATCATGTCTCCCCTAGTCCTTCTTTTCATTAAACTAGACATACCCAGTTCCAGCAACCATTCTCTATATTTCATTCCTGTCTGAGCTACATCATGAGCTAATTGCTAAGGAGATGGTCTGGAAGAGAAAAACTTGCTACTTTCTCTGCTTGCATAAAAATGCTGTTTTGAAATCTCATTCATTCTAAGTTCTATGAAGCTGCACAAACCTCATTCTTTCTAACTTCTAAGAAAAACAGAATAACAACATTGGAAGGGATTTTGGAGGTCCTTCTAATCCAACCCCCTGCTCAAGCAGGAGACCGTACACTATTTCAGACAACTGGCTGTCCAATCTCTTCTTAAAAACCTCCACTGATGAAGCACCCACAACTTCTGAAGGCAACTTCTGTTCCACTGGTTGATTGTCCTCACTGTTAGGATGTTTCTCCTTAATTCCAGGTTGCTTCTCTCCTTGATTAGTTTCCATCCATTGTTTCTTGTTTTGCCCTCTGGTGCTTTGGAAAATAAGTTGACTCCCTCTTCTTTGTGGCAACTTCTCAAATACTGGAAGACTTTGGAGGCCTTCTAATCCAACCCCCTGCTCAAGCAGGAGACCCTATATCATTCCAGACAAGTGGCTGTCCGATCTCTTCTTAAAAACCTCCAGTGATGGAGCACCCACAACATCTGGAGAAGCTACACACATATTTCTGATGTCCCGCCATTTTGTGTTTTCATCACAGTAAATGAGAAGTCAATGGAAACACCAAGCCAAGCTTGGCCTGTCTTGAAAGAACTAAGCAATCTTGAGGCTGGTTAATATTTGAATGGGCAACCCCTAGGAAATCTCTGAACTCCAAACTAATTGCAAAGTTGACAAAACACTGCAGAAGGACCCAGTGGCAAAACACTTCTGTATGGTTAAGGAAACACACATCCTGGATTCACCCAGAGCAAATTAGCTTCAAAGGTGTCTTTAATTAAACCAAGATGGTTTATCTTGAAAAACAATCGGAAGCTCAATTTGGAAAAAGGAGCTTAGGAGGGATGGAGCCCATGTTTCATAATACCACCACCGAACTTACCAGCAACGAGGGAGATGGGGAAGGAAGACCAGGCCAGCCAGAAGGAAAATCCACGGTCTTTATATTCCACCTCATAAGTGTAATGTCCAGTATAAACTGACATTGCAATCATTGTACCCACCGCTAGGAAGAAATGAATTGAAATGTGTTAGAGATAGAGGATTGGTTCTAAAATATCATGGCTAATTGTGATAATGCGATTGCATACAGCACACAACAAAACCATCAATGTGCAGGCAAACTGACCCAAGGTATTTGTCCATCTTTTTTTTAAAAAAAAAGATAATATGCAAACAATTGCTTCGCTTTTGTGTGTGTGGTCGGGAGTGTGATAACCCAGCAAAGTCAAGTGACACATTTGTCGAAGTTTTGAAAGGCCGAGGGGAAAATGCTTAACGCATTGTAAGCCGCCCTGAGTCTCTGGAGAAGGGCGGCATATAAATCAAATTAAAAAAGAAAAGATTTGCCATCAGAGTCTTAAGTCTAATATATTGTGAAAATCCAACCGCTGTGTTATTTTTCCCAATGTTTAATAGCCTTAAGTTTTATTTTCAACGGTTGGTTAGAAAAGCAGGAATAAAATTTCCTCAAAAATGTTTCAAGAAAAAGAGACGCCGAGAAGAGAAACTATGAATGAGCTGAAGAAGAAAAAGTGGGTGTGACCAGACTCTCATATCCAAAAAGACAGGATATAGCTTAACCTTTAATATAAAATCAGTTGAAGCCATCCATTAATATAAATATCCCAGAATTTTTCAGGTTTAACTTCATATAAACATCACCCTCAAATCTTAAACACAAAGCATTCTAGATATTCATTTTTTGGTCATCAGCTTCTCAAAACTTTAAAGGATTGGGGGAGGACTACCCAGCCCTTTTCAAAATACTTTTCTAAATGAGGCCAACTAAAAGATTTGTGGGCAATTAAGTGGGCAACTAAGATGATCGAAGCCCTGGAGACTAAATCATGTGAAGAACGGCTGCAGGATTTGGGTCTGTCTAATCTAGAGAAAAGAAGGACTAGGGGTGACATGATAGCAAGGATTCCAGTATGAATCAGCTGAAGAAGAAAAAGTGAGCGTGACCAGACTCTTATATCCAAAGAGCTTAACATTTAATATGAAATAAATTGAAGCCAGTGGTGCTATTCAGCTGGCTCTATCCGGATCGGGAGAACCGGTAGCAGTGGCTGTGGGAGGCTCCGCCCACCCGCCCAGACATCATCATGTCCTGTTTTCAACACTCTGCGCATGCACAGAAGATCCTGCACATGCATAGAGGGGGTGCTTGCGCTCCCATTTGTGATCCGGTAGCGAAGGTAAGTGAATGCCATCTCTGGTTGAAGCCATCCATTAATATAAATATGCCCAAATTTTTTCAGGTTTAACTTCATATAAATATCACCTTCAAATCTTAAATACAAACCATTTTAGATATTCATTTTTTTGGTCAGCAGCTTCTCAAAATTTTAAAGGAGGGGGGTGGGGAACAGTGGTGGGTTCAAACCGGCTTTACTACCGGTTCTTTTCGTGCACGCGCTTTGCGCGCGATTGCCGCGCGCAAGCTCGCTTCGTTTACATGGACGCCAAACCTGCGCTCTGCGCAAGCACATTAGGAATATGCCCAGCTGAGGTGCGGCAATCCACTCTGCTGCACCTATCAGCTGTGCTAAAAATAAAGAAATATAAGGTAGAAATAACGCGGGGGGCGGGCAGGAGGGCCCAGCTCCCGGACAAAGAAAACCGGTTTGGTGACGTCACTGCTACCGGCTTGGCCAAACCGGGCTGAACCAGGAGAAACTCACCACTGGTGGGGAAGAGTATCACAATACTTTTTTAACTGGCCCAAGGTATTAGAGAAATTATGTGTGTAGTTTCAGGGGATTAACTGCCATTAAGGGAAACACACAAGGGCAATGACAATAAAGTGTGTGAGAGTTCAGCATATAAGAGGAAGTGGTTTAGAGAAGTACTGGCCCATAGAGGAAACTGATTGTGGGAAACCAGAACTAAAGCATCCCAATCATGTCTAATTATAAAAGCGACTTTATATGTGGTTGAAGAGCTGAGGCTAAGAAGAACCTGTCATCATTTCACAGAGCATAATAAATAGCAGGAGCACTTAGACTTATATACCGCTTCACAGTGCTTTACAGCGCTCCCTAAGCAGTTTACAGAGTCAGCCTTTTGCCCCCAACAATCTGACTCCCCATTTTACCCACCTCTTCTTAAAAACCTCCAGTGATGGAGCACCCACAACCTCAGGTGGCAAGCTGTTCCACTGGTTAATTGTCCTCACTCTTAGGAAGTTTCTCCTTAACTTTAAGGGACCAAAGCCAATCCATTCTGATTCAGAAAAGGAATTTGGGGTTGCAGATACCTGGCATTAAGACGGATTGATTGAATCTTTTGGTCAGGAACTTGTTCGTCTTCCAGATGTACAGCAGGAGGAGAATAATGGGGAGTATGATTGAATATCCTGCCGCTGTTCCCAGAAGCCAAATGACAAAGATTTCGTATACTGCAAAAGAATAATGAGAGAACATTCAGAATGCAAAACAAGACAAGACTTTGGAGTTACATTATAGTAGGCTGGGTTCACATAACACTATAATCCTAAACCCCAGGTTCGTAAATACAGGTAGTCCTCAACGTATGACCAAAATTGAACCCAAAATTTCTGTTGTTATGTGAGAAAGTTGCCAAGCGAATTCTGCCCTATTTTACGAGTTCTCCTGCCAGAGTTGTTACATGAAACACTGTCCTTGTTAAGTGAATCTGGTTTCCCTGTTGACTTTGTTTGTCAGAAGAGCCAGGAATACCGCAAACCACCATAAATATGAGTCAGTTGCCAAGCATCTGAATTTTGATCGCATGAAAAACATGGGCATACTGAAACAGTCATAAGTCTGAACAACGGTCATAAATTACTTTTTTCAGTGCCGGTGCAACTTTGAAATGTCACTAAATGAACTGTTGTAAGTCAAGGACTACCTGTACAGTTGCTAGCTGACTTTATGGCTTATTTTTTTTTTTAATTTGATTTATATGCCGCCCTTCTCCGAAGACTCAGGGCGGCTTACAATGCGTTAAGCAATAGCCTTCATCCTTTTGTATATTTATACAAAGTCAGCTTATTGCCCCCACAACTGGGTCCTCATTTCACCTACCTTAGAAAGGATGGAAGGCTGAGTCAACCTTGAGCCTTGGCGAGATTCGAACCCTGCAGTAATTGCAGGCAGCTGGTCTTAATAACCAGCTTAATAACAGGGTGCCTTAAACCCCTGTACTACCAAGGCTCTTATTATGCCCAATAACTCATCCTTACGGTGGCTATACCTCGTGGCTAATGATAGGGTTTTGACAACAGCTTAGATCACACACTGCCAGTTTCTAATCCAGGCATGGGGGAAGCTATGATACACGTATCTGTGATGACTTGGGGCGTGGCATGAAAGCAACACAGCCAGAGAACCGGTATGAGTCCCTTTATTGGCACCAACTTTGCCCCCAATGTCCCTTTTACTCTCCGGCCTGGAAAAAGGCTCTCCCACAAACCTGCAGCAGCTTCCGGCTGCAGCTACTCCTGTCCAAGCGCTGTAATCAGAATGACTACAATCAATCACTCCAGCAGGGCAGGATAATGAGTCCAGGAAGCCAAGAATAATTCTAGCAAGACAAGATAAGCACACAGAAGCACGTTTCTAATTCAAACTGTCAGGAGGAATGCCGGGAATGAACGCCACAACTCTCAATACTAGATGAATTCAGCGTTTTGTTTTGTTTTTAATTTGATTTATATGCCGCCCTTCTCCGGAGACTCAGGGCGGCTTACAATGTGTTAAGCAATAGCCTTCATACTTTTGTATATTTATACAAAGTCAGTTTATTGCCCCCACAAACTGGGTCCTCATTTAACCTACCTTAGAAAGGATGGAAGGCTGAGTCAACCTTGAGCCTGGTAAGGTTCGAACCTGCAGTAATTGCAGGCAGCTGTGTTAATAACAGGGTGCTTTAGACCACTGTACTACCAAGGCTCTTTTTGTTCCCGACAAACGCCCTTCCCAACTGCCTCTCCTTTGAACTCCATCCCCAGGTGTGCCTTGTGAAGAGAACCGGGGCCCTTTCCTTCCCCGTAAACCACCCAACCCACGTTACTCACTTCTGCATTCTTCCCTGTGCCCCCTAGGATGAGGAGGAGGTGGGCCTTGGTCTTCATCTGAACCCCCTCTCCCCTGTTCTACCTCTCCCCTGCTCTGCCCAGCCTGACTTTGCCCTTCCCCAGTTTCCTCCACACCCAACTGAGCCACTCTCCCGCTCTCTGTCAGCTGTTCATCTTCCGTCTCAGATTCAGACTCCGACGGGCGCAATATATTATCAAAGGTGACATGCCAGGATTTTTTGGGTGGCATGGTAGCATTCACCGATACCAAACAACACAAATATTCTTAAAAACATTCCTTGGTCTTGCGTGATTTGCAGAGGCTGCAGAGACCATGTTATAATGTGTGTGTGTGAGAGTGTGTTCTGTGTCACAGAGCTTCCAAAAATCCCCTAAATATGGTATCTGTTTTCATACGATTTTTGCAGGTTGCGCAGGCAGCAAAAGAGCATTCTCTTAAGCCACTTCAAGAAAGAAAACCCCACCCAACCTGGCGCTGCTTCCATTTGTCCACCATTTTTAAAAAAAGAAAGAAAGAAAAGATAATATGTGAATAATTGTTTCGCTTTTGTGTGTGTGGTGGGGAGTGTGATAACCCAGCAAAGTCAAGTGACACATTTGTCGAAGTTTTGAAAGGCCGAGGAGAAAAGATTTGCCATCAAAGCCTTAAGTCTAATATGTTGTGAAAATCCAACCGCTGTGTTATTTTTCCCAATGTTTAATAGCCTTAAGTTTTATTTTCAACGGTTGGTTAGAAAAGCAGGAATAAAATTTCCTCAAAAATGTTTCAAGAAAAAGAGACACCGAGGAGAGAAACGATGAATGAGCTGAAGAAGAAAAGGTGGGTGTGACCAGACTCTCATATCCAGAGAGACAGGATATAGCTTAAGATTTAATTTGAAAACAGTTGAAGCCATCCATTAATATAAATATCCCCAAATTTTTCAGGTTTAATTTCATATAAACATCACCCTCAAATCTTAAACACAAAGCATTCTAGATATTCATCTTTTGGTCATCAGCTTCTCAAAACTTTAAAGGATTGGGGGAGGACTACCCAGCCCTTTTCAAAATACTTTTCTAAATGTGGCCAACTAAAAGATTTGTGGGCAATTAAGTGGGCAACTAAGATGATCGAAGCCCTGGAGACTAAACCATATGAAGAACGGCTGCAGGATTTGGGTCTGGCTAATCTAGAGATAAGAAGGACTAGGGGGGGTGACACGATAGCAGGATTCCAGTATTTGAGAGGCTCCCACAAAGAAGGTGGGGGTGGGGGTTTAAATTATTTTCCAAAGTACCAGAAGGCAGGACAAGAAACAATGGATGGAAACTAATCAAAGAGAGAAGCAACCTGGAATTAAGGGGAAACTTCCTAACAGTGAGGACAATTAACCAGTGGAACAGCTTGCCACCTGAGGTAGTAGGTGCTTCACTGCTGGAGGTTTTTAAGAAGAGATGGGACAGCCATTTATCTGAAATAGTGTAAGTTCTCCTGCTTGAGCAAGGGGAGAAGATCTCCAAGATCCCTTCCAGCTCCTATCCGATCCTATCCGATCCTATCCTATCCTATCCTATCCTATCCTATCCTATCCTATCCTATCCTATCCTATCCTATCCTATCCTATCCTGTTCGTATTGTTAACCATTTTCAGTGGCAAACGAGAAGCAGCTCTGGAAGCAGAGTCATTTCCCAAGAGAACTATGAACCTAGATCTTCAAAGAAACAAGCAACCTCAGGTAAGGTAGTGGCCCAGATGCGTCACATGCTGCATCCTGACAAACAGCTTACCCCAATCCAGATCCAAAGAAAAGCAGGTTGACTCAATGCAAGATTTCCACAAGTTTTCATGGTATATTCCCAGAGGAGTAATGACAACAACCCAGTTTTCGGTGAATATGCCAGCGAACAAAAGCGCAGAAGCCAGCGTCAGAAGAATAGGGCTGGAGATCTTTAGAAGAAGTAGCGGCCACCACATTATCAGTATTCCTGATTCAGGAAACTCTAGGAAATTGAGCTTCAGTTTTTGCTTCAACTCCGAGATAAGACACCTCAAGGAACCTCAGGTGAAGGATGAAATAATAGGTGGAATAATACCACAGGTAACAGAGCGTGTCAGATTAAGAGTTATGAAAGGCTTGGAACAAAGTACAGTGAGTGTCATTATACGCTCAAGATTTATTATCGTGGTTTAGAGATCAAGGAGAAAGTAGGCGGGGCTTACTTTGGCGTTGAGTCATGCCGGTCACATGACCACGGAAATGTCTTCAGACAGGGCTGGCTCTTCAGCTTTGAAACGGAGATGAGCACCACCCCCTAGAGTCAGGAACGACTAGCACATATGTGTGAGGGGAACCTTTACCTTTAATATTTTGGGGAGCTAGGTCCCAATGACCGATTCTTGTTCTCTTTGATTGCTTCAGGTCTCTTTTCTGGAACTGAGTCAAGATTCTTTGGTTCTTCTCAATTTATTTGCAAAAGTTGATCAGATGGGCATTTCCATGTCATTTTTCAGCAATGGTGATGTAGCACCTTTGAAAGCTGCCTCAAATCCTTGGTCTATTAATGCAAGGACCAGGCCTTCAGCATTGTGCTGCCCCCTGGTGGAATGCAAAAGGGTTACCCTCCCTCCCTCCCTCCCTCCCTCCCTCCCTCCCTCCCTCCCTCCTTTCTTTCTTTCTTTCTTTCTTTCTTTCTTTCTTTCTTTCTTTCTTCCTTGGGGGTGTAGTAGGGTGTCTCTAGGGGATGTGGTGGCTCAGCGGCTAAGACACTGAGCTTGTCGATCAGAAGGTCAGCAGTTCAGCGGTTCGAATCCCTAGTGCCGCGTAATGGGGTGAGCTCCCGTTACTTGTCCCAGCTTCTGCCAATTTAGCAGTTTGAAAGCACGTAAAAAATGCAAGTAGAAAAATAGCACCAGAGGGCGAAACAAGAAACAATGGATGGAAACTAATCAAGGAGAGAAGCAACCTGGAATTGAGGAGAAACTTCCTAACAGTGAGGACAATTAACCAGTGGAACAGCTTGCCACCTGAGGTTGTAGGTGCTTCATCACTGGAGGCTTTTAAGAAGGGACTGGACAGTCGCTTGTCTGGAATGGTATAGGGCCGTGATGTCGAACCTATGGCACGCGTGCCACAGGTGGCACGCGGAGCCATATTGGTGGGCACGCGAGTGTTACCCTAGCTTAGCTCCAGCGTGCTGGCCAGCTGATTATTGGGGCTTTTGGGCCCAACGGAAGTCGGCAAATAGGCTGTTTCCGGCCTCCGGAAGGCCTCCGGGGAGGTAGGGAAGGCTGTTTTTGCCCTCCCCAGGCTCCTAGAAAGGCTCTGGAGCCTGGAGAGGACAAAAAATGGGCCTACCGGGCCCACCGTGCCATCACATGCCAAAAATGGGGGAAGCATGGGGGGGGTCGCACACACATGCATTGGGGGGCAGGGCGCATAGAATTATGGGTGGGGGCACACACACACGTGACCCTCCTGCACTCCCCCAGCTTTTGGCAGGCAATGGCAGAAAGGTTAGCCATCACTGGTATAGGGCCTCCTGTTTGAGCAAGGGGTAGGACTAGAAGACCTCCAAGGTCCCTTCCAGATCTATTCCATTCCATCATATCTGATTCTCAGAAGCTGTCTCTATAGGTCCCTGCAGTTTCCTTGGGAAGATGTTTCACAAGTGCTTCCTTCCTAGAGCTGAGAGAAAACGGATGGCCCGAAGTCACCCAGCTGGCTTTTTGCTTAAGGCCAGGCTAGAACTCACAGTCTCCTGGTTTCCAGTCTGATGCTTTAACCGCTACACCGAATTGGCTCTCCCTCCTTATATTTTACGGTAAACCATGAGTGACATTCAGCTGGTCCTAGGCATTTTAGTCTGTGATCAAAATAAAATTTTCTTTATATCCATTTCCTTCTCCTTATTTATTCAGACATTGGCTACTGAACACATTTTATATTTAACAGCCCTTATTTATGGTGATTGAAGTCTTAGCTGAGTTTCTTATCAGAGGCTTAAATTCTATGTTGGACTCACTAAGTTACAAATAAGTCCCTAACTCACTGAAAATGAGTGATTACTTAGTTCCCATTAATTTCAGTGGTGCTGAGGGGTAGCTGACATAGTTGGCATCCAATTCCAATCAAGTTTCCCTTCTCCATTGAAACTCTCATGAAACACTGCAAATATTTGTGCCTTTTTATTAGAGAATATATTTTGCACATATTTAGAGTTAAAAAGTTCAGTCATTGATAAAAAAAAGTAGTTCAAATTGCATAAATTCAGTTGAATTGGAAATATCATTTTCCTCTCCAAATATTTTCAGACCTAAAGACTCTGTTGAAGAACAGATGAAAGAAGAACAGGGGATTATACAGATAGGATGTTGAAGAAGAGGTGATTTAAACAGATACAATTATAGCCTGAGAGCATATGCCATGAGTTATACAATTCTTTAGCATTCCTTATCCTAAAATGCAAAAACTCTGATTTCTAGGAAATAAAATTTTTAAAGGTGCGATATAGAAAAGGGGGAAATCTGAGATGCAACGAAGGTGAGGTTGGGGCGGGGTGTTTATCCAGAGAATTCTTGATCCCCATCAGAGGAAGAAGAGAAGGCATGGCAGGGATAATTCCATCCTATTTCTTTTGGCAGGAAGAAAATTAATTTTCTTTTTTCTTTTCCCTTGGGCAGAATGGAAATCAACTTTCCTGAAAGAATCTATGGAGATTCTCAGTCATCCAGCTCAGGGTTATCCCAAAGGTGCTTTTTAAAAAAGGCAATTGGACTCCCCCACCCCGTTGAAGATGTTTCACTTCTCATCCAAGACGCTTCTTCAGTTCTGACAGAATGGTGGAGGAGAGAAAGGATTTATATTCCTTGTAGTCATCTGGTCGTTAGTACTCTTTCTGAAAGAGGCCACCTGGAAATTTATCTATGCCCTCTGGGTCATCTGAATAGTGCAAATGGGTGTGGACCGGATGTCAGCAACCTGCGGCTCCAGAGCCGCATGTGGCTCTTTGGACCCTCTGCTGTGGCTCCCTGTCGGGTGATCCCAACACTGGCTGGCCCCGCCCCTCACCCTCCCCTTCCAGTCACTCCTCGCCTAGCCTGAGAATGTAAGGGCTACGGCAGGGGATGGAGAAGCGGGCAGGGCAGAGAGAGGGTAAGAGAGAGAAAGGCATAGAGAGAGACAGAGAGGGGGAGAGAGGGAAAGAGAGGGGGGAGGGAGGGAGGGAGGGAGGGAGAGAGACATCAAATGGGTTTTGTGGTTCCCGGTGTTTTTTAACAACCAGTTCTCTGCCCTGATGACCGGCTGGGTAGGCATGGCTAGGGGGTCATGTGACTGGTGGAAGTGAGTGATGTTGAGTTGGCCACGCCCACCCAGGTTTTGTGGCTCCCGGTTTTTTGTTTTTTTGTTTTCCTGTGGGAAATGGGTACAAATGCCTCTTTGAGTGTTTAAGGTTGCAGACCCCAAGTGTGGACCTTGGAGACCACAGATAAACCAAAAAGCGCCTTTGGTTTCCTGGAAGGAGGAAAGAAGGGAGAAGAGTAGAATTCCTGCTTTCTGGGACCTTCTTGCAAAAGTCTCCCAAAGTTCTTCACATTTGCAAATCCAAATGGACTTCAGAAAGAAATAATCTGGATATTTTAAAGAAAAATGGGATGGGGAGGGGCTGGGAATGTATAAATGTTTTTCTATGTTTAAACTACCGTATTTTCCGGCGTATAAGACGACTTTTTAACCCAGGAAAATCATCTCAAAAGTCGGGGGTCGTCTTATACGCCGGGTACCCGAATCTGAGTTGCTGGTGCTGAACGATGACACTTTGGGAGCGCCGGCAACATTGAGGGGAAGCTGTACTCCAAATTAGTTCCAACCTACAAGAGGTGCAGGCAGTGCGCGGCCCACGAGAAAGGAACGCGTCCCCACTCTACCCCAGAATTTGGGTCACCTTCCTTTCTTTCCCAGCAGTCCACGGTGAAAGCGGTGCCACGGTCAACCTGTGCCAGCGCCTTGACCACCTGGCTCTGCGTCTTCATTATGAGAAGCTCCATGCGACTTCGCATGTCTCCACCCCAATCGCGCAGCTCTCGCAATCCGCTCACCGGAGGAGCCATGAAGTGCTCGCACCGCCTTGCCAGATCTTCCTCGTCCTCCTTTCCCCATGGCTTTTCCGGTTGTAATTGCTGCTGCTGCTGCCACCAAGGCTGCTCCTTCATCTCCGCCTGCCGCACCAGACCCAGCCTGGCCAGCACCGCCGTGGCTCCTGCAGTCCAAGCGGATTGGCACCCGGGCTCGCAGGCGAAGGGTGGGAGTGCGCAGCACACTTTCCTGGCTTGGCGCCGATCCGGACGGCTGCAGAAGGAACTGGGCACCGGCTGTCATGTCTTTTCTGCTGTGCGGGATTCGGCACCTGGGCTCCCGGGGTTTAATCCTCCAGGCCGGCCCACGCTGCTCCAGGATGTTCGCTTCGGGCTCCTTGGAATCGCTGCCGGGCGGTTCTTCCCGTTGGGGCGATGGTGGGTGGCAGCGATCGGCGTCGCTTGCACTGCGGGAGCCACGGCGAACTCCTTCCCCACGAGGTATTGCTCTGCATTTCACCACCTCTTCCAGGCTCGCAGCCATCCACCATCGCCCCAACGGGAAGAACTGCCCGCCAGCGATTCCAAGGAGCCCGAAGCGAACATCCTGGAGCAGCGCTAAGTTACCTTCCGGGGTGGAGGGGTGTGTGTGGAAGAATAGGTGAAGCTAAAACGGCTTTCTCGTTCATCCCGGTGTCGGGAGAAGCGGCTTGAGGGGCGCCCGAGCTTTTAAGATTTTAACCTGGGCTAATCGGGCGGGGGAAAGAAGTGCTTTAGTCTGCAAATGAGGCAGGGTCTTGGGTTTAAAGGGTGAGGGGGGGCAGAGAAACTTTCAAGGCAGTTTTCTCTCAGCCAGAGGTAGAATCTGAACGGGAGAATATGGGCGTCGCTGCGTGGATTGCATTATTTCGCTCATTTCTGGAAATATCCCTGCGCCCCTTTTCGCCTCCCGGAATTATGTGGCTCCCACCCACCCCACCCCACAACAGATCTGCGTGAGAGGCCAGAAAACTGTGGGTTTCGTGTGTGTGTATGTAACAAAAGGTGCAGCTGTCTCTCCCCCCCCCCCCCCCGTTTCTTTCCGGCTGCAGCCTTTCTTCTGAATGGGGTCGGGCTGGATACGCCGCGAAAGAGATCGGCTTCGGGAAAAAAAAAACCGGTCTGCCGCCTTTACCACTACCTCCCCTCTCCACAAACACACACTTTTTGTTGTTGTTTGTTGCTGATAACATTCCCCCTCTCCTCCCCCCCCCAATTCCATGGGTTCAAAGCCACCGAGAGAGAGAGAGAGAGAGAGAGAGAGAGAGAGAGAGAGAGAGAGAGAGAGAGAGAGAGAGGGAAAGAAAGAAAAAAAGAGTTTTGATTCTGCCGGCTTATCGCGAAGGCATTGGAACAAGCAGGAGGCATGTAAAGTCGCGGCTTAACATTGCCGCAACGAGACTTTGGTGCCTGTTTGTGTGGACGGTGTCCATGCTCACCGCGTCCTCTGTATCGAGACCTCTTTTAAAGCTCCTTTTTGATAAACCCCCCTTGTGCCTCTTCTCCGGGTTTCTTGGTAACTGGGATCCGCTACACGTGCAAAAAGGAGTCCTGAAATGGCTCTCCCGAGGTTGCCCGCTCTCACCATTACTGCAGCCGTCCGGATCGGCGACAAGCCAGGAAAGTGCGCTGTGCACTCCCACCCTTCGCCTGCGAGCCCGGGTGCCAATCCGCTTGGACTGCGGGAGCCACGGCGGTGCTGGCCAGGCTGGGTCTGGTGCGGCGGGCGGAAATGAAGGAGCAGCCTCGGCGGCAGCAGCAGCAGCAATTACAACCAAAAAAGCCATGGGGAAAGGAGGACGAGGAAGATCTGGCAAGGCGGTGCGAGCACTTCATGGCTCCTCCGGTGAGCGGATTGCGAGAGCTGCGCGACTGGGGCGGAGACATGCGAAGTTGCATGGAGCTTCTCATAATGGAGACGCAGAGCCAGGTGTGCAAGGCGCTGGCCCAGGTCAACCGCGGCACCGCTTTCACCGTGGACCTCCTTGGAATCGCCTTGGAATGCTGGAACCAGCTGGTTGCTGCGCGGAGCTTCCCCCAGGCATCCAGGGAGATATTACCGACGCTCTGACTTCCCCAGGCTGGTGAAGCTCGCCATCAGTGGGGGTCAGCTGGGGAAGTCGGAGCATCGGTAATACCCCCCTAGATGCCTGGGAGAAGCTCCGCTCAGCAGCCAGCTGGTTGCAGCATTCAGCAGCATGCAGCCTTGACTAGATCGGCACAGCTTTCTGTCAATGTTGTCGGCGCTCCCGTAGCATCATCAGTCAGTGCCAGCAACTCAGATTCATGAAGCTGTGCGGATCTCGACAAGGCTGCATGGGTGAAGGAAAAAAACCTGGTACAAAATAGCCCTCTTGCCACTACATGTAGCGTAGCCCATTACCTTTCTCTACAGTACAGCAACAATACATACAGTACAGCAACAGTACATACAGTATAGCATACAAATATAACAGTCAAGACCCCATCATGGCTCCACCAGCAAGAAGAAAGAAATATGAAGCCAGTTTTAAACTTAAAGTTGTAAACTTTGCCATGGAACATAATAACTGTGCTGCTGCAAGACAATATGGAGTAACAGAAAAGATGGTTCGGGACTGGAAAGCAAATGTAAAAGCGTTAAAGAGTATGCCAAGGGGTAAGTGTGCATTAAGAAGAGGCACCCCACATTGGCCAGAACTCGAAAAACATGTAGCAGACATGGTGAATGAGCATCGCCAAAACGGTTATGTAGTGACATGAAATAAAATACGTTTGTTTGCACTTCAGTGGGCCAAAACTAACCCAGATCACAGCAACAGATTTAAGGCCACTGTATCCTGGTGTACTAGATTCTTGGAAAGGAATAAGCATTTGAATTAAAATTACCATATTGAAATCAAATCTGATGTTTTTTAATTTTTATTTGGTGTGCGTTGGAAGAGGGGTAGTCTTATACGGCGAGTATATCCCAAACCCTATATTTTAACAGGAAAAGTAGGGGGTCGTCTTATACGCCCAGTCGTTTTATACGCCGGAAAATACGGTAATTCTTCTAACTTCATGCAATGCAGCTTCACTGGTCATCTCCAAAGACAGTGTCATATTTCTCTTATGCTGTTTTTTCTGTTCTTGTGCAATTTATAAGTAAGACAACCTGTCCAAAGGGAAAAATAATAGATTAGCCACCCAGCAGATGAAATAGAATTTAAAAAAAATATATAACCAGGAAGCTATGGAGTTCTGAACTCAACCTCATCTCTTTATTCAGATGTTTATGATCAAACTCTAATCCTTAAAAATCAATGGTCCAGAATAGATCTACTGCTCATAACTGCACACAGTCTTGATGTCAGGTATACAAGGTAAACTAGTGTTTCCTAAATGCCTGGAACTTCAAATCTTTTTGCGCCCAACCAAGGAAGGGATTGGATAAGCTGTAATACAGGATATAAAAGATGTTTGGATGTTTAACTGTTGCTGATTCCTCTCCTGCCAGGGAAATGTGCTTAGTTCCCAACCCAAAATGAAATAAGTTTCACTGTTGTGAAAATACACAGAATGCATAAAGCTGTATCTTTAAAAAAATCTCACCCGGGTATCCAAAAAAGATCCTTACCAGTTAGAAGATAGAAAGGAAAAGCGGCCCAACCAAAGTGGTAACCCCATCCATATTCGACTGTGGCATGGCTTTGCAATCTTGTAGCAATGGACATGGTAATCATGATGCAGAGGCCTGAAAATCAACAGAGAACTAGAAGTAGAAACATTTCCTTCAGAAGTATGTAAGACATCATTTGGGCTTTTCTGCTCTCATTGCAAAGAAGGTGGCAGCCTCTTGGGATGCTTATTGCATTAGAATAGTACAAGTATGTCATATTTGCTCCAAATTCAGAAACTGGCTTACGGAAGGATGGGTTAATTTGCCAAATGTCTGTGGAGATTCTCAGTCATCCAGGTCATGGTTGTTCCAAAAAGTACTGTTTTCAAAAGCCTAGTGGACTTTCTATGTTTTTCCTTGAAAATATTTTGCTTCTCATCCAAGAAGAGAGCTTTAAGTGCTTCTTCGATGAGAGGCAAAACGTCTTCAGGGAAAAAGAAAGAAAGTCCAATTGCCTTTTTAAAAAAGTACCTGTGCGTTAATTTGCCAATTTTATTTTCTTGGTTTCACATTTTTCCTTTTATAAATCTGTTCTAACAGTGAATTGCATCCTTTCCTTGATCAACAGACTCTTCTCACAGCCACTCGTGCTTTAGTCATCTCTAGTTTGGACTAGTATACATGGGGCCAGACTTGAAGATACCCTTGAAAGACCATTGGAAACTAAAGGTGGCTGCATGAATAATTAGAATAGAATTGAATTTTTTATTGGCCAAGTGTGATTGGACACCAAGAATTTGTCTTGGTGCATATGCTCCCGTTATACATAAAAGAAAAGAAAAGAAAAGAATTATGGATGCCCTTCAGTATGTCCACCTGACATCAACACTTCAAAAGCAGCAATGGTTGCTGCTTCGTTTCTGAGTGCAACTCAAGGTGCTGGTTATCATCTATAAAGCCTTTGCTCATTTGGTTCCTGGATCTTTATGGGACTGCCTTTGTCCCATTGTCCCTGTTCATCCTACAAAGTCAGATAAGATGGGCATGTTCCATCTCCCCTCAACTAAACAATGTCATCTTATGAGATACTGGAGCCATGCCTTTTCTGCCCGTGGAAATGCCGACTAGGTTTCTTGGGCCCAACCATGCTGTCAAAACTGACTCACACTATCACCTACATTTTTCCTTTGTTTGCAGCTTGACAATAACAAGAGATGGGGTGGGTGGGATGGAGGGGTGGGAGAATGGTATTCAAGCATCTGTTGGCTTCCTTGAGACATTGCTGTCACCTCAAGGACACACCAAGCAGATGTCCCAACCTGCCTGGCTGTTTCCCATAAGAAAATGAACAGAAGAGATTGGTGGACGTTTTGGAGTGTTGGTGGCCCGTAGGAAAAAGGGGGGATTAACTATCTTTTGAGATATTGCAGGTATGCCTTTTCTGCCTTAGAAAAGCCCACTAGGCCTGAAATTAATTAGCCCCCTACCAAACTGGTTTTCAAGAAGGCCAGAGTGTTAGGATATGGTTTGAGCCTAACAAGTTGTCCAGGCAATATATGTGTACTGTAACTTTAATGTGAATATGTATTGTGTGACTTTAAAGTTTTTCTGCTGATTCATTGTAATGCTGAGTCATGCTGTAATTAGATAATCACAGGTTGTGAATGTATTTAAGTAAGGTACTGTAACGTATTCGGTTTGATGATATGCTACCATTGTGTGAGGAGTTGCTATGATAAGCTACCATAGTGTGTGGAGTTGCAACCATTGTGCTATCATCGTTTGATGGATCTGCTACCATCGTGGTTTGTGAACCAGAGTGAGTTTGTTATTCTAACCAACTACTGTTTGTGTGGTAAGAAGCTTTTTGTATCACTGGACTGATTTAACTGGCAAAGACTTGGAATTTGTTTAAAGACTATGAGATTGTTTTTCCACTATAAAGTAAGCTTTTGATAAACCAGTTTGCATATCTGTTATTCATCGCTCTCAGCAACGTTTCCTTGTGCATTTACTCTGCTGGTTGGTAACACAACAACAATATCCTTAACACAGAGGATGGGGTAATCCTGTCTGGTTGTTGACAGATAGTTGAAACAATTGCAATTATACAATTTCCCAAAACTCAAATTTCTGTATTTGGTCTTGAGGTTATTGTTATTTTGATGTTTTATATTTGAACATTGCCTTGTACCTGATTGTATCATCATCATCATTAGAAACAGCTGTGTCCATTATTTTGGGATGTCTTTTCAACTTCCCTGTCTAGCCTACATCTCTGAGATTTTGCAGTGATGTGTCCCATTCATGTATTAGGCCAGTTCAATATTGTTTAGATGTTTGAGGTCATCCAACAGCAGATAGGTTCTACTATTTTCTGAGATGATACATAACACTACTATTCTTTTTAAAGAAAAAAGTGGCTAAAACATATGAAGAAATGAACTTCAAAAGCAGGCAGAATATAGAACTAGGAATGACAGTATGAGTCTTTTAATCACTTGATAAAGAATTCTTTTAAAACTGCTTAGTGAGGGCTGTAAAGCACAGTGAAGCGGTATATAAGTCTATTGCTATTTGTACTTTCCTCAGAAAATTTGAACTGAAATGAATTTCAAAAGCAGGCAGAATATTACTTTTTTCAAAAATTACTTTTTGAGAAGTGGAGGGTTTTACTGGTGTGAAAAAGAGGGGGAGTGTTGGATAAAGTTTAACTTTGTGGAAAAATTCTTAACGATGAGAAGCACTATGAATTTAACTAAGGTAGGGACAGGGAGAAGACCAGCTGCCCAGACATCATCAGCTACATCTAGTCTGTCATCAAAGAGATCGATAGAAGACATGGTCCAAAGGGAGAGGTCCAATTCTTTCAAAGACCTGTAGGCTATGCTGCAATCAATGCAGGAAGCGATGACAAGGAACCACGATGAAATGAAAAAAGAGATAGTAGCGGTTAAGAAATTATATGGGAGAACTTAAAGAAAAAATGTAAAAGATGGATGACAAATTTGAATTTTTTTCAGCAACAGATTACCAAAAATGAACAGAAACTGCAGGAGATGGAAGAGAGGATGGAGAGAGAAGAAAAAAGAGTGGACAAAATTAGTGAAAAACTAATCCAGGCAAATAAGGAATTAGAAGCTACAGTTATCTTTTTGGAATCAGAGAAAGTGGTGCACTACATATGCTTTCAGAATATAAGAGAGGAGAAAGGACAAAACCTACCAGATATTATGGCAGAACTAATAGCAAAAGCGTTAGAAACAGAAAAAGAGGAGATGTCGACAGAAATAGATGAGACCTATAGAATTCACACGAACTACAGGAGGAGACACTATCTTCCAAAGGAAGTACACATTAGATTTGTGAAGAAATCGATCTGAGACGAAGTGCTTCACAGGACAAGAGATGAACCAATAGAATACAGAGGGAAACAATTGACAGTCCTTAAGCAGGTCCCAAGAAGAATTGGAGAACTGTGAAGACCATACCAGTTCCTAACATCATTGTTGACTAAATGTCACAACAAAAGAAGAGAGGGGTAGTATTATATATTAAGGAGACAATTTCGGCTAAACAAATTTATAAAGATGAAGAGGGAAGGATTTTGATTGTGGAAATAATATTAAACCAAAAACAGGTCTTATTAGTAGAAATGTATGCTCCAAATGGGGGACAGGAACAATTTTACAATAAACTACACAATATTATTCGAGGCATAGAGGGTGACGATCTCTGTATGTTAGGAGACTTCAACACAATAATAGACAAAAAATTAGACTACAAAAGTAACAAATTAAAAAAAGGAATTAGAAGAATGCTACCTAGAACTTTTTTTTTTAAATGGTAGATGAACTAAATATACAGGATATTTGGAGAGAGAGAAATCAATATACATATTATTCTAATAGATGCCAATCCTAGTCTAGAATCAATGGTATGGATGTTGATGGAACTAAATGCAGAAGTGACTGAAGTAGAAATAGATACAAAAATTGTAATTCAATGAGGGTTAGTTGGAAAGGGCAAAAAAACCCTGTAAGATGGACCTTAAATAGGTCAATTCTAAAGGAGGAAAATTCAGATCAACAATGGAAAAACAAATGGGCCTTTGTATCAACTAAGATACATGGATTTTGGTGATAAATTTATAAACATGTTTATGGCAATATATTCTAAGCAGGAGGCCAGAGTAATAGTGAATGGAGAGGTGACACAAAACTTTAGAATTCAGAAAGGTACAAGACAAGGGTGTCCACTATCGCTGTTTTTGTTTTTACTGACTTTGGAAGTATTAATGAGAATAATTCAAAAAGATACACAGATTAAAGGATTGGAAATTAAAAGAGAAAGTATAAATTGCAAGCTTTTGCGGATGACTTTGTTTTCATTTTAGAGAAGCCATTGCAATCGGGTCTGAGACTTTTGGAGGTATTGGAGGAATATGGAAAAGTAGCCGGACTAAAAGTAAATAAGGAGAAAACTAAAATGAAAGCCAAGAATATGACAAATAAACAGAAAGATGATTTGACTAAGGGAACAAATATTCAATTAGCGGAGAAGGTGAAGTATCTAGGGATTTATTTGATGGCAAGGTGTACATCGATTAAGGAGGATAATTATATTAAATTAACAAATCAAATAAAGGTAGAAAAAAAAGAGCCTTGATAGTACAGTGGTCTAAGCACCCTGTTATTAACACAGCTGCCTGCAATTACTGCTGGTTCGAATCTCTCCAAGGCTCAAGGTTGACTCAGCCTTCCATCCTTTCTAAGGTAGGTGAAATGAGGACCCAGTTGTGGGGGCAATAAGCTGACTTTGTATAAATATACAAAAGTATGAAGGCTATTGCTTAACACATTGTAAGCCGCCCTGAGTCTCCAGAGAAGGGCGGCATATAAATCAAATTTAAAAAAAAAGAGAGAGAGAGATGGAAGACCATCCAGCTCTCCCTTACGGGCTGAATAGCAGCATTAAAAATCAAAGTTCTGCCAAAATTAATCTTCCTGTTCCAAAACATACTTATAAAATTAGAGAAAAAATACTTTGATAATTTGAATAAAAGAGTGTTGAAATTTATATGGCAAGGAAAGAAGTCAAGAATCAAATTGAAACTACTCCAAGAGTCCAAAGAAAGAAGAGGGTTTGGTTTGCCTGACTGGGAATTATATTACCAAGCGGCAATGATAACATGGGTTAAAGAATGGATAACTTTAAGAAACAAGAGATTACTAATACTAGAAGGTCATGATATTTAAGTAGGATGGCATGCATTCCTCTAGTCTGGAAGACATATGGTACATCAATACTTCCAAAGAATTGGACAGGCCCTACTGGAGGTATGGAATAAAATAAAAAAAACAGAACTATATGAAAATACCGATCTGGCTCTCCACCCTAGAAGCGTTTTTACATCCAAGTCTTATCAACTGGGGGGGAAATGTTACATATATTAGATGAAAAAGGGGGACTAAAAACGAGACTACAATTAAAAGAACAAGGGGTAGAATTGGAATGGTGGTCATACCTACAAATTCAATCATGCTATATGAAAGATATGAAAACATGGGGTATTAATAGAGATTTAACAATATTAGACAATATTGAACTGGAAAAGTGGGAAAAATTGTGGGAAAGAAATCGGAAATTAACCCTGGCCAAGGAGAACTTATGTACAAGGAGAACTTATGTAAAATGTTTTATACCACCAGCAAGATTGGTCAAAATGTATAGAAATTTATCACTAAAATGCTGGAAATGTGACCAATTACCAAGCACCTACTATCACTTGTGGTGGACATGCAGAAAAGCAAAAGATTATTGGTGAAGGATTCAGATGTGGCTGGAAAGAATGATTGGACAAAGATTGGAATTCAAACCAGAACTATTTTTATTAGAAATCATAACAGAAGGGTACAGTAAAGGGTTAACATATTTAATATTGCATATCACAACAGCAGCGAGAATGATATATGCCCAACAATGGAAGAATATACCTCTAGAAAGGGAGATGATAAAGAAAATATTAGACTGTGCAGAATGTGATAGATTGACGCTAGAATTAAAAAACAAAGGAGAGACAGAATACTATGAAATTTGGAATAGATTTTACCAATGGGTGGATTTGAGAAATGAAGTTGGAACAGAAAAGAACTAGGATGTGTAAGATGATGAAATATATGTAAATATAAGTGTATATAGGGGGTCAAATATGTGCATATAATTAGCAATGTATGCTGAGTATATAAGATACTTGTGTTATAATTTAGTTTGTACAGTGGAGATAATGCCAGGACAGTCGCACCATGTCCAATTTATTTTTTAATATGATATAAATAAAAAGTAAAATTAAAAACAAACAAACAAAAGCAGGGAGAATATACAGTAGAATTAGGAATTGCACTGAGTTATTTTTTTTTTAAATCACTTGATAAAGAGGAAGTTTCAAATAGCAATAGCACTTGGACTTATTTAACCTTTCATAGTGCTTGACAGCCCTCTCTAAGCAGTTTACAGAGTCAGCATATTGCCCTCAGCAATCAGGATCCTCAATTATTGATCCTGGAAAGATTAAAGGCTGAGTCAACCTTGAGCCTGTGAGGATCAAACTGCTGGCACTTGGCAGAATTAGCCAGCAATACTGCATTCTAACCACTGTGCCACCCTGGCTAGTATAGTATAGTATAGTATAGTATAGTATAGTATAGTATAGTATAGTATAGTATAGTATAGTACTGTAAAAAAAACATATCTGGGAAAAGACTCTCTTAAAGATTCTTACCTGCAGTAAAGCTGGCTTTATATGTGAACCAGCTCGTATTGCACATACAGCAAAGTCCACCGAGAGAGACAACTCCAGCGAACAACGCCAGCACGATGAAGAGTATCATGAAAGAATAAACAGCTGTAGGGAGCCAATGCAGACACAAGATAAGAATTCAAGGTGGAGGCTCCTGGGCCTTTCAGGCTAGTGATGTATTTGGAATATTGAATCTTACCTGATTTGTCGTTCAAATCGAGACATTCTTTGTGATTACAACCTCTAAATAGACCCATATGGATTCTGGAATCTACTACCCAATAGTCTGAGCTCAAGGCAACGAACAGGCATATAAAGCTGCTTAAGTTGGACAACACAGCAAAGAAACACAGGCCACTCATTTCTATGGGATGCACTGGCCAAGAAGTCTGGGATGGAACTGGAAGACAACATTAATTTTATGTTATTGATGTTCATTACATTGATCGTTTTATGGTGATGCATCTTAATTACTTTGTCTGATAACAATTTGAGGGTTTATTTATTTAAGGCCCTCCCCCTGGGCCACCCCCAGGGGGAGGGCCTTCTCTGTGGCAGCTCCTGCCCTCTGGAACAATTTGCCCCCGGAGATACGAAGGATATCGGATCTCCGGGTCTTTCGCCGTGCCCTGAAAACTTTTCTTTTCCATCAAGCAGGGCTGGCATGAACCCCCTCCCCTTTTTTTTAGTCTTTTTAGTTTTTTAGCTTTTAATTTGTCAATGGGTTTTAATTCGAAATGTTTTAAATTTGGGTCAAAGTATGTAATTCTTTTAATAATTTTAAATTTTGTATTGGTATGTGTTTTAGTTCTGGCTGTGCACCGCCCTGAGTCCACTAGGAGAAGGGCGGTATACAAATTGAATAAAATAAATAAATAAATAAATATTTTATTTATTATAATTTGTCAAACAAAAGTGTGTGTGTTTGTGTGTGTGTGATATTTTAGTGCATGGTAAACTCCCTGGGAAAAATGAGAGCCGTTGAGAGCCAGGTGGTGGCTTAGTGGTTAAGACACTAGGCTGGAAAGCCGGCAGCCCAGGTTCAAGACCCAAGTACCACGCGACCTAGCTCCTGCTCACTTAGCAGTTCAAACACATGAAAATGTGAGTAGATAAAATAGGTACCACTTCGTTGGGAATGTAATAGAACTCCATGGCATAATGCTGGGCTTCATGACTGTGGAAATATATTTGAAAAATTGCTGGTTCAATTGCCTTGGAACGGAGAGCCATTCACCCCAGTGTAAACTTTCAAATAGATATCTGAATAGAGAGATTTACCAGAAAAGAAGAATCTGGGTTCCACGTTTAAATGTGTCTGGTTTCTTCCACAAAACATTTCGATTTATGGTGTCAAAAACTAGAAAGATGGTACACAATTCCTTACCAATAGATGTGTATTTCACAATACATTGTAGAATAAAACAATTGTCTCTTAGAGCAGCGGTCACCAACTGGTGGCCCGTGGACCACTGGTGGTCTGCGAGAAAATTTTGGTGGCCCGCAGAAAAATCTTTGCATTTTTTATATTGCACTAAGTCAGGAATTCTCAAACTATGGCCCCTGGGCCAGATACGGCCTGCCAATGCAATTAATCCCACTCGCTGATGGAATGGGGTCCTTCAGGCATTTAGCTTGGCTGCCTGTTTAGTAGCTCCAGCCCCTCCCTCTCTCCTTGGGAGTCCAGGTGCTTCAGGCAGAGGTGCACAAAACTTCAGCAGGGCTCCTCGAGAGACAGAGTTTGTGGGGGAGTGGGGCATCTAGTGCCCGGGCAGGCTACAAGACAGACGCTCATTCTTAGTCGTATTTGAGATTTCTAGCTGCAATGGACAGCAATGCTAGGGTTGACCCCAGGTGCTTCTCTTTGCTAACAGGTGGCCAGGGTAATTGCCTGAGGGACCCCATCCCATCACTAATTTCTATTAGTGGTCCACAGGATTGAAAGTTATGAATTTAGTGGTCCCTGAGGTCCAAAAGGTTGGTGACCCCTGTCTTCCTGCCCCCCCATTCAGTCCTATATTTTGCTCAAATGAAATTTGGTGTACCTTATATAAATAAGACTTATGGGCCTATAGTTTGGAGACCTTCCTTGTCTCCTCTTTTTAAAAATGGGGACAAAGATGGAAACTTCCTATTCTAATAGAATGTGGCCTATATTATTTATTTATCTAAGGTGACAGTCCTGACAGCAGTGGGACCCCCCCCCCCTATGTGTCCTAAAAAGTTCTGCAGTTAGAAATTCTTCACCGGATGTCTTAATTCGGTTTTAGTGTCTGAATAATAATACATTTAGTTTCTGTCCTTGCCACTGTCCCTCTTTTGTGACAATAAGTAAATAAACAAAATTTTCCATTTAAAAAACGCAGTAGAGTTATTCTAGAGCAGAGGTGTCAAACTCAATTTCATTGGGGGTTGTGTTTGACCTTGGAGGGCCAGGGGTGTATGGGCATGGTGGGTGTGACATAGGACTTGTGTCGGGGGCACCTGTGGTGGCCAAGTGTTAAGGCAGGACTTCACTGAGACCCTCCCTCACTCTCATTATATCCTTCCTTCCTTCCTTCCTTCCTTCCTTCCTTCCTTCCTTCCTTCCTTCCTTCCTTTTCTCCTTTTCTCCTTTTTTCTTCCATCTTCATTCTTCTTTCTTCTTCCTTCCCTTCCTTCCTTATTTTTCTTTCCTTGCTTTCTTCCCATCTTTCCTTTTCCTTTGTCTTTCCTCTTTCCCTTTCTTCTTTCCTGTCCCTTCTTGTATGCTTAAATGCAAAGGGGGAAACATTTCTCCTTTTGTTTTGTTTTTAGTTTGTTTTGCTAGCCCTGTACCAGTGAAAATGTAGCCTGTGGGTGGGGGGGGGGGACACACGGAAGTCCTCCAAGCTTTGTATTTGCTGGCAGAGGCACTACCGGCTGGTCCTTTGCTGTTTCCAGGCCGGCCATATAGGATTAAATCACCCCACAGGCCTCATCCAGCCCTTGGGCCTTGAGTTTGACACCCCTGTTCTAGAGTGCTCAAATGTGAGAATTTCTGATCCTGGAGAGATCAGAAAACAAAAGGGGAAGGTTGGAAGACTTTGGACGACTTTCTATCATCCTGGAGGATAAGACCGAACCCCTTAAATCCGGCGGGGAAAGAGTTTGTCTTCAAGGCAGACTGAGAGCAATGGCGGCCGCACAGTGAGGAAGTGAAAAAGAGAAATCAGCATTGGGTGGTGATCGTGAAAGAGTTAGAAAAAGAGAAGATCGGGTGGAGAGGTTAGTGCAACAGAAAAGAAGATCCCATAAAGTGGATACAAAGTAATGGAGAGAAAGTGAGACTGGAGCGAAGGACTTATCGAAAAAAGAAAAGTGGAGAGGGCACAAAAAGGAAAGGTGACATCAAAGGGGATTCAGCGGAAATAGTGCAAGAGACTTAAAAATACCGGTTTAAATAAGACTATAAGAACTAATATAAAGACTAGCGACTGTGGAAAAGACAGACTATTGGCAGAATAAGGACGGAAAATACAAATAAACTCACGGATATTTTGGTGGATATTTTGGTGGACAGTCATGGATTTATAACTTTGGATAAAAAAAGGAAGATTGCATTGAGCAGAGAATAAAAACCGAAGGACTCAGAGAGAGTACTGTGGAGAAGATGGAGGCTGATGCAATACAGACTTAAAAGGAAAGATACAGAAAAGAAACAGGAAATTTTGGAAAGGCTCTAAAACAATTGTTGATAGTGTAATAAGGGGGAAATAACTCTGTTAAGCTGTCTTCATTTATTAATCAGTCTATTGACATTGAAAGAGGGGAAATTTGAAAAAATCTTAAAGGACTAACGAATTGTAGATGGATTGTTTGGATTGGAGGTGAAGGAACTAAAGTAATTTATATATTTGTATTACTGGTATATGATAAATATAGAATAAATAATAAGATAATTATTGATAGAGATTAAGAGGATAAAATATATAGATTGAATATTATTATAAGTTTTTTTTTAAAAAGATATTATTATAACTTTTTCATTGAATAGGTATAATTTACTTTAAATATTAAATAAGTATACGAAAAGTGAGAAAGAATAATACACTTCCTAAGAAAGAAAGGGATTAATCAAGAGGCTTATAGGAGAAGGAGGAGAATCCAATTGAGTAATACAGAAAAAAGAGTATAAATTTAAATAGAATATTGTGTTTGAATGATATTGTGGAAAAAATTCACCCGGAGTTTAAAAATGTCATCCATGGCAACTGTAGCTAATACAGGGGGAAAACCTACTACCAATCCCCTACCTATGGCCTCCCCATCAAATCAAAGGTCAATAGAAAATATGTTGGGGAAAGAAAAAGATAGAACAGAGTTGACAGTAAATAGCATGCAAAACATGTTACAGATGATACAGAAAACTCTATTGAAATCACAAGAGAAAATGGCCGACAACCACGAAGAGGCAAAGGAACATCACAAAGAAATCAAGAATGAGATAGGAGAGGTAAAAGAAGACATCAAAAATATGAATGATAAGATAGAAACTATGCAATAAGCAATGCTAGAGAATGAGCAAAGAATTAAGAAAATGAAAACAAAGAAAGATCAAATAGACCTTAAAGTAGAAACAGTGGAACAGAAATCAGTACAATTGAATAAAGAGCTCTCAGATTCAATTGCATTTCTGGAAATAGAAAAAGCCTCGTACTTCTTACGATTTCAGAATGTTGTGGAGGAGAAAGAAGAGGACCTGGGTGAGAAAATGGCTGAAATATTGGTGGAATTAATAGAAAGAAATAAGATGGAGATGAAAGAATATATAGATGAAATTTATCGTGTGCACTTGAAACTTGAAATTTTGGGCTTAGAAATCTTAGAACCAGCATGCCTACCCTCCGTGTCCTAATCTTTCCTTTTATTCGTATCCATTTCATGTATTAATAATTACGTTTACACTTGTATCTGTAATCAAATACATGCTTGACGAAATAAATAAATAAATAAATAAATAAATAAATAAATAAATAAATAAATAAATAAATAAATTTTTCCAATTCTTAAATGAATAAAGACATAAAGAAATACAATCTCACCAGCTTAGAATCCTTTCCTTGACCTTCCTGCAGGTGATAACTCTCTGAAGTAGAGATCTAGAATGCTTGAGCTCCACTGCCAGAGACTATACTGATGACTATCACTTCCTTTACAGTTCAAGGGACTCTCCCCACTCTATATAATTTGTTGGATTTCTTAATTCTTGACTTGCTAAGATCTTAAAATGATTGCAATACATCAGCCAATGCAAGAGTCACTGAAGTTTGAACTATTAAACTTAGCATCTAGAAATAAATGTTATTCATTGATTAAGTTTCTATGCCTTTCAATTTATTCAAAAAGTCCATAAACATTTTATTCATGTATTCATAGGTCAAACTTCTTAACCACTCCCCTCTCTCAAAGAGGGGCTCGTGTTCTATATCTAGAGTTTCTGTTCCGTTTCTACTTGCTACTGGAAAGATGCCGACCTCTCAGCAAGAAATGAAATTTAAAAAGAAGAAAAAGAAACTTATTCAGCCACTCCTAGATATGAGGAATGGGGAAACTGATTTCTTTTTTTAGCTCCCCTTTGATCGTTATGAGTAACTTGCTTCTGAATAAATGCCATACTTTGATTTTTTTTTGAGCTGCTCAAAAAACAAACAAGCGAATAAGCTAAAGTTCTGCTACGCAAAGCCAAGAAGACAAGTTTGTTCTGTGAAATGCAAGTCACGGTTTCGACTTTTGTCTTAAAAAGGGATGCTCTCACCAAGAAGCTTTTGCAGAAAATGGGAAAGAGTAAGCAAAGGAAAAGCTTTCTAGGTAATTCTGGTTAAGCGCTCATCGACACACAGAGAGCGTATAAAACAATCACATTATGACAACTCCCAATAATGAAATCACCATTTTGCTTATTGTAAATTCATCAGACACTGACCATCCCCAGAAATTAGGTTGCAATGAATGATAAACTTGAGAAAACAAAATAGTTTATTATAATCTTGAATTTCTTTGTTACAAAAGGCATTTTGTTTTGTAGGAAGTTAGCACTCACCCCTCACCAAGAAGAATGAAATATTCTAGGAAATATTAAAAAAGGCAGAATATTATACCGCCCTGGATGAGAAATGGAGAAACATGTTTTTAGGCAGGAAGCAGATTCACTCTTAATAGCCCCACCCTTCTCAATAGCCCACAGTAGATGTCAGCACTTCAGAGATAAAGAGATAGCTAGGTCTATTCATAAGCAAATGCCCTCACCCAAGATCCAACAAAGGTAGGATTAGCCCTCAGCCATAATAGGAATTGTCCAAAACCCTCTTCATTACATCATCACCCAGCAAGATTCAACCAGGCCTGGGACTCAAAAGACAACCTACAAAGTTACCCCTACATGTCCCCATGGGAGTCTGACAACCGCTCAGAATACAAGCTCAAATTCAAAGCCCAACAGAGGGTATAGATCTCTCTCTCACACACACACATCCATATGCTCTTCTTTGCCCAGGACCTCAAACCATGTGGTCCTGTCCACCACTCAACCATCTTTCCAAACAGCCACCATGTTTCCAGTGTCTTTCTCCCCACTTGGAACTGAACCCAGATGGACATTTCTTCCAACAGTTTGAAGACTGGTAGTGTCCTGATTCAGGACTCTACAGGTCTTCAGTCAATCTGAACCTAAAAATAAGTCAATTAACTTATTCAGAGTAAGCTCTAGAATCTCTTCCCACCCATATTATTAGAACTGTTCAATTGAACAGTAAAAAGATCCATTGCTTTTCAGTCTGACATTTTAACCAGAAGAAGAAGGCAGATAAGTTTACATTCACATCTAGTGATACTAGAAAATGAGGACCCGGATTGAGGGGGCAATAAGATGACTTTGTATAAATAAGAACACCACTTAGGGGGGCCCGAAAGCCCTACTAAGCAGGTATATACAAAAGTATGAAGGCTATTGCTTAACGCATTGTAAGCCGCCCTGAGTCTCCGGAGAACGGTGGCATATAAATCGAACTAATAAATAACTAATAAATAAATAAATACTTAATTAAAGATGGGGGGGTGAAACATAGCACTAGAGCAGCCTCCTTCTTAAGATACTCAGAGTGGGTTTCTTCTGACACAACTTTAACTACATAGGAGGGAATGGATTGGGTTAGCTCCCAACCTTCCACCCCCATCCCCGCAGTCCTTCTCTGCTTCTCTATACAGTAGTGGCCAAAATTGTGGAAACCTTTTTGGGAAAAAGTGTATTTTTGTGGTTTGATGGCTAATAACACCAATTTTTTGGGAGCAGTACCATAAAAATACCTATCAATGGAAAGATCATTTAATCGAGAATGTAATGCAATAACTTTTATGAAGGATTTGCTATTAGAATAGCAGTTATAAAGAATAAAAGTGGAACACGTAGAAGAAACGAGATATACAAACATTTATCACCATAGAAAAAACGAGATGTGCAAAAATTATCACCATGATAGAGCTGCTGTCCGGAGTGCTACAGAAAAATAAGCAGGATGTACCAAGAGATATAGAGGAAATATTTAGAATTCATACAAACTATGCAAGAAGGCACAAATTACCAAAAGAGGAGACTGTGAGCTTTACCAAGAAGACATTGAGAGTTGAAGTATACAAAAGAACGAGAGATGAACCTATGAAATACAAAGGGAGAGAAATTCTGACTTTAAAAGAGATACCTAGGAGAGTGAGAGAACAGAGGAGACAGCACCAAATTTTGACGGCACAATTGATCAAATATAGTGTGATGTTCAGATGGTTGATACCAGAAGGAATTCTGGTCTCCTGGCAAGATAAAAAATTCAGGGTGGATACCTTAGATCAGTGATGGTTAACCTTTTTTGTGCCAAGTGCCCAAAGCGCATAACATAGATAACACGTAGTAGTTAGTATTAAACAGATAGTAGTTTAATAATGAAAGAAGATTAACAAAATAGAAATAAAAACATATATATATATATATATATATATATATATATATATATATATATATATATGCATATTCTTTCTAGCCAGGTTTTACCTACGTAAACTAAGTTGTTTTGCAGCTCTGGTTGTGTGAAATCTCATTCACAAGCTTCAGGGCTTTTTTTCTGTTGACAAACTGCAACTCTGTGTTGCTCTCTGGGAGACTCAGATAGCTATTTCTGCCTTATAAGGCTTCGTCGGTGAGCCACACCCACTTCTCAGATATTCCCCCTGTAAAGGTATAATGTGTCTTTTTCTTTTTCGTAGGCTTTTATGTGCATATTCTTTCTAGCCAGGTTTTACCTACGTAAACTAAGTTGTTTTGCAGCTCTGGTTGTGTGAAATCTCATTCACAAGCTTCAGGGCTTTTTTTCTGTTGACAAACTGCAACTCTGTGTTGCTCTCTGGGAGACTCAGATAGCTATTTCTGCCTTATAAGGCTTCGTCGGTGAGCCACACCCACTTCTCAGATATTCCCCCTGTAAAGGTATAATGTGTCTTTTTCTTTTTCGTAGGCTTTTATGTGCATATTCTTTCTAGCCAGGTTTTACCTACGTAAACTAAGTTGTTTTGCAGCTCTGGTTGTGTGAAATCTCATTCACAAGCTTCAGGGCTTTTTTTCTGTTGACAAACTGCAACTCTGTGTTGCTCTCTGGGAGACTCAGATAGCTATTTCTGCCTTATAAGGCTTCGTCGGTGAGCCACACCCACTTCTCAGATATTCCCCCTGTAAAGGTATAATGTGTCTTTTTCTTTTTCGTAGGCTTTTATGTGCATATTCTTTCTAGCCAGGTTTTACCTACGTAAACTAAGTTGTTTTGCAGCTCTGGTTGTGTGAAATCTCATTCACAAGCTTCAGGGCTTTTTTTCTGTTGACAAACTGCAACTCTGTGTTGCTCTCTGGGAGACTCAGATAGCTATTTCTGCCTTATAAGGCTTTGTCGGTGAGCCACACCCACTTCTCAGATATTCCCCCTGTAAAGGTATAATGTGTCTTTTTCTTTTTCGTAGGCTTTTATGTGCATATTCTTTCTAGCCAGGTTTTACCTACGTAAACTAAGTTGTTTTGCAGCTCTGGTTGTGTGAAATCTCATTCACAAGCTTCAGGGCTTTTTTTCTGTTGACAAACTGCAACTCTGTGTTGCTCTCTGGGAGACTCAGATAGCTATTTCTGCCTTATAAGGCTTCGTCGGTGAGCCACACCCACTTCTCAGATATTCCCCCTGTAAAGGTATAATGTGTCTTTTTCTTTTTCGTAGGCTTTTATGTGCATATTCTTTCTAGCCAGGTTTTACCTACGTAAACTAAGTTGTTTTGCAGCTCTGGTTGTGTGAAATCTCATTCACAAGCTTCAGGGCTTTTTTTCTGTTGACAAACTGCAACTCTGTGTTGCTCTCTGGGAGACTCAGATAGCTATTTCTGCCTTATAAGGCTTCGTCGGTGAGCCACACCCACTTCTCAGATATTCCCCCTGTAAAGGTATAATGTGTCTTTTTCTTTTTCGTAGGCTTTTATGTGCATATTCTTTCTAGCCAGGTTTTACCTACGTAAACTAAGTTGTTTTGCAGCTCTGGTTGTGTGAAATCTCATTCACAAGCTTCAGGGCTTTTTTTCTGTTGACAAACTGCAACTCTGTGTTGCTCTCTGGGAGACTCAGATAGCTATTTCTGCCTTATAAGGCTTCGTCGGTGAGCCACACCCACTTCTCAGATATTCCCCCTGTAAAGGTATAATGTGTCTTTTTCTTTTTCGTAGGCTTTTATGTGCATATTCTTTCTAGCCAGGTTTTACCTACGTAAACTAAGTTGTTTTGCAGCTCTGGTTGTGTGAAATCTCATTCACAAGCTTCAGGGCTTTTTTTCTGTTGACAAACTGCAACTCTGTGTTGCTCTCTGGGAGACTCAGATAGCTATATATATATATATATTACAATTGGACTGTAAGTGACTATAGATTAAAATGCATATAGAGATAAATATATAGAAGGTTATGGTACAATTATGAGAATAATGGTTATAATTATGACGTACAACATTATGCATTTGAAAAAAACTATAACGTAAGATTAAGAAAATAGTGGTTATAACCAGGGTGTATAATACTATGTATAGGACTGGATACAGCCAGTACATTCTCATTGCAAAACTGGAAATATGATGTGTTATAAAGAAAAAATGTATAAATAAATAAATAAATGTATAATAAAAATATTTTTTTTAAAAAAATCACATCAGTTAGTACTTACTTGGGTAACCTCTAGCATGAATCACGGCCTTACAACGTCTTCCCATGGAGCGAACCAAGTCTTTGAGTTCTGCAGCTGTTCTAATGTGAAACCAAGATTGAAGGATTGCTTCTATTAACTGGGTTTTATTGTTGGATCGCTTCTGACTAACAAGTTTCTTTAGTCGGCTCCATAGATTTTCAATTGGGTGAAGGTCTGGGCTATTCCCAGGCCATTCCAGCAGTGGAATAGGATTATCTTGAAACTCCCCCAAAAAAGTGGTGTTATTAGCCATCAAACCTCAAAAATACACTCCCCCCCCCCAAAAAAAAAGTTTCCAAAATTTTGGCCACTAGTGTATTTAAAATCCTGTAGAGGAGTGACGATGGCTGTTAATGACATGAGTTCCGGGTGCTGCAATGACCATAACTTTATACCGTAGTAGTTGCCAAGCACCCAAATTTCGATCACCTCACTGTTGGGATACTGTGATGAAAGTAAGGGCAAGGGCCAGTCGTAAGTCACTTTTAATAATAATAATAATAATAATAATAATAATAATAATAATAATAATAATAGTAATTTTATTTCTATACCGCCCTTCTCCTGAAGGACTCAGGGCGGTGTACAGCCTATTAAAAGCACAAGACAAACATCAATTAAAATAATTTAAAATTATTAAATAATTCGGCTCAATTTAAAACCCCAGAAATTTAAAGTACCCCAATTTAAAATTATCATGTCGATAGCCCGGCCTGGCGGAACAGCAGGGTCTTGAGTGCACAGCGAAATACCCGGAGGTCGGAGATCTTACGTATTTCCGGGGGCAGTTCATTCCACAGGGCTGGGGCTCCCACAGAGAAGGCCCTCCCCCTGGGTGTCGCCAGCCGACATAACTTGGCCGATGGCACCCTGAGGAGACCCTCTCTGTGAGAGCGAACTGGCCGGTGGGAGGCTATTGGTGGCAGAAGTCAGTCTCGGAGGTACCCGGGTCCTATGCCATGGAGCGCTATAAAGGTGGTAACCAACACCTTGAATCGCACCCGGAAGACCACTGGGAGCCAGTACAGCTCGTGCAGGGGGGGTGTCACGTGGGTGCAACGAGTTGCGCCTATAACCACCCGTGCGGCCACATTCTGGACCAGTTGGAGCCTCTGAGTGCTCTTCAAGGGGAGCCCCATGTAGAGAGCATTACAATAGTCCAGCCGGGAGATGACAAGGGCGTGAGTGACCGTGTGCAAGGAGTTCCGGTCCAGAAAGGGCTGCAACTGGTGAATCAGGCGAACTTTTGTCGGTGCCATTGTAACTTTGAACAGTCATTAAATGAATGGTTGCAAGTTGAGGACAACTTGCATGCCTTTCAATTCATTCAAAAAGCACGTTAAGAAATCCCTTCAGTTCATTCTGAATTATTTTCTGTAGCTGTATATTGTGAGCTAGGTTTTCTATTTTTGGATTGTTCTGTACCTAGGAGTGGATACTTGGACTTCCCTTTTCTCGTTCACTTCTAGCTATTACTGAAAAAGGGTGACATCACAGCGAGAAAATAAAGGGGGGGAAAAGGAGAAATTCATCCTTTCTTAGATATGGACATGCTAGACAGCTTCTGATTGACCAAGACCAAAACATCACACTGAGTTGCTAAGTTTGGCTACTCTGCCAGTAAAGACCAGGTGGTAACGTATAACTGAATGGCATAGGCTTGTACCTATGGATCATAAAACATGGGGTTAGAAGAAGTGGGACTCATCATACTACCATCTCACACAAAAAAATACTTATCCAAACTTTGTTTGAAAACTTCCCATGAGTGAACCCCTCTCGCTCAAGGAAGTAGGCTCTTCCACTGCTTAATACCACTCAGACAGAAACATCTCATTTCAGATTTGAATGTGTCCCTGTAAAGTTTCTACCCATTATTTCCTGTCCTGTCTTCTGGAGCTATAGATCATAAATCCACATTCCCTTCCCTGGGGCACACCTTCAACTACTGGAAGAATGTTATGTTGCTATTATCTGTCCTTTCAACTTCTGGAACATACCTTGTTCCTTTACCATTCTTCCTAGAATGTAATCTAGAGAAAAGAAGGACTGGGGAGGACATGATAGCAGTACTCCAGTATTTGAGGGACTGTCACAAAGAGAAGAGGTTTCAACTTATTTTCCAAAGCACCAGAAGGCAAGACAAGAAACAATGGGTGGAAACTAATCAAGGAGAGAAGCAACCTGCAATTGAGGAGAAACTTCCTAATAGTGAGGACAATTAACTGGGCTGAACCGGGAGAAACTCACCACTGGTGGGGAAGAGTATCACAATACTTTTTTAACTGGCCCAAGGTATTAGAGAAATTATGTGTGTAGTTTCAGGGGATTAACTGCCATTAAGGGAAACACACAAGGGCAATGACAATAAAGTGTGTGAGAGCTCAGCATATAAGAGGAAGTGGTTTAGAGAAGTACTGGCCCATAGAGGAAACTAATTGTGGGAAACCAGAACTAAAGCATCCCAATCATGTCTAATTATAAAAGCAACTTTATATGCTTGAAGAGCTGAGGCTAAGAAGAACCTGTCATCATTTCACAGAGCATCATAAATAGCAGGAGCACTTGGACTTATATACCGCTTCACAGTGCCTTACAGCCATCCCTAAGCGGTTTACAGAGTCAGCCTTTTGCCCCCAACAATCTGGCTCCCCATTTTACCCACCTCTTCTTAAAAACCTCCAGTGATGGAGCACCCACAACCTCAGGTGGCAAGCTGTTCCACTGGTTAATTGTCCTCACTCTTAGGAAGTTTCTCCTTAACTTTAAGGGACCAAAGCCAATCCATTCTGATCCAGAAAATGAATTTGGGGTTGCAGATACCTGGCACTAAGACGGATTGATTGAATCTTTTGGTCAGGAACTTGTTCGTCTTCCAGATGTACAGCAGGAGGAGAATAATGGGGAGTATGATTGAATATCCTGCCGCTGTTCCCAGAAGCCAAATGACAAAGATTTCGTATACTGCAAAAGAATAATGAGAGAACATTCAGAATGCAAAACAAGACAAGACTTTGGAGTTACCTTATAGTAGGCTGGGTTCACATAACACTATAATCCTAAACCCCAGGTTCGTAAATACAGGTAGTCCTCAACGTATGACCAAAATTGAACCCAAAATTTCTGTTGTTATGTGAGAAAGTTGCCAAGCGAATTCTGCCCTATTTTAGGAGTTCTCCTGCCAGAGTTGTTACATGAAACACTGTCCTTGTTAAGTGAATCTGGTTTCCCTGTTGACTTTGTTTTTCAGAAGATCCAGGAATACCGCAAACCACCATAAATATGAGTCAGTTGCCAAGCATCTGAATTTTGATCGCATGAGAAACATGGGCATACTGGAACAGTCATAAGTCTGAACAACGGTCATAAGTTACTTTTTTCAGTGCCGGTGCAACTTTGAAATGTCACTAAGTGAACTGTTGTAAGTCAAGGACTACCTGTACAGTTGCTAGCTGACATTATGGCTTATGCCCAATAGCTCATCCTTACGGTGGCTATACCTCGTGGCTAATGATAGGGTTTTGACAACAGCTTAGATCACACACTGCCAGTTTCTAATCCAGGCATGGGGGAAGCTATGATACACGTATCTGTGATGACTTGGGGTGTGGCATGAAAGCAACACAGCCAGAGAACCGGTATGAGTCCCTTTATTGGCACCAACTTTGCCCCCAATGTCCCTTTAACTCTCCGGCCTGGAAAAAAGCTCTCCCACAAACCTGTAGCAGCTTCCGGCTGCAGCTACTCCTGTCCAAGCGCTGTAATCAGAATGACTACAATCAATCACTCCAGCAGGGCAGGATAATGAGTCCAGGAAGCCAAGAATAATTCTAGCAAGACAAGATAAGCACACAGAAGCACGTTTCTAATTCAAACTGTCAGGAGGAATGCCGGGAATGAACGCCACAACTCTCAATACTAGATGAATTCAGCGTTTTGTTTTGTTTTTAATTTGATTTATATGCCGCCCTTCTCCGGAGACTCAGGGCGGCTTACAATGTGTTAAGCAATAGCCTTCATACTTTTGTATATTTATACAAAGTCAGTTTATTGCCCCCACAAACTGGGTCCTCATTTAACCTACCTTAGAAAGGATGGAAGGCTGAGTCAACCTTGAGCCTGGTAAGGTTCGAACCTGCAGTAATTGCAGGCAGCTGTGTTAATAACAGGGTGCTTTAGACCACTGTACTACCAAGGCTCTTTTTGTTCCCGACAAACGCCCTTCCCAACTGCCTCTCCTTTGAACTCCATCCCCAGGTGTGCCTTGTGAAGAGAACCGGGGCCCTTTCCTTCCCCGTAAACCACCCAACCCACGTTACTCACTTCTGCATTCTTCCCTGTGCCCCCTAGGATGAGGAGGAGGTGGGCCTTGGTCTTCATCTGAACCCCCTCTCCCCTGTTCTACCTCTCCCCTGCTTTGCCCAGCCTGACTTTGCCCTTCCCCAGTTTCCTCCACACCCAACTGAGCCACTCTCCCGCTCTCTGTCAGCTGTTCATCTTCCGTCTCAGATTCAGACTCCGACGGGCGCAAGATATTATCAAAGGTGACATGCCAGGATTTTTTGGGTGGCATGGTAGCATTCACCGGTACCAAACAACACAAATATTCTTAAAAACATGCCTTGGTCTTGCGTGATTTGCAGAGGCTGCGGAGACCATGTGATAATGTGTGTGTGTGAGAGTGTGTTCTGTGTCACAGAGCTTCCAAAAATCCCCTAAATATGGTATCTGTTTTCATACGATTTTTGCAGGTCGCACAGGCAGCAAAAGAGCATTCTCTTAAGCCACTTCAAGAAAGAAAACCCCACCCAACCTGGCGCTGCTTCCATTTGTCCACCATTTTTAAAAAAAGAAAGAAAGAAAAGATAATACGTGAATAATTGTTTCGCTTTTGTGTGTGTGGTGGGGAGTGTGATAACCCAGCAAAGTCAAGTGACACATTTGTCGAAGTTTTGAAAGGCTGAGGAGAAAAGATTTGCCATCAAAGCCTTAAGTCTAATACGTTGTGAAAATCCAACCGCTGTGTTATTTTTCCCAATGTTTAATAGCCTTAAGTTTTATTTTCAACGGTTGGTTAGAAAAGCAGGAATAAAATTTCCTCAAAAATGTTTCAAGAAAAAGAGACGCCGAGAAGAGAAACGATGAATGAGCTGAAGAAGAAAAAGTGGGTGTGACCAGACTCTCATATCCAGAGAGACAGGATATAGTTTAAGATTTAATTTGAAAACAGTTGAAGCCATCCATTAATATAAATATCCCCAAATTTTTCAGGTTTAACTTCATATAAACATCACCCTCAAATCTTAAACACAAAGCATTCTAGATATTCATCTTTTGGTCATCAGCTTCTCAAAACTTTAAAGGATTGGGGGAGGACTACCCAGCCCTTTTCAAAATACTTTTCTAAATGTGGCCAACTAAAAGATTTGTGGGCAATTAATTGGGCAACTAAGATGATCGAAGCCCTGGAGACTAAACCGTATGTAGAACGGCTGAAGGATTTGGGTCTGGCTAATCTAGAGATAAGAAGGACTAGGGGTGACATGATAGCAGGATTCCAGTATTTGAGAGGCTCCCACAAAGAAGGTGGGGGTGGGGGTTTAAATTATTTTCCAAAGTACCAGAAGGCAGGACAAGAAACAATGGTTGGAAACTAATCAAAGAGAGAAGCAACCTGGAATTAAGGGGAAACTTCCTAACAGTGAGGACAATTAACCAGTGGAACAGCTTGCCACCTGAGGTTGGAGGTTTTTAAGAAGAGATTGGACAGCCATTTATCTGAAATAGTGTAAGTTCTCCTGCTTGAGCAAGCGGAGAAGATCTCCAAGATCCCTTCCAGCTCCTATCCTATCCTATCCTATCCTATCCTATCCTATCCTATCCTATCCTATCCTATCCTATCCTATCCTATCCTATCCTATCCTATCCTATCCTATCCTATCCTATCCTATCCTATTCGTATTGTTAACCATTTTCAATGGCAAACGAGAAGCAGCTCTGGAAGCAGAGTCATTTCCCAAGAGAACTATGAACCTGTATCTTCAAAGAAACTAGCAACCTCAGGTAAGGTAGTGGCCCAGACGCGTCACATGCTGCATCCTGACAAACAGCTTACCCCAATCCAGATCCAAAGAAAAGCAGGTTGACTCAATGCAAGATTTCCACAAGTTTTCATGGTATATTCCCAGAGGAGTAATGACAACAACCCAGTGTTCGGTGAATATGCCAGCGAACAAAAGCGCAGAAGCCAGCGTCAGAAGAATAGGGCTGGAGATCTTTAGGAGAAGTAGCGGCCACCACATTGTCAGGATTCCTGATTCAGGAAACTCTAGGAAATTGAGCTTCAGTTTTTGCTTCAACTCCGAGATAAGACACCTCAAGGAACCTCCGGTGAAGGATGAAATAATAGGTGGAATAATACCACAGGTAACAGAGCGTGTCAGATTAAGAGCTATGAAAGGCTTGGAACAAAGTACAGTGAGTGTCATTATATGCTCAAGATTTATTATCGTGGTTTAGAGATCAAGGAGAAAGTAGGCGGGGCTTACTTTGGCGTTGAGTCATGCCGGTCACATGACCACGGAAATGTCTTCAGACAGGGCTGGCTCTTCAGCTTTGAAACGGAGATGAGCACCACCCCCTAGAGTCAGGAACAACTAGCACATATGTGTGAGGGGAACCTTTACCTTTAATATTTTTGGGAGCTAGGTCCCAATGACCGATTCTTGTTCTCTTTGATTGCTTCAGGTCTCTTTTCTGGAACTGAGTCAAGATTCTTTGGTTCTTCTCAATTTATTTGCAAAAGTTGATCAGATGGGCATTTCCAAGTCATTTTTCAGCAATGGTGATGTAGCGCCTTTGAAAGCTGCCTCAAATCCTTGGTCTATTAATGCAAGGACCAGGCCTTCAGCATTGTGCTGCCCCCTGGTGGAATGCAAAAGGGTTACCCTCCCTCCCTCCCTCCCTTCTTTCTTTCTTTCTTTCTTTCTTTCTTTCTTTCTTTCTTTCTTTCTTTCTTTCTTTCTTTCTTTCTTTCTTCCTTGGGGGTGTAGTAGGGTGTCTCTAGGGGATGTGGTGGCTCAGCGGCTAAGACACTGAGCTTGTCGATCAGAAGGTCAGCAGTTCAGCGGTTCGAATCCCTAGTGCCGCGTAATGGGGTGAGCTCCCGTTACTTGTCCCAGCTTCTGCCAATTTAGCAGTTTGAAAGCACGTAAAAAATGCAAGTAGAAAAATAGCACCAGAGGGCGAAACAAGAAACAATGGATGGAAACTAATCAAGGAGAGAAGCAACCTGGAATTGAGGAGAAACTTCCTAACAGTGAGGACAATTAACCAGTGGAACAGCTGGCCTTCAGAAGTTGTAGGTGCTTCATCACTGGAGGCTTTTAAGAAGGGACTGGACAGTCGCTTGTCTGGAATGGTATAGGGCCGTGATGTCGAACCTATGGCATGCGTGCCACAGGTGGCACGCGGAGCCATATTGGTGGGCACGCGAGTGTTACCCTAGCTTAGCTCCAGCGTGCTGGCCAGCTGATTATTGGGGCTTTGGGGCCCAACGGAAGTCGGCAAATAGGCTGTTTCCGGCCTCCGGAAGGCCTCCGGGGAGGTAGGGAAGGCTGTTTTTGCCCTCCCCAGGCTCCTAGAAAGGCTCTGGAGCCTGGAGAGGACAAAAAATGGGCCTACCGGGCCCACCGTGCCATCACATGCCAAAAATGAGGGAAGCATGGGGGGGGTCGCACACACATGCATTGGGGGGCAGGGCGCATAGAATTATGGGTGTGGGCACACACACACGTGACCACCCTGCACTCCCCCAGCTTTTGGCAGGCAATGGCAGAAAGGTTAGCCATCACTGGTATAGGGCCTCCTGTTTGAGCAAGGGGTAGGACTAGAAGACCTCCAAGGTCCCTTCCAGATCTATTCCATTCCATCATATCTGATTCTCAGAAGCTGTCTCTATAGGTCCCTGCAGTTTCCTTGGGAAGATGTTTCACAAGTGCTTCCTTCCTAGAGCTGAGAGAAAACAGATGGCCCAAAGTCACCCAGCTGGCTTTTTGCTTAAGGCCAGGCTAGAACTCACAGTCTCCTGGTTTCCAGTCTGATGCTTTAACCGCTACACCGAATTGGCTCTCCCTCCTTATATTTTACGGTAAATCATGAGTGACATTCAGCTGGTCCTAGGCATTTTAGACTGTGATCAAAATAAAATTTTCTTTATATCCATTTCCCTCTCCTTATTTATTCAAACATTGGCTACTGAGCACATTTTATATTTAACAGCCCTTATTTATGGTGACTGAAGTCTTAGCTTTGTTACTTATCAGAGGCTTAAATTCTATGTTGGACTCACTAAGTTACAAATAAGTCCCTAACTCACTGAAAATGAGTGATTACTTAGTTCCCATTAATTTCAGTGGTGCTGAGGGGTAGCTGACATAGTTGGCATCCAACTCCAATCAAGTTTCCCTTCTCCATTGAAACTCTCACGAAACACTGCAAATATTTGTGCCTTTTTACTGGAGAATATATTTTGCAGATATTTAGAGTTAAAAAGTTCAGTCATTGATAAAAAAAAGTAGTTCAAATTGCATAAATTCAGTTGAATTGGAAATATCATTTTCCTCTCCAAATATTTTCAGACCTAAAGACTCTGTTGAAGAACAGATGAAAGAAGAACAGGGGATTATACAGATAGGATGTTGAAGAAGAGGTGATTTAAACAGATACAATTATAGCCTGAGAGCGTATGCCATGAGTTATACAATTCTTTAGCATTCCTTATCCTAAAATGCAAAAACTCTGATTTCTAGGAAATAAAATTTTTAAAGGTGCGATATAGAAAAGGGGGAAATCTGAGATGCAACGAAGGTGAGGTTGGGGCGGGGTGTTTATCCAGAGAATTCTTGATCCCCATCAGAGGAAGAAGAGAAGGCATGGCAGGGATAATTCCATCCTATTTCTTTTGGCAGGAAGAAAATTAATTTTCTTTTTTCTTTTCCCTTGGGCAGAATGGAAATCAATTTTTTCTGAAAGAATCTATGGAGATTCTCAGTCATCCAGCTCAGGGTTATTCCAAAGGTGCTTTTTACAAAAGGCAATTGGACTTTTTCTTCCCCCTCAAAGATGTTTCACTTCTCATCCAAGACGCTTCTTCAGTTCTGATTGAATGGTGGAGGAGAGAAAGGATTTATATTCCTTGCAGTCATCTGGTCGTTAGTACTCTTTCTGAAAGTCATGGAGGCCACCTGGAAATTTATCTATGCCCTCTGGGTCATCTGAATAGTGCAAATGGGTGTGGACCGGATATCAGCAACCTGCGGCTCCGGAGCTGCATGCGGCTCTTTGGACCCTCTGCTGTGGCTCCCTGTCGGGTGATCCCAACACTGGCTGGCCCCGCCCCTCACCCTCCCCTTCCAGTCACTCCTCGCCTGGCCTGAGAATGTAAGGGCTACGGCAGGGGATGGAGAAGTGGGTGGGGCAGAGAGAGGCATAGAGAGAGACAGAGAGGGGGGAGAGAGGGAAAGAGAGGGGGGAGAGAGGGAAAGAGAGGGGGGAGGGAGGGAGGGAGGGAGAGAGAGAGACATCAAATGGGTTTTGTGGTTCCCAGTGTTTTTTAACAACCAGTTCTCTGCCCTGATGACCGGCCAATAGGCATGGCTAGGAGGTCATGTGACTGGTGGAAGTGAGTGATGTTGAGTTGGCCACGCCCACCCAGGTTTTGTGGCTCCTGGTGTTTTTTTTTTGTTTGTTTGTTTGTTTTTCCTGTGGGAAATGGGTACAAATGTCTCTTTGAGTGTTTAAGGTTGCAGACCCCAGATGTGGACCTTGGAGACCACAGATAAACCAAAAAGCATCTTTGGTTTCCTGGAAGGAGGAAAGAAGGGAGAAGAGTAGAATTCTTGCTTTCTGGGACCTTCTTGCAGGAGTCTCCCAAAGTTCTTCACATTTGCAAATCCAAATGGACTTCAGAAAGAAACAATCTGGATATTTTAGAGAAAAATGGGATGGGGAGGGGCTGGGAATGTATGGCTAAACTAATTCTTCTGCCTTCATGCTTCATCTTATAAATTTGGTGCAGGGCCAATAATTCTGATCTGTGCCTCCAGGTTACCAATGCAGCTTCACTGGTCATCTCCAAAGACAGTGTCATATTTCTCCTATGCTGTTGATGCTCTGTTCTTATGCAATTTATAAGTAAGCCAACCTGTCCGAAGGGAAAAATAATGGATTAGCCACCCAGCAGATGAAGTAGAATTTTTAAAAAAATAAATAACCAGGAATCTATGGAGTTCTGAATTCAACCTCATCTCTTTATTCATCTGTTTATGACCAAACTCTAATCCTTAAAAATCAATGGTCCAGAATAGATCTATTGTTAATAACTGCACACAATCTTAATGTCAGGTATAGAGGTAAACTAGTGTTTCCTAAATGTCTGGAAATCTTTTTAGTCCCAACCTCTTCTGCCAGGGAAATGTGCTTAGTTCCCAACCCAAAATGACATAAATTTCACCATTGTGAAAATACACAGAATGCATAAAGATGTATCTTTTAAAAATTCTCACCAGGGTATCCAAAAAAAGATCCTTACCAGTTATAAAGAACAAAGGAAAAGAGGCCCAACCCAAGCCGAAAGACCATCCATATAGCTTGGTGGAACCAATCCCTCCTGAGAAAATGGACATGGCAATCATGACGCAGAGGCCTGAAAATCAAGGGAGAGGGAGAGGTAGAAACATTTCCTTCAGAAGTATGGAAGACATCTATGGCCTTTTCTGCTCTCATTACAAAGAAGTCAACAGCCTCTTGGGATTCTTATTGCATTAGAATAGTATTTCATATTTCCTCCAAATTCAGAAACTGGCATAGGGAAGGTTGGATTAATTTGCCTCCCCCACCCCCTCGGTTTCATATTTTTCTATTCACAAATCTGCTCTAACAGTGAATTGCATCCACTGAAATGGTGGGTTGCCCCTGGTTCGGACCGGTTCGCAAGAACTGGTACTAAAACCTGCGGGAAGCCCCGCCCACTGCCCCGGATGTCGTCATCGGTGATCTGCGCATGCGATTCCGTTGCGAACCGGTAGTAAAGGTAAGTAGCACCCACCCCTGATCCACTGCCTTGTACCTTTCTGATTGTATCATCAATAGTTTTCAAGGGGACCAGAGCAGTGGTGAAATGCACTTACCTTCGCTACCAGTTCAGGAACAGGAGTGTGCAGGAGCATGCACAGAGGGTAAAAAAATGGGATGTAATGACATCCCGGCGAATGGGCAGAGCCTTCCGGTGCTACCGGTTCGGTGAGCTGGATAGAACTGTGCGAATTTTACCACTGGGCCAGAGGATGGGGTAATCCTGTCTGGTTGATGACAGATTGTAGAAATAATTGCAATTATACAATTTCCCAAAACTCAAATGTCTGTATTTGGGCTTGTGATTATAGCTGTTGTTTTGATGCTTTAAGTTTGTACACTGCTTTGTACCTTTCTGATTGTATCATCATCATCAATTTAGACACAGCCGTGTCCATTATTTTGGGATGCCTTTTCAACTTCCCTGTCTAGCCTACATCTCTGAGATTTTGGGATGGTTTCTGATTCATGTATTAGGCAGGTTAAATATTGCTTAGATGTTTGAGATCATCCAACAGCAGATAGGTTCTACTATTTTCTGAGATGGTATGTAATATTACAATTCTTTTTTTTTTTTTTAATGGCTAAAACATATGAAGAAATGAACTTCAAAAGCAGGCAGAATATAGAATTAGGAATGACAGTATGGGTGTTTTAATCACTTGATAAAGAGTTCTTTTAAAACTGCTTAGAGAGGGATGTAAAGCAATGTGAAGCGATATATAACTCTAAGTGCTATTGCTATTTGAACCTTCCTCAGAAAACTTGAATTGAAATGAACTTCAAAAACAGGCAAAATATAGAATTAGGAATTACACTACGGGTGATTTTTTTTTAGATCACTTGATAAAGTGGAAGTTTCAAATAGCACTTGGACTTATTTAACCCTTCATAGTGCTTGACAGCCCTATCTAAGCAGTTTACAGAGTCAGCATATTGCTCTCAATAATCTGTATCCTCATTTTATTGATCTCGGAAAGATTAAAGGCTGAGTCAACCTTGAGCCCGTCAGGATCAAACTGCTGGCAGTTGGCAGAATTAGCCTGCAATACTGCATTCTAACCACTGTGCCACCCTGACTCGTCATTGTGGCCCGCCAGCTGCCAGCGGAGCTTGAGGCAGACTTGGTCAATGAGGAGGTTGGGGAAGAACTTGGGCCACTTCTGGAGCCTGGGGAAGGCTGTGATGGATGCTCAGAGTCTGACACAGAGATAGAGCCAGGGCCATCCGACATTTCCCAGCCACTGGGGAGGCAGCTGCCTTTGGAGGCTGAGATGAGTGAGGAGGAAGAACAGCTGGGGCCTGTTCCAGATGCACGTATGCGCAGAGCAGTTAGGAGAGGTGAACAAGGGAGAACAAGGAGTTGACTCAGGAAGCAAAGCAAACGTGGACGCTGAATGGTCCCTCCCTGGCTGGGGAATAAATAGAAGGAAAGGGTTCGTATTTCTAGAGATTTTGCTCATTGTGTTTCATGCAACAAGGATTGCTTGCCAGAACTTAAGTTGCAGCCTTTCGGCTGGGAGCTCACAGCCTTGCACTGAATGAACTGATAAGGTCTATTGCTGCAGTTAACTCCTTGCAGGACTGAAGTTTTCGGTGGGTGAAGGCAATTAATTCACAAGAGGTAAATAAAAGGGATTTTTCATGACAAAGAGTCCGTTTCTTGCTTCTGCTAAGGCTGAGTCAGAACACTAGTCTAGTCTAGTCTAGTACAGTACTATAATACACAGAGACACACAGAGACACACACACACTAGTAGTGATAGTGTTTGAACTAAGCCACACAAAAAAACCGTATCTGGGAAAAGACTCTTGTAAACGTTCTTACCTGCAGTAAAGCTGGCAATATATGTGATCCAGCTCATGGAGATATTGCCAAGACTGGGTTGCCTATTCATGGTACAAAGCCCACCGAGAGAGACAGCTCCAGCGATCATCCCCAGGAACATGAAGGTTCGGATGGCATGAAAAGAAGCTGTAGGGAGCCAATGCAGACACAAGATAAAAATTCAAGGCGGAGGCTCCTGGGCCTTTCAGGTGAGTGATGCATTTGGAATATTGAATCTTACCTGACACCCCTTCCACACCAAGTGAGTCACATAATTCATGTTCACAATATTTCCATAGACCTATATGTAGTCCGGAATCTGCTATCCAATAGTCTGAGCCCAAGGCAAGGAGCAGGCACAGAAGGCTGATGCAGGAACACACTCCAGCACCAATATGCAGGGCACTCATTTCTATGGAATGCACTGGTCTGCCACTGGCCAAGAGATCTAGGATGGAACTGGATGACATTAATTTTATGTTATTCATTATGTTGTTCATTACTTTGATCATTTATGATAACGCATCTTAATTACTTTTTTCTGCTAACAATTTGAGTGTGTCTGTGTGTGATTTTAGTGCATGGTAAACTCCCAGGGAAAAATGAGAGCTGTTGAGAGCCAGGTGGTGGCTTAGTGGTTAAGACACTAGGCTGGATAGCTGGCAGCCCAGGTTCAAGACCTGAAATGCCATGCGACCTACCTCCTGCTCACCTAGCAGTTCAAAAGCATGAAAATGTGCAGTGATGGGATTCAAATAATTTAACAACTGGTTCTCTCCCCTAATGACTGGCTGGGAGGCATGGCCATGGTGGGTCTGGCCAGGGGTGTGACAGGCAGCACTTCGCCTCTTGCACCTCCCTGGGAGCAAAAACGGGCCGCGGGGAGGACAGCGACGTGCCAGGTTGCCCCGTTTTGGGCCTAGTAAAGTGGTTGCTTGCTCCCGGTTCGCACCGGTAGTAAAAATCTGTTGTCAATCGCAGAACTGGTAGCAATGGCTGGCTGGCCATGCCCCCAAACCAGTCCCTCAGTCGCCGCTCGCTCGCCCCAGCCAGCAAGTTCATTGCCGCCATGTTCTTCGTGCACGTGCATCCATTCCCTTGTAAGTCCAATGGGATGTGCATGCATGAAGAATATGGTGACGATGGCAGCAGCTTTTCCCACCGGTACTTTTTGGCAGCCTGCGGAGAAAGTGGCTGGCCAAGAAGCCTTTTTGGAGGCTTCCTGGCCAGCCGCTTTCCAGCAGTGGCGTCCGGCTGAGGGCTGCAGAAAACTCAAGTCAGCTTGTCTTCCCGACTCTGGACCAGCCTCTGCAGAAGGTAAGCAGCCGAACAAAGAGGTGATGGTTGGGGAGGAAGGCAGGCAAGCGGGCCTGGCCACGGGGACTGCCAGGAAGGCAGGCAAGCATGTCAGGGCCGCCCAGCTCGCTAGCTCCTTTCCCCCTGGCCCTGTCATGCTTGCCTGCTTTCCGGCCCGGCCCATGGGCAGGCAGCCCTTCGGGGAGACGGAGTGCTGTGCTGGAGCTGAGAGGGGTGGCGGCAGCGGTGCTGCGGGAGAATGTCCCAGGGCTGCTGCACATGTGCTGCACAATTGCTGCACATGTGCTGCACATGTGCACCACAATTCCTTACCAATAGATGTGTATTTCACAATGCATTGTAAAATAAAGCAATTGTCTCTTAGGGAGCATTCCAGTCTGAATTGAGCCTGTCCTTCCACCAAGAGGGTTCCCCCCCCCCCACACACACATACATAAAATCCTATATTTTGTTCAAATAAAGACCCATAAGACTATATATATATATATATTCTTACTTCTGCAGAAAAACCTTGGTTACGTAGGGAAAACCTGGCTAGAGGAAAAACATTATATATATATATATATATATATATATATATATATATATATATATATATATATATATATATATATATATATATATATATATATATGTTTTCTCAGGTTTTCGCGGGTGTTTGTATGTAGGTCTTTGGTTATTCGGGTCTTCTCCCACGTAAAATTGGAAGTGTCTTGGCGACGTTTCGACGAAGTCTCATTCGTCATCTTCAGGCTGGTGTTCTCGGCTTCGTGCTTCCAGGAGCAATGTGAGATCGCAGCTGTCTCTTCCTTTTAACTGCTAGTGGAGGTGTGAGCTGATTGGGTGGGAACTTGGCTGTGTTCTGATTGGGTGGAGGTGTGTTCTGATTGGTTAGGGGCTTGGCTGTGCTCTGATTGGCTGGGGTTGTGTTCTGTTTGGGTGGGGGCTTGGTTGTGCTCAGCTTAGTCTGAGTTGCAGGGGGATTTGAGCTGGTGAGCTGCGTTGTTGTTGTTTGGCTTCGTGTTTGTGGCCGTGCGAGCTCTTCATGGTGGGTGTCAGTCTGCTTCGTGTATGGGTTGGAGGGGTTTAAAGTGGCTAATGATGCAGCTGCGGTCGAAGCCAAACAACAACAACGCAGCTCACCAGCTCAAATCCCCCTGCAACTCAGACTAAGCTGAGCACAACCAAGCCCCCACCCAAACAGAACACAACCCCAGCCAATCAGAGCACAGCCAAGCCCCTAACCAATCAGAACACACCTCCACCCAATCAGAACACAGCCAAGTTCCCACCCAATCAGCTCACACCTCCACTAGCAGTTAAAAGGAAGAGACAGCTGCGATCTCACATTGCTCCTGGAAGCACGAAGCCGAGAACACCAGCCTGAAGATGACGAATGAGACTTCGTCGAAACGTCGCCAAGACACTTCCAATTTTACGTGGGAGAAGACCCGAATAACCAAAGACCTACATATATATATATATATATATATATATATATATATATATATATATATATATATATTTGTTTTCTCAGGTTTTCGCGGGTGTTTGTATGTAGGTCTTTGGTTTGGAAACCCGCCCTTATTGACAAACGAGTCCCTAACACGACGAATGACACCAGACCCACACTCACGAGTGCCACACCTGATGTCACCACCACACATCCACGCGGAAAGCAGACTCAAACCCACACTGATAATGAGCCACGACCAAGGACCAGAAGCCAGACCGCAGCTGCATCATTAGCCACTTTAAACCCCTCCAATCCATACATGAAGCAGACTGACACCCACCATGAAGAGCTCGCACGGCCACAAACACGAAGCCAAACAACAACAACGCAGCTCACCAGCTCAAATCCCCCTGCAACTCAGACTAAGCTGAGCACAACCAAGCCCCCACCCAAACAGAACACAACCCCAGCCAATCAGAGCACAGCCAAGCCCCTAACCAATCAGAACACACCTCCACCCAATCAGAACACAGCCAAGTTCCCACCCAATCAGCTCACACCTCCACTAGCAGTTAAAAGGAAGAGACAGCTGCGATCTCACATTGCTCCTGGAAGCACGAAGCCAAGAACACCAGCCTGAAGATGACGAATGAGACTTCGTCGAAACGTCGCCAAGACACTTCCAATTTTACGTGGGAGAAGACCCGAATAACCAAAGACCTACATATATATATATATATATATATATATATATATATATATATATATATATATATATATATATATATATTAAAGACAAACATTTAGTAAATCGTTCATTTCTTCCATGTGATATCTCGGTTTTATCTCCAAAAACTTCTTCTTTTCTATTAACTCTTCTATCTTCGTTCTCGCCAAGTCCATTACAAAAATTTTCCATGAATATTCTAATTGTAACATTTTTATCTATCTCTATTAAAACTTATTTATATCTCTTTTCTAACCAATAGTAAAATTGATTCCATATCTTAAAGTATTCTGAATCTTCTCTTTCTTTTATCATCATAGTTAATCTGTCCATTTCTGCACAATCTAATTTTTTTTTAATTACTTCTCCCTCTGATGGTATATTCTCTGCTTTCCAATTTTGTGCATAAATAATCCTTGCAGCTGTTATTACGTGTATAATCAAATATATATTTTCTTTACTAATTTTCTCTGGTAAGATACCCAGTAGGAACAGCTCTGGTTTTAAATCCATACATTGTTGTATCATTTCCTCCAACCATAACTTAATTTTATTCCAGTAGTTCTTTGCTTCTGGTTACATCCACCACATATGATAATATGAACCTGGCAAATGATGGCATTTCCAACATTTAGCTGATTTACCTTTAAACATTTTTGCCAATTTCTCAGGCGGCATATGCCATCTGTAGAATATTTTATATTGATTTTCTTTATATGCAGTGGACATTGTTAGTTTATAATTCCTTATTTAAGGAAAAGTTAATATTTTTTTTTTCTAGGAAGTGGAGAGAAAGAAAAAGATCAGCTATCCCCCCCCCCAAAAAAAGAATGTGTTTTGAATATTTCTGTTCAAGAAGTTCGATTTAGCCCCACGGATTTCAAAGAGTTGTTACACAAATTCTGGCTGTCAGATTCAATAGCTCATTTTCTCATAGCTCATTTTTTTTATTAAAAAGTTTTTAAAAATTTTACACATATTTTCCCTTCCCTCCTCCCCCCTCCTGCCCCAACCCTCCCCCCCCTGGACTTCCCAGAGCAAATACAGGCTATAGCATTTAACAAACATATAAAAAAAACAAGCTAACTATCTATAGATTTCTCCCCCTTTTGCACTTTAACTCCCCTTGTTCATATCTGAATATAACTATTTAAACCAATTATTGCTTGAAAATAATCAATCCAACTTCATTCTTGTCCATTCTTCAATAATAAGCAAGTCTTCTTTCTTCCAGCATTGCACAATCAGCACCCAATTACAATTAACCATCACATCTCCAACCCTTACATATATTAACACATTAACAAAATATTTTAACCAATCTTAAATAAATTATATTGTAAAAACCTTATTTATACTTTTTACCCCATAAACTCATATTGATTCTTCCTGGGAACATTCCTTACTTAATAGCTTTGCATAAACTTATTCATCTTGTTCTCTACAAATCCATTGCTTATAATCAAATAACATCTTCACTATTTGATATCTATAAAAAATATTGTAAAAGATCTTCCCTCAACCCTTGCACCACTTATATTTTCCTTATAACCCACAAGTTTATATTTATTCTTCAACAAAACATTCTTTATAAGCTTATATAAGTTTTTCAGCAAAGCATTCCTTGAAATATAACTTTAGTGTTAATATACTTCAGGACAAAAGTGAAAGTTTGGTCAGTAGCCCATAACAATTCAAACGTAACATTACTTAATATAATTTTTCAAGACAAATCATGTCCCTAAATATAAGTAAATCATTCATTTACACTATAACATAACTTTTCAAAACAAATCATATTCCTAAATACAGGTCTAGTCATTCATTTCCACTACTACTATCCTCCCTAGGCAAAAAGATTGTAATTTTTCCATCTCGATTTTTTCCTGACTTTTTTGCGAACCTTCTTCTTCAGTCTTATTCCTCCATCTTCTTTTTCTCTTCGCAAAGTAATTCCTTTCATTAAACACACCTCTTTAATTGCGATTGAGAATCCATTTTTGTAAAAAAGTTGTAAAATTCCACTTCGAATCCTCCTTCTTATATTAGAGATCCCAACACCTCCTGACAATTTTCCAGTTGTCTGTATCAAAGCCTCTGGAGAAATCTCTCTCAATATTTCCTGGTTACACTCCTTCAAACCTCTCAGCCTTTCCTTCTTAATTTGAAAAACATCCAATCCATTTTCCAATGGATTGCCACTGGAAGTCTGTGTCCTTTTATTTTCAATGTTAGCACATTTAGCACATTTTTCATTCAAAAACCCAGAGTGCTTTCATTGAAACGGATGACTGATCAAATTTATCAGAAATGAGCAAACATTTTCAGAAGCCAAGCATCTTAAAGAAGATCCGAGCTTCAGGATTTCTCAAGGAATCTTGAGCTAATACATCGAGCCACGATTAGCCTCACTGGTGATGGAACAAATAGCACTTAGAAGTATTATTCAGCAAGCAGAAAAAAAATATGCAACTTCCCCCACAATCTTAAGTGAAGGAGCCTTGCGTAAAATATTGATTTCAAAAGCTTACAATTAGATTCCATCAGTACTTCTTGAAGCTCATTCAGAATAAAATTTGCCAATTCTTAAATGATTAAAGAAATAAAGAAATGCTGTCTCACCAGCTTAGAATCCGTTCCTTGACCTTCCTGCAGGTGATAACTCTCTGAAATGAAGATCTATATATGTTAACTAACTATATGTTAACAGAGAACTATCACTTCCTTTACAGTTTAAGGGACTCTTGATATCTAGGTTCTTTCCCCACCCATATTACAATGTGTTTCCTGTTGTATTTCTTAATTCTTGGCTCTCTGAGATCTTAAAACGATTGCTACACATCAGCCAATGCAAGAGTCACTCCAGTTTGAACCATTGAATTTAGCATCTACAAAATCAATTTTATTCATTAATTAAGTTTCCATGCCTTTCAATTCATTCAAAAAAATCCATTAACATTTTACTAATTTATTCATAGATCAAACTTCTTAACCATCCATCTCTCTCAAAGAGGAGCTCTTGGTGGCGTACAATTTAATTAATAAATTGAAACATGAAAAACCAAGTGACAAGATTAAAAATTTAAAAAACATAAAACAACATTATACAATTACCCCCCCAAAATGGAGAGTTCTATGATGGAGAGACTAGGAGTTTGAATGCAGATGGGGAGGGGTTTATCATGGGGCCAACCAGCCCTTAGACTGTGTGGACCCCCAACCCTAAAACCTGTTCAAGTCATTCTGAGTCATTTTGTCCAGTATTATATTGTTCTTTTTGAAGTTGTTCTATATCTAGAATTCCTGATTCGTTGCTAGTTGCTGCTGGAAAGGTGTCAACATCATAGCTAGAAATGAAATAAAAAAGAAGAAAAAGAAACTTATTCAGCCACTCCTCAATATGAGGAATGGGGAATATGATTTCTTTTTCAGATCCCCTTTGATCGTTGTGAGTAACTTGCTTATATATATACATACATACATACATACATATATATATATATATATATATATATATATATATATATATATATATGCAAAAAATTAAAATCTCGGGTGTTTTCCCACGTCATGTTAAATAAGTTAAAATGTTTAAAATTCTGCTTAAAATCCCAGCTTAAAATCTTCTAAAAATCCTTACAGAGCACTCTGCAAGGTCCTTTAAAACCTTAGCTAAAATCCTACCAGTACCTTAAAACTTTTTCTTTATAGCAACGTTTCGACAGGCTCACAACCCTGTCATCTTCAGGTTCTTATCTTAGTTTACAAGCTGTGGGTGTGTTGCGAGGTCGGAGCTCACACACCCACAGCTTCTAAACTAGATAAGAGTCTGAAGATGACAGACAAACAAACAAAATGACTCATTGGGATCCCCATATCAAAACAACTTACTTTATGTGTGGCCAGAACCTGAAAATAACATTTAACACAGCGCCGGACTTAAACAAAATGTTTCGGTTGAGATCTGCATATGTGGGACCTGATTGGGGTAGATTGTAAGGGTAACACCGAAATATAATTTTATGTCATTTTATGCTATTTTATGTATTTATGTATTAAATTATCTTGTGTCTTATCCTATAACTATTGTATTTTACCCTACTTTTATTTGAAATTGTTTGTATAAGATTTTATTGGTGATATGTGTTTGCACCTTGTGCTTTGATATGGCCTATACTAGGCTAATCAATAAAGCTAATTGAAACTGGTTATATGTGACTGCTTGCAAGACAGGAAGAAGGAAAATCTTTGATTAGCTGAAGGCCTGTTTGAAATGAAAGCTAAATCCTTTAAAATAGTGGTCCTTATTCTGTTAAAAAATGTTATGGGATATTCTAAATTGTCAGACTTCGATTTAGCTCTACTTAGTTATAAAACAGACAGAAAAGTTCATAGGACATACTTAGTATATTTCCAACTAAGGCACAGGAATATTGTAACTGTGACCTCATTCCTAGGATGAGGCTATGTTCTTTCTAGCCAAGACAACCAAAGGGGTGAAAATCATACAGGAGCATTCCTTGATGACTATCATGGCTAGTTGGACAGGATCACTGGAAGAGAATTCGATGCGTCTTCATCAGTAATGCACCTGATGGGAAAAGAGAAAGAAGTTAATTTCAGACAAGCTGAGACTCATCCAAACTAGCTCTAATTGTTTACAAAGAGTAAAGTTCCCATACTGGGGATGTAACTCCTTTCTCTCTCTCACACACACACACACACACACAAAGCTCTGGTACCTTCTTCCCATTGCAACATTTGGATAGAACACAAACTTGCTTCGAGAAGAAATCCAGGGATCCTGTTACTGAGGATTGACGGACTGAGTTTGCTGCTAAAATATTTGCTTTGATTGCTAAGTGGTTTCCTCGTGGTTCTTCAGCTTTTACTAAATTAATGCCTAGCATATATTGGTGCTCCTGCACTCTATACACTCCTGATGGAATTCTTGGTTGTTGTTGTTTTTAAAAAAGATGCTAATCACATTTATTGTATTCCAGCTGCATTTTTTTTTTAAAAAAATGCTGGTTTTCTTTCTTTCTTTCTTTTTTGTTTATCTCTATCATATATCCATCCATCCATCCAGCTATCCAGCTATCTATATCTTTTTTTGTTTTTACATCTGTTTTCTGTTCCCCTATTTCATTTTAAACTAATTGTATAGTACCTAAAGATCTTATTTTAGAAAATGAATGTTCACTGCTAAGATAGCTGGTATTGTTCTTCTTCCTTGCAATAGTTAAAAATTATTTATTTTCGAATTCTGTATATGGTGTATTTTCCTTTGGTGGACATTCTCTCTAAGCAGATGGCCATCAAGATGAGCCCCGTTGGATGTCGTGGCTCACCTGTTATGATGAACATTGGAATGCAAGCCCAGGCCAAGCTGTAGGAGGACCCAAAGATAATTAAATGCTGTGTATAAGGCCTGCTGTTCCTGTATATATATGTGAATATGCACATGCCAAGTAAGAAGAGAGTACCTAGGGCCAAACAGGAGAAGGAGAGAAAGAGAGAAAAAAAGAAAAACAAAGGAATTTGCTTCAAAAGAACATTGCATATAATATTAATTTGTTTAAAAACATTTGCATGGGTGTCCAGCTCAACCAATTCTGGCTGGCTTATAGCAAACTTGACAAAACTTAACCAAGAGGACACAAAATCACAGAACAGAAACTGATCAGTAATAAGAAAGTGGTGGTCCAAACAGAAGTGATATCATTTTCCAATTGGGGTGCCAATACATCACTTCCCAAAGGCTCAAGGGAATTAAAAGCTCTAATTTGCCTCCCATGGATAAGAACCAAAGAATAGCCCTGCCAGAACAGGCAAAGGCACATCATGGTCTAACATCACCATGACCAACCATTGTGAGGGACTTAGAAACAGGACATGAAAACAGATTTCATTTTCAAGTAGTATTTGAAGCGATGCTGTTCCCTTCTTCAAGGTAACCCAGTGTTAATCCAAGTTGAGGGCAGCATGCCTTCGAATACCATCTCAAGAATAATACCCCATGAATTCACTCAATCCACTTCATAAGGTTTTCCAAATTAGCAGTTATCATTCCGCACAAGTGCAACATGAAGAAGGGCATTTTATGGCCCATCTTAAATCACTTTTCCCTCAGCCTTGCAATAGGGTCCTTCAAGAGAGAAGAACGGGCCTACTGATACAGTAAAATAAAAATGGAGGATACCTCAAGCACTGTTACCTGCTGTGATGCTGAAGATAGAGCCGAGCAAGACCAGGGAGACTGAGTTGACTTGGGTACGAAGAAAAGAAAAAGAGACACAGCACCAAGCCAGGAAGCCACAGATTGTTCCGAGCACCAGGAAAGTCCTGGCAGTGTGGATAAACCATGCTAAGAGCCGAGGAGAAAGAGAATTACAAAAGCATTAGGCAGCAATGGTACAAAGATGGATGGACCCTCTTTATCCTACCTTCACAAAAACAGGTTAAGTTTTGCCATCAGCAAAACCTCCGGAGAAATATGTTGGAAAATAACCGTGAAGCTCTATGTTGTATCTTTGTGGGGTTCCCAGTAGGATGCTTTCTTGTTAGCAATTTTAGCAAAATTGCTTTCATGGCAAATTCTAACAGCAAAAATAACAAAGAAAATTCCACGCCTGTTCCATGAAAATTATGCGCTTAACTCCTAAATACTTAACAAAACCCAAATATCCACACATCCACCTGTATTCAGTAAATAAGTAAAAATATCCAAGCATGTTAGCTCAGAATGAGCTCTGAACATCTAGGTTTTTATTAATATGAAGGAGAAATTAAAATATGTCACTAAGCTCCTTGAAATAACAATATCTTCGTTGCTACCATACCTGCTAATGTAAAAAAACATTCTCTGTAGGGCTTTGTCCCATGGCAAATGTATAAGCCAATGCAGACATAGAACAGATGTAACATAAATGTATTTATATGTGTAGGGCAAAAATGGGACCTTGAGAGAACTTGAAGCGGAGAGCTTGCATAATATTGCGTAATGTTTGCACAATATTCAAAGCAAGAAGTCTTACCTAGGTTAATTGGATAAAAGTCACAATTTGGATCTAAGCAAATACTCCAGAGACCCCCATGAAGCAGACCGTGAGGCGTACTTTCGGTCACCCAGTAAGGGGTGAGCAAGGCTATCAGCATCAACATTAGACTTGCAGTGCAGAAAATCAGGCTGCTGAACCAGAGGGGTTGCATCAAGAAACGAAAGTTAGTCTGAGAATACACCGATATGGTTGAGATAGTCCTAGGAAGGAAGAGAAGTGAGTCATTATCCGCATTTGTAGGGAAAGTGGTGGCTCACGAGGTTAGAATCCTGGGCTGACGGTTATGACTGATGGTCTTCGGATCTCTGCCGTGCATGCACAGGGGGCAGGGCACATACGGGGGGCATGTATGCATATGGGGGCAGGGCCCACACGGGGGGCTGCAGGCACATGCGCAGGGGCACAGCACACACAAGAGGGTGCATGCATGCGCGGGGGTGTGGGACGCATGCAGGGGGCTGCACACACATGCACGGGGCACATACACAGGGGCCGCACATGTATCGCATTTTGGGGATTCGGGTGCATGCGCATTTGCACACACTCTTTGGGCACTCGGTCCAGAAAAGGTTAGCCATCACTGTTCTAGAAGAATAAGAAGATGGATTGGTGCTATATGGGCACAGAGTGGTGCTTGAAATATGAGATCATGCCCTATCTCATTTGTCACATCAATTCACAAACTTGGATAGCTTCAAATGGCCTTTATACCTCATGTATTCCATGTCATGCTGTCCGTTCTACACATCCTCCCTTTTTCCCTACCATAAGGGGTTGTCCTGTTGTCATACCTGTCTACCATATTTATGTTGGGGGTTGACTCTGGAGAAGCATCAACCCCTTCAGAAATATATCCAGTTGCCTAGGAGACGACAGCTGATCCAGTCACTGCCAAGCAACATAACATTTGACCAATCAGATTCTTGGAAAATTCTACATGTGGAAACTTAAACCAATCAGAGAAGCAACAGGGAAAATGGTCCTCCATCATTTGGGACAAGTTTGAAAATGCCAGATGAGTCAATCCTGAATGAAAGAAATTTTTAGTTATGAGCTAAGGAATTGAAAAAAAAACAAAACTGAAATAAACAGTGGAAAGTTCAATAAGACTCCAATAAATGAACTAAGAGTACAGATAAAATTGGAATATTGAAATCTTTACAGGAAGATGTAAGAATCCATCATAAAGAGCAGAGAGCTTCTTGTGGGAAATTGATCCTGTTCTGGTTTCTTTGAGACATAACAAATGTAAGCAACTTCATGATTTCGAAAACTGAACACAAGAGGGGATGACATTTTAGCTAGAGGAAAGATACACAGGCCCATAAAATGATGCTAAACAATAACAGTATTGAAGGAGATTTTTGAAGAGGGCAATCAGGAAATAGTACTGTCTTGTCAAATTTCTGTTGCTAAGTGAAACATTTTTTAAGTGAGTTTGCCCCATTTCACGTCCTTTCTTGCCAAAGTTGTTAAGTGAATCACTGCAGTTGTTAAATTAGTCCAACCATTGTTAAATGAATCTGGCTTCTCTACTAACTTTGCTTGTCAGGAGGTCGCAAAAGTGGATCACGTGACCCCAGGACACTACAACTGTCATAAATAGGAGTCAGTTGCCCATGGTTTGAATTTTGATCACATTACCACGGGGATGTTGCTATGGTCGTTAAGTGTGAAAACCAGTCATAAATCACTTTTTTCAGTGCCATTGTAACTTTGAATGTTCGTTAAATGAACTGTTGTAAGTCGAGGATCACCTGTACTTAAAAGAGTACTTAAAATCTGTTTAAAGAATGGATTACTCCACCGTCACGATCTCTTCAGAACTCACCCTACAGTTGAAGGAAACCAAAATATTTTGTCTGAGGCCAGGCGTCGCCATTGCCTTAAATATATTAATCCGTTTCATCTGTATTTATTTTATTTTTATTTATTTATTTTATTTAAATTTGTATACCGCCCTTCTCCTAGTGGACTCAGGGCGGTGCACAGCCAAGTAAAAAACATCCAATACAAAATTTAAAAATTTAAAAGAATTATACCCTTTGGCCAAACATTAAGAACCTTACGACTAAAACCCATTAAACAATTAAAAAATCTAATATCTCAATATCTATTTGAAGTCAACTCAAACGAGGCACGAAAAGAAGTGCTTTTATTTATGATGTTTCTTTCCCATCTTCTCTACAGAGCGGATGATGGCATTTGTTGGTTCTTACCAGGCCTGAGGAGACGAGGGTTCAGCCGGTACATTGTTCCGGGGCCCATGGAGCTCAAAGGGGGCCCATGAAGGAGACATTTTTTTAAAAAAACATTTTTACAAACCCAAATTTTTAAAAAGAAAAACGATATTGGATATATACTTCATACTCTATACCAGTGATGGCTAACCTTTTTGCCATCGCGTGCCAAAAGCAGGGGGAGGGGGAACTGGGGGGGGGGGGGTCATGCACATGCATGCCCACACCCATAAATCTATGCGCCCTGCCTTCCTGCACATGTGCACATGACACCCCCCGCACGCCTCCCGCTTTTGGCATGCGATGGCATGGTGGGCCTGTTTTTTCACCCTCCCTAGGCTCCAGAGCCTTTCTAGGAGCCTCGGTAGCGTGAAAACAACCCCCGCACCACCCGGAGGCCCTCTGGAGGCCGGAAACGGCCCATTTGCTGACTTCTGGTGGGACTGGAAGGCCCATTTTTTGCTCTCCCCAGGTTCCAGAGCCTTTCTAGGAGCTTGTGGAGGGTGAAAACGGCCTTCCCCACCCCCCGAGGCCCTCTGGAGGCTGGAAACAGCCTGTTTCCCTACTTCTGGTGGGCCTAGGCGGCCCGAATACAGAGCTGAGCTCGCGTGTCCACCAATATGGTTCTGTGTGCCACTTGTGGCATGCGCGCCATAGGTTCGCCATTACGGCTCTATACTTTGTGTGTATAGCAAAACCGCCTTGCAACCTTGTTTGACATAACCTTTATTAGTCTGAAACTCAGTGAACAGTGATTTATGTAATTTATTGAATTTGGATGTCGCACACTTAATTTGTGTTGGAAATGGTCTTCAGGTCTCTGCCACGCATGCGCAGAGGGCGGGGCAAGTGTGTGGGGACTACACACGCATCTGCGGTGGGCATGCGGGGAGGCTGCGCACACATGTATGGTTGGGCGGGGGGTCCCATATTAGTCTTGTTCCAGCACTTAATAATCCTCTCAGCGGCCCTGGTTCTCACTTCAGCCCTTTGTTGCCTTCCAGCAATCACAGGAAATAAGTCAGAGAGAGAACAACTAGGTCCATCTAACATGTCAAGATATGGTTTAATGAATCATGATCGTTTCAATAAAACATAGCTGACTGGATTGACACTGACGTTAAGCCAAAACAAATTATGGTTGTTGTCTGTATAAAGAATGCCTCATGACCACCCATGAACTTTTTGACTAAGCAAATATTTAACCTGGATCTTTTCACCCTAGTCAAATCCTTTATATATCTCACCATGCCAGTTTTTTTTTGTTTGTTTGTTTGTTTTTAGGGAAAAAAGTCACTGCACGCACTGAAAAATTATTTCTTTGATTTCAAACAAGACAGGCGTGATCTAAAAAAGATCTCAAGAAAATCTGGGTGGAACAAGAAAGGCTAGGCAACCATGAGGCAAAATACATAGTGATAGAGTGTATTTATTGACAACAACTAACAAACAAAACCATATTCATATATGTTTTCACTGACAAATACAATCCACAGGTTAACTGATCCCCACAAAGAGATATTTACACGCCAGATTCCCATGCTTTTGCACAGATCCTCAGACAACTAAGCAAAATGGACACCCCTGTTCTCCTCAAGATGTCCATTTTACCGCCATCGTTACACCACCATATACTCACTCACTTACACCGGAAGCTAATGCTCCTTTGGCAAACCTATGCATTGTCTAATTGATTTTCAGTTGGAGAAAGGCTGAAATATTGTCTGCCTTGGCTCACTGCCGCAAGATAGCTGTAAGATATCTTTTTGAGGTGTACGAAGACAAATGAGGTATTATTTACAATGGCTGCCATGGAGTATCATCACATGTGCTTTCTTCTTATCTGTCTCTTCTCATTCAGCCCTCTCTGTTTCCTTATGATACCCAACATGTGTGAAATTAGCATGAACCATTACTTAGCTGCAAGTCAGAACTAGAAGCCAAACCCCAGTTTCCAATTTAAAGGTGAAGCAAGCGCCGATTCCCCCCCCCAGATCATAGTTTCTGGGATGTCATAGCACGCCATGGTCATTTCCAGCTATCATAAAATATTGCATGCCAATGTCCTGTCAAGCTGGGAAAGAACTGGCTGAAGGCCCTTCATAGTAGCAAATCATGGTCCAATTACATCGGAGAAATGGGACACTGTCTTCATATACCTAGAGAATAAGGTTGCATTTGCCCCAGCTAAATGCTCCAGCGCATAATCGTTTCCATGATTATGAAACCAGCAAATGTGCGATGGGTGACTTTTTCAAAAGTCTCAGTGGAAGGGTAGATGCCTAGACTTAAGAAATGATGGTTTTTTCAGTCAACAAAAGTAGAATACCTGGGGGAGAAAGGAAAAAAAAACGAGTCATATAAGTCATCTGTCAAAGCCAGAAATAGTAATATAATTGATTGATTTTAAAATGTTGCCTGATGCTTATCTACACCTATCTATAAGTCCTGAAAATTCAGATATTTGGGGCATCATCCAGTTGGTGGAATTCAATTTTTTTTTACTACTGGTTCTGTGGGCGTGGCTTGGTGGGTGCGGTGTGGTGTGGTGTGGCTTGGTGGGCGTGGCAGGGGAAAATACTGCAAAATCTCCATTCCCTCTTCACTCCTGGAGAAAGGATATTGCAAAATCTCCATTCCCACCTCACTCTGGAGCCAGCCAGAGGTGGTATTTGCCGGTTCTCTGAACTACTCAAAATTTCCATTACCGGTTCTCCAGAACCTGTTGGAACCTGCTGAATAGCACCCCTGGTTTCATCTCCCATCTGCCCCAGCCAGTTTGGCTGAAGGGAAGGAACCAGAAGTGGGTTTCAGCAGGTTCTGACCAGTTCTGGAGAACCGGTAGTGGACATTTTGAGTAATTCGGAGAACCGGTAGAAAAAATTCTGACTGGCCCAGCCCCCATCTATTCTCTGCCTCCCAAGTCCCAGCTGATCAGGAGGAAATGGGGATTTTTCAGTAACCTTCCCCTGGATTGGGGACGGAATGGAGATTTTACAGTATCCTTCCCCTGATATGCCCACCAAGCCACATCCACCAAGCCATGCTATGCCCACCAAGCCACACCCACAGAACCGGTAATAAAAAAATTTGAAACCCACCACTGGAAGGAATGGTGAAGTCCTTCAAACCATCCCTAGTGTCAAAAACATAATGACATTAAATCAATATCTAGGCCTTCTAGGCCTTCTAAAAAGAAGATGACTCACCGGTGACAATGTACATAAGAATGGAGGCCCAGCCCAAGCTGAAGGATGTACCAAATACTACTAAACGTTGGGCGTATCCTGGCGATCTCCTAAGAATGGCTGTGAACAGAGACATGGCAACCAGAACAAGGAAACCTAGGGGCAAAAGAGAAAGGAAAAGAAATGTGGAGTGGGAGTTGAACAGCAATCTAGCAACCTCACCCATCAACCAAATAGTCAAGGGTGCTAGGAGCTGTTTTGCCTGTAGAGCCAGCCATTACTCTTACATGACCGCATAAGAATGTGACAACAGCCATTAGAATATTAAAAGGACATGTACTTGCACAGGAACAGACATCTCAATCACAAGGCCCCCAAAGAATATATAAAAGCTCACCTATCTCAGCCCCATTTTGTCAGCCACCCCAGAAACATGCTGCTGTCATTGAAGTTTCTGGCTACTAAATTATCTCCTTTCCCAGAATGCAGCCTATTTTCAGCATCTTTCTCCCGGCTTGGAACTGGATCTGATTTTTCTTCCAACAATACCAAGAAGAGACCTAGCTGCTTTAAAGAGTTGCAGGCAAAGGCTACATTTACACTCTGTATCCACTCCAAAACCCCTTTCTGGAATAATTCTAAAAGGCTGCCCCTGTTCTGTCCCCGTCTCACACATGCACACAAACAGATATCCAGGGGTTAAATAAAACTGGCAGACAACAAATTCTTTCGATAAGGGGATTGGCAGCAACCCAGTAGCTGCTTGGCAAGAACTTTACCCATAAAGGGAAGGGTTGTTCCTCCGACAGATAAAGCCAAACAAGATACACACAGTTCAAGAATTGTCAAGTCCAGTCCGTATTAAATCCAAGGCAGATATTGTTGTTGTAAAGATACAATGTGACTCGCTAGTAGTTAGTTTTGTCCATCACAGAATCTGAATGGCCACCTCACTCCCTTATATCCCCTGTGGGGTGTGGTCCAGTGACTCAGCTTAATCTCTGGCACGCCTCCTTTTCTGCTGCATACGCTTGTCTCTCCGACGCTGGCGTGGATCCAGCCAAGACTTATCTCCATCACTGTCTGATTGTGAGGAGATACCTGGCTCCTGGCCAATCTCTTCTCCCTCGGGAGACACCTGAGGCATTGCCAGAGAGGAGAGTCCTGGAGAAGGCGGCCTGGCCAAGTCCTCTCCTTCATGTTTGGAGCCTTCTCCCTCCGATAAGTCGGCCTCGGGGGTCAGAGTCACAACAGCCCTTAGTCTATTACCAACCTGCACTGAAGCTGAAGACGGCTGCTGTTTTTATCACCGATACACCGTATAGCTTGTTACGTTCAAAAGAGATGCAACTGAAAAGCAACCCTATGAAGCCACAGAAGAGGGCCATTAGCAGGAAGGCGCGGGTAACATGGATGTGCAAAGCTGTGCCCAAGAAAAGAAAGAAAACATTAGTGTGGGTGTGGGTGTGGGTGTGTACAAATTCAGCCCCATAACCCTGTCCTTGCACCTCAAAGAGCATCCCAAAAATTCCGCAACATTTCGTAGCAAGTTGCCAAGCCTAAACAATAATGCTCGTAAAGAGGCATGTTAAACCTCCAATATATTTGATGCCCCTCTTTTACTAACACAGCTACAATTTCACATTTTTTTTAAAAAAAATGAAAAACATTTTCAATTCCAATCTGGTTCACTGTTGCTAGCAACCCTTGGATATTTAAAAAAAAATTGCTGAAATTAAAGGAATGACAAAGGTCGTTACTCTTGTTATCGAATATTGAATGGTGAAAATAGAAGTGAGATCTGCACAGAAGTGAATTTAAAAAAAAATAAAAGCTGGGTTTAAAAAAGCTGGGTTTTCCATCTCTACCTAGTTCCATCTCTACCTAGACGTTTAGATGTCTACCTAAACGTTAATTGGGATGTCAATTTAGAAATTTGGTCCCGATAGATAGCAGCACCTAGCCAGGTTTGCCTGATCCTGAAACTAGTGATTGCATGGGAAAATCTGGGATTAGTGCAGTAGTGTAGTGTAATGCATACCTGCAGGAGTAGAGAGGGAATCTTGGCAATACTGAGCTTTCCCAGAAAGAAGCTTGGATTAAGAGACCCTGCTGTCCTGAACTGGATGGGGAGGAAGGAAGAGGTTCAGGGTGGCCACAGCCTAAAATCCCTCAGGATATATACTTGCTAGATTAGAAGGTTATAGCTTTAATTAGGCAAGATTCTGTCTCTTTAGGTGTAAGCAAATAAAGGGTTGGATTTGATTGGCTCTCACTGTTTTGTCTCTGGGCTTGGGTCTGAAAGTAAGAGGCTAGATTGGAAAATCAGATCGATATCCTGGAAAAGGTAAAGATTCCCCTTGCACATACGTGCTAGTCATTCCCGATTCTAGGGGGCGGTGCTCATCTCCGTTTCAAAGCCGAAGAGCCAGCGCTGTCTGAAGACGTCTCCGTGGTCATGTGGCTGGCATGACTCAACGCCAAAGGCGCACGAAACGCTTTTACCATCCCACTAAAGGTAGTCCCTATTTTTTCTACTTGCATTTTTTATGTGCTTTCGAACTGCTAAATTGGCCGAAGCTGGGACAAGTAACGGGAGCTCACCCCATTACGCAGCACTAGGGATTCGAACCGCTGAACTGCCGACTTTTCGATTGACAAGCTCAGCATCTTAGCCACTGAGCCACCGCGTCTCTGGGAAAAGGCATGGGTAAATCACTGTCTGTAGCTCCTAAAAGGGGTTGCCTTTTAACACTCATTATAAATTCAGTTTGCTCATTTTGTTCTGGGTCAGGAAAAGCCACCATCAACTAGCGGGTCCAAAAGCTAACAGAGCAGCTGAAATGGGCCCCCAAAAGAATTCTATTTTTAACTGATTGTAAATTCACCTGAAGTTACAGCAACCTCCTATTGCTGAAACGCAGCCTATTTCTCAGGGGCCTTTATGTGGACAAAAATGAGAGAAGTAGGCATTGTGTATACCAGGGGTCAGCAACCTGCGGCTCTGGAGCCGCATGTGGCTCTTTCATCCCAATGCAGCGGCTCCCTGTCGCTGGTCAGCTCCACAATTGATAGGGCTTTCAGTTAGGGCAGGAAAAAGGATGCCACGCTAGGAGGAGACTCTATGATGGGGGAACCGGACTTCCGGTTGGCTCCAGATATGAATGGGGGGCTTCCGGTTAGGACCTTTGTGGCTCTTTGAGTGTTTAAGGTTGCCGACCCCTGATGTATACTGTTTTGACTTCATGGAGGGAAGGCAGAATATAAAGTGAGTGAATGAATGAATGAATGAATGAATGAATGAATGAATGAATGAATATCTTTAAGACATCACAAGAGGGAGTAGAGAGATCTTACCTAAGAGATTAAACTGGTACAGGTTGCATTTTGATTCTAAGCAGATGTTCCAGAGACCACTATAAACCATGCCTCTGTGAGTTGTCTCCAGTACCCAGTAAGAGGTACTCAAGGACATATACTCCAACAGCAGACTTCCCGCTGAGCAAATGCCACTGCTAATCTTCAGAGGTTGACTCAAGAAAGACAAATTTATCTCTAAACTGGTGACGCTTGTTAAAGAAACTGTAGTGGAAGGGATTTCTCTAGATGGAGGAGGAAGAAAAAAAAATTAGAGTCATTAAAAATTTTTAATTGGTGAATTTTATGGGTAACGGGGTTTTAAATTGGAGAAGCCTAAGATAATTTAATTCTGTTTTAATGTATTTTAATATTTGTATTGTGTGTTTTTAATTTTGGCTGTTCACCGCCCCGAGTCCTTCGGGAGAGGGGGCGGTATAAAAATTTAATAAATAAATAAATAAATAAATAAATAAATTATGATTATTTCTAATGTATTTTTTTAAATTCCTGATTAATGGTCATTTGCAGGAAAGTATTGGGTATTGATTGCAAGATCTGATAGAACAGAGGTTGGAACTCAATAATTATATAATAATTGCATGTGCGCAATTTTGGAAAGGGAAAGAAGTATCATCGGACCAGATGATTATTAAAAAAAAAATTGTGGTGTGCAGAATGTGATAGCTTAACATATATTCTTAAAAGATAGACAAGAATCAACTTTCAATCAAAGCTGGGATAAATGGTACAAATGGATAGAAGTAAAAATGCCATGAGGTTGATGTTAGGAAAGCATATAGCATAGAATTGTTGATACTAAGCTAAATATATATATATATAAGGTAATACTAGATGTAAGAAGATTAACAAGTGTAAGATGCAATGTGGAAAATTTAATCGAAGATGTAGTAGGATGGTATGTAATGTTACTTAGGAACTGTATGTATATGGGGGCTGAATCGACCTCAGTTGTATGTATGTGATTTTGTTTTGTTATCGTCTTCTTTTTGTTTCTTTTTTGTCTTCAGTTTATAATAAAAAATTTTTTAAAAAAAGAATGGGGCAGGACAAAATGCAGGTCACAGTTTCCAATTCTTTTTTTAAGTTGCATTAACAGAAGGATACAATCAAGATCAAGGGAGGTACCAATACCACTTTATAAAGCCTTGGTAAGACCACACCTAGAATACTGCATCCAGTTTTGGTCACACTATAAAAAAGATGTTGAGAATCTAAAAAAAGTACAGAGAAGAGCAACCAGGATGATTAGGGGACTGGGGACTAAAACAGGTGAAGAACAGTTGCAGGAACTGGGCATGGCTAGTCTTGTGAAGAGAACGATCAGGGGAGACATGACAGCAGTCTTCCAATATTTGAGGGGCTGCCACAAAGAAGAAGGACTCAACTTATTTTCCAAAGCACCTGAAGGCCAGACAAGGAATAATGGATGGAAAATGAACAAGGAGAAATTCAACCTGGAAATGAGGAGAAATTTTCTGAGTGAGAACAATCAACCAGTGGAACAGAAGTTGCCTTCAGAAGTTGTGGGAGCTTCATCACTGGAGGCTCTCAAGAAGAGATTGGACTGCCATTTGTCAGAAATAGTGTAGGGACTCCTGCTTGGGGAGGATTGGACTAGATGACCTACAAGGTCCCTTCTGACTCTGTTAATCTGTTAAATCTGTTAAGACCTTACCCCTTTCTCCCTCCCACAACAGGTCCAACAGCCACACCTTTCTGCCATTTGGGGCAGCTTCTCTGCAATGGAAGCAAGGATGAAGAAACAGCAACCTCTTCTGAGATCTGCTCGGTTGCTCGACGACCATCACAGGTTTCTAGGCTACCACCGGAATCTGCATTGATGGGTGCAAATTCCGACCAATGAGGCTTCTGCGTTCTTCTGTCCCCAAGGTTTCTGGCCAATTAGATTAATGTTGTGCAACAAGGGAAAGAATGTTTTGATTGCAATTTAAATTGTGAAGAGTCTGAAGTATAATGAGCAAAGTTTCAATGGTGTCATGTCTGTTTCCTTACAAAGAAACTTCTGAAATTACTTAGGAGTAGCAATAGCATTTAGATTTATATACCGCTTTACAGTGCTTTACAGCCCTCTCTAAGCGGTTTACAGAGTCAGCCTATTGCCCCCAACAATCTGGGTCTTCATTTTACCCATCTCGGAAGGATGGAAGGCTGAGTCAACTTTGAACCTGGTGAGATTCGAACTGCCAAATTGCAGGCAGCTGGCAGGCAGCAGAAGTAGCCTGAAGTACTGCACTCTAACCACTGCACCATCATGGCTCTGGAGTACCTCCAGAAGCTGCAAAATTGACCCACCCACTCTCCAGTATCTATCTTCTATCTCAGGGCTTTCAAACTCACGCTGGATGTGTCACACGCTGGACACGCCTTGTTTAGCAAAGGGGGGGGAGAAATCACAATACGTCATGTGACACCATTGATGACACGAGTTTGACACCCCTGTTGTATCTCTTATATATCAAATATCTGTACCTATCCATCCATCTATCTCTCTCTGTATATATAGTATATTTTTCTTTATCTCTTGTGCTATCATCTACCTAATCTTTGGGCTTTTAATTGTTTTTAGGTATCTACAATTGAAATAAACAGTAGCTATGCAAAGAGAAATGATTTCATAAAAATAAAATACTGCGCTATTAGGTAGGGAGAAAATCTCTTCTTTGACTTCCCCAGGGCCCTCTTTCAATCATACTGCTTTGATCATGCTAGTTTGTTTGGATAAATAAAATTAGGTAAATAAAATTGACTCTTAATTTTATTGGCTTTCTTGAAATGCCCACCATGACAACTCTGCTCAAGTTTAAATAAACGTGCCCATGCCTTGTATATTAAGGAGAACAGCCCATCTTGCTAACACAATGCCAACTTTATTGCAACATGTGACAAGTTATCAGAAAAACACAAATTCCCACCTTCCCCTAGGGGAAAAACAAAAATATTTTACTATAAAGTATTTCAAATCACCACAGATGCTTTCCTTGGGTTTTAATCCCACATAAGATATCCAAAAAGGGTTTTAAAGTTTTCTAAACAAACTCAGTGTTTAACAGTCAGGAACACTTAAAACAGCAAGATTAATGCATTTAGATGTACTAGGCAGACATCGTTATTAAAATAACATATGCATCTCTGTGTGCAAAAATAAAAAAATACGGATGGCCTTTGCTAACTATTTCTCCCATGCAGTGAAATGATAACCGCTTTTGAAACGATGTAAGTCTGTCTCCTGAGATTTGCATGATGGTTTCAAGCTTCTGTGCTTAAGATGTAATATGCATTAATCTTTGGGTTCAAACCAGATAGACTGTAGTTTAAAAGTCACGGATTATTTTTACAGAACCCCCAATGGGCATTTTGTAGAAGTCACCGATGGATGTGGGCGACTGCATGGAGACAGTAGGATGCTTCCATTGTAACAAACTGCCAAATGAAAAATCCAACACAATCTGAAGTAGCTTTCCATTGGTGATCTATTTTAAGAGTAACCGGACTAAGAATAAATGATGCCACTAATGCAATTCTCCATTGCTTTTTCCATTCTCTTCAAGTAGCAAGGTGGCTGGCTGAGTACTGCTTATTTACTGGATAATCTATCCTATTTTGGAAAGGATAACAGGCGTTTCTGATTATGTCAGAAGAACCTTGTTTCAGGAATAAAGGACAGCCCAGGTTGTGAATAATCTGTAAAACAAGACATAATAACGACAACCTACCTACACTGGAGTCAAACATCTATCTTAAACAGTTCTGGAATTCCAGAAATGGAACCTTTTGAAGAAATCTCTTCTTAGATCCCCAAATTTGTAAACTGCACAGTATCCTCTTTTTCTCCTCCCAGCTAATCTCCCAGCCATAATCTTCTACTCCAAAGGTTTTGATTCTCCATCAGGTGCACTGTTCATGGCCTCTTCCTCTTCTTGTCTGGATTTTTCTGGATCTATATCAATGGTCAGATCTGTAGAACATTCAGAACTTGACTTCTCCGGGACATCAGAATAAAGGCTCTGGAGATAATGGGCAAACTTGCCATTCTTCTTCCAATCTGAGTCAGATGCGGTGGGTTCCATCTCAGTAGATGTAGCTGCCTGGTCTTTGGAAAGAGACTTGGGAAGAGGAGAGATCTCCAGCTTCTGTTTGGGTAGATCGGTAGATGGAACACGTTCTACATCGTAACTATCTCCTGCTTTGTAAGTATTCATTTCTTTGTTAAGGGAAGAATTGGCAAAACACTCAGGAGCACTGATGGTTTCTTGGGTATTCTTATATTCTGCCTCCCAATCTTCACTTTTATCCTGGCCAGTTGTCGTGGTCCTCTCAACAGCTGTCATATTATCTACGAAGCCGGCAGATTCTTGTGGCCTTTGGATCTTTTGCCAGTCAATCTGGGCATGGGTCGAGTATCTTTGGCCTTTGGAGGCATCACGCATCTCTTGCCAACAATTTCCATCTCGCTGCTTCTTAATGTTCAGAGAAGATTCTCCAAATGATGATGTGCCTTCCCTTTTTCTATTCGGCGAGCCTGAAGACCAAGGAGTTGACTCAGCCAGACTTTCCCTGTGGTTGCTCCAAGACTTCCTGAAATTTCCCTCCTTCCCTTGCCAGTTGTCCCCTTTCCAATACCTCCCGCCTTCATCTCTCTGCCTCTCCTTCCATCCCAAGGGGGACTGGGATCGTTTCCATCCCCTTGCTGGTTCTGCTTGAGGGGATCCAGACCAGTTCTTCCCATCATCCCATTGGGCAACCCTGACACGTTGGTTATTTTGTCTATCTGGGATTCCAGTGCTCGATTGGCCGTGAGAATGACAGCTTCTATAAATTGTCTCATCACGGTGAGGCGCACTAGAGTGCCAGGTGTAAGGAGCACTACCAGAAGCCTTATGGCAGGTGGGTTGGCAGCTGTTACAGCAGCTCCCTGCCTGTAAAGCACCCGGGCCATGACAGGCAGAGACAGATCCTTGCCCACTCAGAATAGGTAGGGGAGCCAGGGCATTCTGTGCCCCTTTGGCAGCACTGTTGAGCAAGAAGTAGAGGACATCCAAGCGTACAGGCACTGTTAAGGAGGAGAGATTGCTTGATGGTGTCACATGTCCCAAGGAGTTAAGATGCAGCTCAGAAGTTCCAGATGTGGACATTTCTTTGGAGGATGATCCAGATGGCATCAGGACCAGCCTTCTCTCAGGGGCCTCACCATTGACGAGCTGCTGGTTCTCAGCCATAGGACCTTCTGCGTGATTCTAAAGCCCCCAGGAGACACAAAGACTGTAGGAAAGAGGAGAAACACAAAAACCAACAGTCAAGAAAACTACTTCTTCAAACATGTTTTCAATAGGTTTGAAAAAAAAAATTCCCCCACTTTTTGGTCTACAGAGACGAAAATCTTATCCATTAATCTATACGTCATCTTCCTGCCTTCTCTTCCGCAGGAAACGCGCGACGGCAGATTCTAACCATCAACAAACCCCAAAAACAAATAAATAACATTAGGAAATTGAAACAACTTAGTTTACTCACTATGGCCGTGATGGCGAACCAATGGCATGTGTGCCACAGCTGGCACGCAGAGCCCTCTCTGCGGGCACGAAGGCCGTCCCCAGCTCAGCTCTACCACACATGCGCATGCCCCTCCTGCCGGCCAGCTGGTTTTCAGGATGCGCGGGGAGCGGGGCACATGTGGGAGACAAGTGCACATGCATAGGGGGGGTCGTGCTTGCATGTGGGGGTGGGGGGGGAAGCGTGGGGGGCTGCAGTGCCCTCTCTCCAGGGCCAATTTGTGTCCAGGAGGTTGCAGGGAGGCCTGCTAGGCCCAAAACAGGGGGCAGCCCATTTTTGGGCCCAGGAGGCTGCAGGGAGGCCCGCTAGGCCAAAAATAGGAGGAGGGGGGGTCACGCATGCATGCGCGGGGGGCAGGGGAGCAAGGGGGATCATGTGTGCATGCACGGGGGGGGCGCATTGCACTATGGGTGCCGGGACACGTGCGTGCTTTCGGCCCACCTCACAAGAAAAAGGTTAGCCATCACTGCACTATGGTTTATAAACTATTCTTTCTCCCCTCCCTGCTATTAAAAGATAGTTCTTCGACTTAAAACAGTTCATTTACTGACCGTTTGAAGTTAAAAGTGGCACTGAATAAAGTAACTTATGACCATTTCTCGCACTTACGACCATTGCTGCATCCCCATGGTCACGTGATTTTCATTCGGACGCTTGACAACTAACTCACACTTATGACGGTGTCCCGGGGATCATGCAATCCCCTTTTACGACTTTCTGACAAGCAAAGTCCATAGAGAAGCCAGATTCACTTAACAACCCTATTACTAATTTAAGAACCGCAGTGATTCATTTAACGAATCGGGCGAGAAAAGTCATAAAATGGGGGCAAAACTCACTTTTAACAAATTTCTCACTCAGCAACATCAATTTTGGGTTCAGTTATGTTTGTAAGTTGAGGATTACCTATCATTTCCAAAAAAAAGATAGCAGCATTTTTTAACCTCCAAAAACTATCTTCAAGAAGGATTGATTTGGGTGAGGAAAGCTTTCTGCTTCAAATCCCGAGAAGCTGCTACCAGTTAAGTGTTGATAATACTATGTTCTTTCTTGCACCCCTTCTCTTCTCCGCATTTACTCTGAAAAGGAGTGTCCTAAGTAGATAGATATAGTTAGGAAAAATGCTGGGCCTAGAAGCTATACTGTGTTTACCCTTCAGAGTCAAATACTTTGGCCATCTAATGGTTATCCAACATCTTCTTTAAAATTTTCAGTGTGAATGCTCCAACACTGGAAATTTTAAAGAAGATGTTGGATAACCCTTTGTCTGAAGTGATGTAGGATTTCCTGCCTAAGCAGGCGGTTAGACTAGAAGACCTCCAAGGTCCCTTCCTTCTATTCTATTCTATTCTATTCTATTCTATTCTATTCTATTCTATTCTATTCTATTCTATTCTATTCTATTCTATTCTATTCTATTCTATTCTATCCTATCCTATCCTATCCTATCCTATCCTATCCTATCCTATCCTATCCTATCCTATATTCTATTCTATTCTATTCTATTCTATTCTATTCTATTCTATTCTATTCTATTCAGAAGGACTCACTGGAGAAGAGCCTAATGCTGGGAATGATTGAGGGCAAAAGAAGAAGGGAACCACAGAGAAGGAGGTGGCTGGATGGAATCACTGAAGCAGTCGGTGTGAGCTTAAATTGTCTCCAGGGGATGATAGAGGACAGGAAGGCCTGGAGGAACGTTGTCCATGGGGTCGCGATGGGTCCAGTGCGACCAGTGATGGAATTCAGCCAGTTCGCACCACTTCGGGAGAACCGGTTGTTAACTTTCTGAGCAGTTTGGCAAACTGGTTGTTGGAAGAAATCATTAGGGCAGAGAACCGGTTGTTAAATTACTTGAATCCCACCACTGGGTGTGACTTCGCAGCTAACAACAACAACCTTTCAAAAAATCACTGCTCATTCTTTAGGGAAAAAAAAAACGTGGTTGCCTTTTAAGAGAACACAGGTTCACACAGGCTGTTTGAAAAGACAGGCTAGGACTGGCTAGGTTCATACAACCTGTTGAAAAAGATGAGCGGGTGCATTAACCCAGTGGGGTAAATTTAAGATTTTTTTAACCTTGTTTGTATTTTGCATAGTCCCAAACGGTTTTGTCTAATGCTGGCGTGGGACTTCTGGCGGGGAACTTTGGAGAGTCCACACCTCTTAAAAGTCGCCAGGGTTTGAAAAAACCGATCTATCTTTTGATTCAGAAGGTCAACAATGCAGAAAACAGGTTTTGTACCCAGCAAACTCAAAATCCCGTTTGTCCTTTCAATACGCTTCCGCGTGGCTTCTGGAGATCATTCATCAGCATTTTTAAAAATTTATTAAGAGAGAGAAGCTAACAACATTCCAAGATGTAAAGTTTAGCCTATTCTAGATTTAATAGCGTCGTAGTCCCGTTCTGTGAAATGAATGAATAGGAACCAGTTGTAAACGGATGGTAGGAACCAGTGGTGAAATCCAATTTTTTTTTACTATTGGTTCTGTGGGTGTGGCTTGGTGGGCGTGGCATGGCTTGGTGGGTGTGACAGGGGAAGGATACTGCAAAATCCCCATTCCCTCCCCACTCCTGGGGGAAGGATATTGCAAAATCCCCATTCCCTCCCCACTCTGGGATCAGCCAGAGGTGGCATTTGCCCTTTCTCCTGAACTACTGAAAATATCCGCTACCCATTCCCACCCCTGGTAGGAACCCAAAACCTCTTCTTTCCAGCACTGTTATTTACTGAAAAGGCCATGTGGTTGACTTACTCCGTAGTTGACCAAAAAAAACCCCTCTGTATCTGCCCAACTTAAGGATAGGGAGCCATGAAAAAGATCTAAGAATCTGCAATATTTTCTTCAAAGCTGAAATTCTCACCCCTACCCCCATAGATCTTCTTTATATTGCACTTTCTATAAGAGCAGCTGAACTACAGCTCCCATGATCCCCAGCCAAAGCTTAATGCAATGCATCTCTTGCAGTTTAAGCCAGTTTGGAGATCTTCCACGCATCGGGGCGAGTTTTTTTTTTTTCCCCCACCCATCCACCACGAGAGAGTTTGTAGAGTGATGGGGACGGGAAAGGGCTCTTTCAATCCCCTTGCCGGCGATAACGGGTGGGGGGAATTAAAACCTCTCACGGTCTCCACACCTTTAGACAATCTGGGTCGCGCGTGGGCTTTTCTCCCGGGTCTTTCCAGAGGAAGCGATCTCGATCTCGTATAACGCAAAGGCAAAGCACAAGGCTGGACCAGGGGCGTGGCTAGAGAAAGGGGGCGGGTCGAAGGCGAATAAAGCAAGGAATGTATAGAAGCGAGGTGGATTTTTGCTGCATTTTTCCCCACGCTTTCGTTTTCTGTTTGTCTCTCTCTCGTCCTTCCTCCAGGATTGCCAATCCTGGGGTTTTAAACGCAAGTTTTATTTTAAAATTGAAGGAAGCCTGCATTTTTCTGCCCCTGACATTATAGCGTTATGCATTAAACAGGCAGCAATCATTTAGATTCAACACTGATTGATTGATTGATTGTTTTTTGTTACCTTTCTTTCTTTCTTTCTTTCTTTCTTTCTTTCTTTCTTTCTTTCTTTCTTTCTTTCTTTCTTTCTTTCTTTCTTTCTTTCTTTCTTTCTTTCTTTCTTCCTTCCTTCCTTCCTTCCTTCCTTCCTTCCTTCCTTCCTTCCTTCCTTCCTTTGCTTAGAATCTGGAAGGAACAACCGCCCCCTCCTGGCAATCCTAATAATTTAGTTTCAAACACATTTATCGTGTAGTTGTTTTGAGGGTGCCGGATACAATCTGGCTTTATATATTATTTATTATCAAGAGCCTGCAGTACAGTGGACTAAAGCACTGTTGTTAACATCTGCTGCTTGCAATTACTGCAAGTTCGAATCTCTCCAAGGCTCAAGGTCGACTCAGCCTTCCATCCTTTCAAAGGTAGGTGAAATGAGGACCCAGTTTGTGGGGGCAATAAGCTGACTTTGTATAAATATACAAAAGTATGAAGGCTATTGCTTAACGCATTGTAAGCCGCCCTGAGTCTCCGGAGGAGGGCGGCATATAAATTAAAGCAAAAAAAATATATATATTAGTTTGATTTATATGCCACCCTTCTCCGGAGACTCAGGGCGGCTTACAATGCTTTTAAGCAATAGCCTTCACACTTTTGTATATTTATACAAAGTCAGCTTATTGCCCCCACAAACCGGGTCCTCATTTTACCTACCTCGGAAGGATGGAAGGCTGAGTCAACCTTGAGCCTGGTGAGAATTGAACTCGCAGTAATTGCAGGCAGCTGGCAGCTAAATACTACTTTAACAGTAGTTTAGTCCACTGCACCACCAGGCTCCTATATAAGCGTAAAATCATGGGATGGTTTTTTTTTTTTTAAGGAAATCCTGCTGACAACCCTTCTTCCCTCGTCGTCCACCTCCGGTATCATGGATAGACGGAGCTTGCGTGGGTGTGCCTGGCATTTAGAGAGTCCAAAACAAGGAATAATGGATGGAAACTGAACCAGGAGAGATTCAACCTGGAAATAAGGGGAATTTTTCTGACAGTGAGAACAATCAATCAGTGGAACAGAAGTTGCCTTTGGAAGTTGTGGGAGCTTCATCCCTGGAGGCTTTCGAGAAGAGATTGGACTGCCATCTGTCAGAAATGGTGTAGGGGCTCCTGCTTGGGGAGGGGGTTGGACTAGATGACCTACAAGGTCCCTTCCAACTCTGTTCATCTAAATTTTGCGGTGAAGCCGACACAGGTAGTGGCTGCCGCTGAAGAAATGTCCATTAGGAAGATTGACACACGTTTTAGATCTACCCAAAGTCTTACACTCTGCACGTTTCAGTCAATAGATTTGTTTTATTGTTAATGGCTTTTTTAGGGGGTAGGGGAAAGGCATTGTAGCTTATGCTCCTTAAACGTTGCAGAAATGTCAGAAAAAGAAATTTGGGATTCTGAAAATCCTACTTTTCTCTGAGATGAAGGAAAAGAGGGACGATTTGGGCTTCCTTAGCCTCTTGGCATCTCAGATCTAAGCCGGTGTTTCTCAACTTTGGCAGCTTTGAGATGTGTGGACTTCAACTCCCAGAATTCCCTAGCCAGCCATGGGGAATTCTGGGAGTTGAAGTCCACGCCTCTTCAAGTTAAATATGAACCCTGTGGCCAAGCGCCTGATCTTGGGGGATGTTGCGAAAGTCATAACTGTGAAAAATGGTCATGAGTCACTTTGTTCAGTGCCGTGGTAACTTTGAACCATCACTAAAGAAACGGTCATAAGTCGAGGACTACCCATCGTAAGTTACTTGGAACGGTCGCTAAACGAATGCTTGCAAAAGCCAAGACTACCCGTATTCCTTTATTTAATGAAAAACATGGATGGGCTCAAATAAAGAGGCGAGAAATTCTGCGAGATGGCACGTATTTTGGCTCACAAAAACTGTCCTGCTTTACAGATCAGATTAAATAGGATTTGTTGCTCTTTTCTTCTTTTTTGTCGTCATTCTGGATAGCGCAGATCTTTTTCTTTAGCTCTCCAGCTTTTTCCTGAGCTTCCTGGCTAGCTTCTGGATCATCTGTGTCCATCAAAATTTCCAGAATCATGTCCAGGGCTCCAGCATTGTTGACCGACTCCATTTGCTCAATTGTGATCTCGTCCACCCAATCCAGATAATTCTGGAGCAACGCCGTATCAGACAGGAAACTGCTGACGATCTTAAGTTTGGGTTTTCTGCGACCCAATTCAGAGAGGATATGGTGGCCTGCTTGGCTAAATTTGTTCCCTGTAAGGCTGAGAAAGAAATTAATTAATATTAATATATTAATTAATTAATACATATTAATATTGAAATTTCTAGTCCTTCAACATTAAGTCCATCGGAATGTTGATGAAAAGTCTCACAATGAATAGGCACCTCAGCAAACTTACCTCAGGAGCCGGAGAGTTGTATTTCCTGATAGACAATCCAAAATGTTATCGAGGCCTCTGTCCGTAAGATCCGTGAGGTCCAAATGAAGCTCTTCTAGGGTGGTGTTATGGCGAAGGGCGTTCCATAAGAGACTTGCCCCATTGGATCTCAGCCGGTTCCCACAAAGCCTTGGGTAGAGTAGAAAGTTGTATGCAAAGCAACGGTTGTTTAGCCCAGCAAAATCATCTAAATCTCACATTCCCACTCACAACGTTGAGTAAAGTCTCTCCAGCAGGGAATTGCAAATAGCTTTACCAGAATGGATTCAACCTGGCAGATCTTAGGGTTTTCCAAAGAAAACCTCCCGTCCAACAAAAATGAAGAAAGTGTTAAAGCAGGGGTCCTCAACACCCCCCCCCCAGACTGCGGCCTACTATCAGAGCCTTGAGTTGTTTGAAACCGAGCCGTGGAAGTGGAGGATGAGCATGGGCAGACATGTGCATCCCCACTTGCATGAACAGGTGCATATGCTCCATATGTGTGAGCGGCAGGCATGTGAGACTGCTGCTCGCAAAGAACCATTCCCTTTTTCACCCTCTGCGGGCCATAAAGCTGGAAAGTTTGGGGTGAAATCCAGCAGGTTCTGACAGGTTCTGGAGTAGTTCGGGGAACCGGCAAATACCACCTCTGGTTGGTCCCAGAGTGGGGTGGGAATGAAGATTTTGCAGTATCCTTCCCCTGCCACACCCATCAAGCCACACCACACTCACCAAGCCACGCCCACAGAACCGGTAGTAAAAAAAATTGGATTTCACCACTGTTGCTGGGGGTTCGCAGGGGTTCGGGAGAACCTCTAGCTAAGATTCTGTACAGTTTGGAGAACCCCCAAATCCCTGGCTGGCCCTGCCCACTGCACTCTGCTCCTCCCAGGAGTCCCCAAGCAGCCCATTTTGGATGCAGGTAACTGCAGGGCACATGCAGAGGCTCAGAAAGGGGGAAAAACGGGCCTATTGGAAGTTCAGGAAGTCCAGAAACAGGCCCGTTTCCAGCCTCCAGAGGGCCTCCGGAGCCTGGGGAGGCCATTATCACCCTCCCAGAGGCTCGAGGAAAGCCTCCGGAGCTCGAGGAGGGCAAAAATGCCCCCCATGGTGCAGGAGGCCAACTAGGCCACACCCACCATGGCCACACCCACACAGCAACCGAGCAGAGAACCCCTTGCTAAAGGTTTTGAAGCCCACCCCTGTCTAAAACCCACTATAAAATTCCCAAACCAGCACTTCACCTCCCCGATGTGACCTCCCCATCACAGGACCCGCTGACCATCCGAAGCCCTTATAAGAACCCCGACATCCCCTAAATTCCCTTGAAGATGTTACCTAGTAGCCTGGTGACGAAACGTTCGGAAACCAATCCACAAGCTTGGAGAACCAACCTCCACCCTCATTCCGTACTGTAGCTAGCTTAATCACACAAAGAGAGTAGCCCTCAAGCTACATTTTCCCCACCTTGGCGGCTCAATTCCCAGAGTTCCCAACATGCCAACGTGCCAATTTTAAAGGAAGCATTTGATGAGCCTCTCTACTTACACCAGTCTTTCCAGACAGCACCGGGGGGACCTTAGAATCGTTGCTTTGATTTCTGCGGCTTCCCAGTCTAGAGAATTGTATTGCAATCTGAAATACAATGGACTTAATTTAGCTACAGCATGAAGCCATTCTCTGAATGTTGCACAACCCACAGAGATCAACAGCTTATCAAACAGGTTAAATATCAAGGTTAATGCTAACCATTTCTGGCATGCTTGTGCAGTTACAGCCACTGCCTTTAGCTACCCTGGTAGCTTAAAGGTCACATTTCTCTGTAAGATAAGTGTGATCTGGATTTAAAGGCCCAGAAAAGGGAACCTCTGTGATATTTAAAAATGCATCACCATCACACACAACTCCTTGCTCTACCCAGTCCAGATGTGCTGGAGGTCCAGTTCCTTGGTTTCCATAATATAATCTGACCAGGGTTGAAATGCTACCGGTTCTGGCCAGTTCGCCCGAACCGGTAATAAAAAAAAATGCTTTAAAAAAGTTTTTAAAAAGTTCCGATGATCACACGGCACAGCTGATTGGCACAGCTGATCATTGGAATCTTTTTTTTTTTTTTTTTACTTTTTTAAGCATTTTTTTTTACTACAGGTTCAGGCAAATAGGTAGTAAAAAATGCTTTTAAAAAAGTTTTTAAAAAAGGTTCTGGCGATCATGGGCACAGCTGATTGTCAGAGCTTTTTTAAAACTTTTTTTTTAGTTAAAAATGCTTTAAAAAAAGTAAAAAAGAAGTTGGCCATGCCCACCCAGTCACATGACCATCCCCCAAGCCATGCCCACCAAGCCACACCCACAGAACCGGTAGGGAAAATTTTTGTATCACACCACTGAACCTGACCCATTTGGAAGACCCTAGATTGAGGAGGATGTATAAATAGGCATCACTCAGTTGCAATGGGAAGAGTTTCTTTGACAAGGGCAAGAAGGGCCTGGTGGCTCAGCAGACTAATAGCATTGTGATTAACACCAGCTGTCTGCAATTACTGTAAGTTCGAATCTCTCCAAGGCTCAAGGTTGACTCAGCCTTCCATCCTTTTTAAGGTAGGTGAAATGAGGACCCAGTTTGTGGGGGCAATAAGCTGACTTTGTATAAATATACAAAAGTATGAAGGCTATTGCTTAACGCATTGTAAGCCGCCCTGAGTCTCCGGAGAAGGGCGGCATATAAATCAAATTAAAAAAAGAAAGAAAAAAAATAAAAGAAACAAGCTTTAAATCAGGGATGTCCAACCTTGACAACTTTAAGACTTGTGGACTTCAACTCCCAGAATCCTCCAACCCACATGACCTGGCTGGGGAATTCTGGGAGTTGAAATCCACAAATCTTAAAGTTGCCAAAGTTGGACACACCTGCTTTAAACAAAGGAAATGAGAGGATTTAAACAAAAGAGGGGATTTTTTTTTTTTTTTAAAAAAAGGAAGACCAGAAATGAAACTTGGGTGGAAACTCAGAACCAAGCTGAGAAAATGAAAACGAGGGGGCACAGGAAACATGGCAGCAGTGAACAATTTGGTCATGGTGGCAGAAATCTAGGAGACACAAAAGTGATAGGCCAGAGTAGTATTTCTCACCCTTGGCAACTTTAAGACGTGCGAACTTCAACTCCCAGAATTCCCATTAAAATGGAAGGCGGTAAGAGTGTAAGAGAACAGTAACGGCGCCTCCCATTTTAAGTATTTGATTTCCATAATGCGGTTTGGATAAGATGATTAAGAATAAGAAAACTGTAGGGACGGGTTGACCTCTTGATTTGAATTTCCCAGGAAAGGATTGAAGCCCCACTAGGGTGGAAGTATAGCATTGGGTGCCAATGGAGTTCAATCAAAAACTGTGGATAGGAGCTGGGAAGAATCCAATAGTATAACCCGAATTCTGAATAACTTAACGAAGGGGGCTACGAATAGTCCTTCCTTCTCTGAAAAGGTCATGCTAGCAACTATGCTTTTATGAACAGGAGAGGTTCTAGCGTTAGCTTTAAAGGTTTAACCACCACATCCATAAAACTATGATTTCCCCTATTTAAAGTCATTTAAAAGCAATGCATCTCTACAATGTGGAGTAGATCTGCCTTCAATTCTGCCTTTCTTGCGGAGCTGAGAATAGGATATTGATTCCTTTCCAATCTCATCATCCCTGCCTATTTAGGTCAAAGGCAACCAACTGCCAAACCGATACTCACTGCAAAGTTTTGCAGCGATGGAGATGGTCCTGCAGCTGTTTCAGTCCTCCAGTGCCCATATTGCTGTAGCTTAAGTTGAGATTCTGGAGTACCCGAGTGTTTGAGCAACTCAGGACATAGGCCAAAGCCGTGCAATCCGCTCGGTTCAGTGTCACCTTGAACAGATCCACCTCGCCCATCTTGGAAATGACCTTCTGCGTCACTTCGTCCTGGTGCAGTTCCGCTAAGCAATGTATCAAGGACAGCAACTTCTGACCTGATTCACACAAAGCCTTTTTCCCAAACCAGTCTGCCAAAAGTACAGCTGGGTCTCCTTCCCAACTGTTCCCAAGCAGTCCTTCCAACTTGCCTTCCAATCTAGAGGTCAACAACCCCATGAAAAACCTGGAAAACATTTGCAGTTTGTCCCACTGTGGGTGTCTATACAGAGATTGCTGGGTATAATTGTAAAATCCACTAGCAGATCCCTCTGTTGGGTTTGGAAAGCTACTGGTGTCTCGATCTCCTGGAGTTTTTCCATTCCACCAGAGATCCAGGCAATAAGTTAATTCCCCAGCGTTGAAGTCCAAGTTAACCACGGAGTATAATGCAGCCAAAAACTCCTGTACGGTCAAGTGGAAAAAACTGTAGATTTCATCGGTCTCCTTGAAGAAAATCTGATTCAGATAAACAGGTGGCAGGTTCTGTAGATCAAAACCGAACTCGTGTAGTTCATCTGCATAGAACACGGTCTGTCCCCTTAGCAGACCAACATAGGCTAGCTGACCAAGCTGCAGCAGCAAATTTTTCTCCCACCTCAAATCCCATTTCATTGCTTCGTCTTGTCCAGAAGGAGGCTGGTGTAACTTCAGGATGGGGCACACATAAAGCAGATAGAGCTCAGTGATGGTGTTGGGTAGGGAGACTCGGTTCACCCCTTCATCTGGGAAGCATTGGTCCAGAGCTGTACAGAGAATGAAGCAGTAGAGAGGAAGGAAGGTGAAGTTGGCTAAGCCATGGTGAACTGAGAGGTAACTCATCACTTCCGTGCCATGTCTGGAGCTCTGGAAGAACTGGGAGACATAGTCCTTCACCTGCGCTTCTTGTAAACCAAGGACAAGAACATGACGGTTAAAAAGTTCCGGTGGAAGAGGAACAGAAGACCTGGACGTGACCAAAATGGTGGACTCAGGAAGCAAGGTCCCGTAGAGGAGACCGCACACCAGATCTTTCACGTGGCCTGACTCTTCCGGCCAGAGGCAGGGATGTTTGCTGTCCAGTGGATGCCTGAACTCATCCAGTCCATCCAAAATCAGGAGGAGCTCCCTCGGTCGCTCCAGCAGTGCAAAAAGAACACTGTTCAGATGCGCGAACTTATGGCGAATCAAGTCTTCTAAACTCTGGTTTGTGGTGATGAGGCTGAGCTCCTGGAAGGAAAAATCCAGGACACAAAGAAAGCCTTGGAAGGCTCTGCCTAGCGCCCAATAATGGAGGATCTTCTGGACAAGGACAGTCTTGCCGATACCGGCAGGGCCGCTCAGCATCACCCGGTGAGGCAGGGAGCTCTCCTGGGGGAAAGGAGAGAAAAGATGACACAGGTCCAGATGGGAAGAGGCATGGTAGGAACGAAGCCAAGTCTGATGAGAAGCCAGCTGCAAGTAATCATGACTGGTGGGGTTGGAATAGGACAACCTGTTGAGTAGCAGGAGGTCAGGGTAGTAGACTTCTGGACATTTGCATGGCTCGGTATCTTCGATATCAGTGCGCAGCTTCTCAGTTTGGGTCAGTAACAAGCGACGGTGGTTTTGCAGGGCAGCTGGGAAAGCAAAAGCAGAGGTACATTTGTGGAACGATTCTGGTTTGAAATCTACAGCGCTGAATGTTATGGATCAGGGGTCTCCAACCTTGGCAACTTTAAGACTTGTGAACTTCAACTCCCAGAAGTTGAAGCAAAGCTGGCTGAGGAACTCTGGGAGTTGAAGTCCACAAGTCTTAAAGTTGCCAAGGTTGGACACACCTGTTCCAGATGATGGCTGAGATACACATAAGATGAGCCTCAACTCTACCTTCAAGTGGCACATTCAAGTGGCATACCTTCAAGTGGATTATCTTTCTCCACAAAACCTCTCTTTGCCCTTCAGCTACAGTAGTGGCCAAAATTGTGGAAACCTTTTGGGAAAAGTGTATTTTCTAAAACTAGCTAATAACACCACTTTTTTTGGGGGGGGGGAGTAGTACCATAAAATTACGTATCAATGGAAAGATAATTTAATCAAGAATGTAATGCAATAACTTTCATGAAGGATTTGCTATTAGACTAGCAGTTACAGTATAAAGAAGGAATGTGAAACACGTAGAAAAAATGAGATATACAAAAATTATCACCAGAGGAAAAACCAGATATACAAAATCATCACCATGTCAGTTAATACTTTGTTGGGTTACCTTTAGCATGAATGACGGCCTTACAATGTCTTCCCATGGAGTGAACCAATTATTTTAGTTCTGCAGCTGTTATAATGTGAAACCAAGATTGAATGATGGCTTCTATTAACTGGGTTTTATTGCTGGGTCACTTCTGACTAACAAGTTTCTTTAGTTGGCTCCATAGATTTTCAATTGGGTGAAGGTCTGGGCTATTCCCAGGCCATTCCAGCAGTGGAATAGGATTATCTTGAAACTCCAAAAAAAAAAGTTGTGTTATTAGCTGGGTGATCTTATCCAAAGATGGACAACTGACCTCACCTCCTCCTTCTCTTCCAGCTTGGATTGCTGGATTTTATTCTGGATCTTAAATTAAGAGGGAACTGAATTAGCATCCTTTCTGAGTCTTAACAGCATGTTCTCACCAACAAACAGTTTGGGCAGTCAAGAAGGCAGCTGGCAGGGAAATACAGAGGAGGATACAGAATACCTGTGCCTGCCACTGAAAACTAGGAGCTTTCCACTCAATCTGAGCTTGCTGGGCCTCAAAGGAAAAGAAAGAATTGGGCAACTGGTCTGCAAGAATCTCACACCAAACTTGCTGATAACATCATCTCTGGGTTTTTTTTTACTATCTTTTTGATATATTTACCTTTGAGTTGCCGGTCCAAGCCCTTCCGGAAAGTTGAGCTGTTGTTCTTTTGCATATCTGTTGGGACAAGAGAAAATCATGTTGGAATTGGCCTCTCCTCTTCCATTGATATCCAAGGAGTGATAGTTTATTTATTTATTTATTTATTTATTTATTTATTTATTTATTTATTTATTTATTTGTTTGTTTATTTGTTTGTTTGTTTATTTATTGGTTCGATTTATATGCCGCCCTTCTCCGGAGACTCGGGGCGGCTTACAATGCGTTAAGCAATAGCCTTCATACTTTTGTATATACCTGCTTAGTAGGGCTTTCGGCCCCCACAAGCGATGTTCTTTTTTATACAAAGTCAGCTTATTGCCCCCACAATCCGGGTCCTCATTTTACCTACCTTGAAAGGATGGAAGGCTGAGTCAACCTTGAGCCTGGTGAGATTTGAACTTGCAGTAATTGCAGGCAGCTGGTGTTACTTAACAGTGCTTTAGTCTGCTGCGCCACCAAGGCTCTTTTCCTCTGCTGGGCCACCCTTTCCACCTGCAGAATGGACAGTGCCAAGACCTGACCTTGTTGGATAATTAGTAAAGCCTCAAGAGTCTCACAAAGCTCATCAGGTCATCTTCTTCAGCTTCCTTTTTATAATTTTCACCTTGTCCTGGACAGTTGCATTTAGCTACCATGTGAAATTTCTACAATGCTTCTGGTGGCTCTTAGCTGATCTTAGTTGGTCAAACTTTTAACACTTCTTGTTCCTTTAGGTCCATGATGGCGTCCATGATGGCATACTACTACATAGCTTAATGCAGTATTTCTCTTTAGCAGCTTAAAGATGTGTGAATTTCAACTCTTAGAATTCTGGGAGGGGAAGCCCACATGTCTTCAAATTGCTGAGGTTGAGAAACACTAGCTTATCGCAACGTGGGAACTCAGGTATCAATTGAATGTCCTAAAGCATTGGCCCACATTCTATCCATTTAAAGAAATTGGGTCAATTAGCCTCCATTTTAATTGTAAGCAGTTTGAAAATGGCTATCTCAGCAAGAATAAATATGATACACAAATCTAAACTTTTCATAGGGTCGTTTGGGAACATAACTTGCCTGCAGATATCCGTGGCAATTTATATTTTCTGGTTTGCCAAAACATCAGCGAATTCCTTCTGGATGTTTTAAGGGGAGGATCTAGAAAGAAGAGAGAATTTAGAAGCTTCATAAAGTCTAACTCTTGACTTTAAAATCATTCCTCTTGTTGGGTTCATTTTCTTCTCCCATTAACTGCAGGATGAACATACACCAGTAACCATTTTTTTGCCTTGTGGCATATACATTTTTTAAACACAGCTGAAGTATCTTCAAGGCATGTTTAGCTGTCCAGGTAATTTAATGTTTTACCTCAGTGGTGGGTTTCAAAATTTTTTACTCCCGGTTCTGAGGGTGTGGCTTGGTAGGCGTGGCAGGGGAAGGATACTGTAAAATCTCCATTCCCACCCCACTCTGGGGAAGGATACTGCAAAATCCCCATTTCCTCTCAATCAGCTGGGACTCGAGAGGCAGAGAATAGATGGGGACAGGGCCAGTCAGAATTTTTACTACCGGTTCTCTGAACTACTCAAAATTTCCACTACCGGTTCTCCAGAACTGGTCAGAACCTGCTCTGTTTTACCTCTTTTCTCAACCTCATTTCTGGTATGGAGATGTCAGCCTTTCAAGGTAGACTAGACCAGGAAACCAAACCAAACACATAGAACAATACTAATTTTATTATAAAGTGATAGTAACAGAATCTTTGAGAGGTGGTTTGGGAGATGAACAGTGACTGACTTGCCTATCCCAAGACAAAGAGCCCTTGAATAACAAGTATGTAGTTAGACCTTATGCAGGGGTGGGTTTCAAAAATTTTAGCAAGGGGTTCTCTGCCCAGTTGCTGGGTGGGCATGGCCATGGTGGGCGTGGTCTAGTTGGCCTCCTGCACCATGGCAGGGAGGGCGTTTTTGCCCTCCCCGGACTCCGGAGGCTTTTCTTGAGCCTCCGGGAGGGCAAAAACGGCCTCCTCAGGCTCCTGAGGCCCTCTGGAGGCTGGAAATGGGCCTGTTTCTAGCCTTCCTGAACTTCTGGTAGGCCTGTTTTAAACCTCCCCGAGCTTCCGTGCACACCCTGCACTTCCCTGCATCCAAAACGGGCATTGTGGGGACTCCTGGGAGGGGCGGGGGGCAGGGCGGGGCCTGCTAGGAGTGGGATTTGGGGGTTCTCTGAACTGCACAGAATCTTAGCTAGAGGTTCTCCTGAACCCCTGCGAACCCCCACCAGCCCACCCCTGGCCTTATATCCCATTTAGCAGATACCAATTGAGCCATATGTATACCTGGTGGAATTATAAAAAGTTCTGTTTTGCTCCGCATGAAGACCGTCTCTTGCAGCCAGCGCTGAAGTTCAGGGTTGTAGATCTCTTGCAGTTCCTTCAGCTTCTCCAGAAATATTTGGCTTGCTGCTGGCTCATAGCAGACCCTCTCCAGAATGGACATGACCTGGTTCTTCTTGGGTCTGACCTCCAGCAAGGAGAAATATTCTGACCGAGTGATGAGGGCAGAGCCATGAAGCCAGTGAAGTAGAGGAGCTGGACATGGTTCGAGCCAATGCACGAGCTGATCCCAATAGCCCTGGATTAGATGCGAACAACGTGCAAAATCAGCCATCTGCAGAACTAGAAACGGGAGGAAAGGATGCCAGAGTTTCTGTAGAAATCAATAAAGGAGAATATTTGTAGCTCAGGGTTAAAACGAATGGTCTGCCAGGCCTGGGAGCCACCTTTTGCATTGGGCCTTCAGGCCTGCCACATTTACTACTGCGGGAAACTGGGAGGGGGGGATTGTATGGAGCCAGGGTGATATACAGTCATAATAACATTCCTTTCTCATAGAGTCAAGGACATTCAGCCCTGCACCTGGAGTGGCGTGACTAGGAGGCATCTCCAGTTGGGACAGTGCATTGATTGGACCATGTGGTGGACATGTGGGTACAGGGGAAGGGACTTGGACTTTCTTTTGGGTAGGGAAAACCTGGAAGCTTTCAGACTCGGGTTTTCCCAGATGTGCCAATATGACATCTCTAATAAAATGGAACTTTGAGGAATTTCAAGCCTCGGAGTCTTCTTTCATTGGGGGTGTTACCTGGAACCCTGACATGGTCCTTGGTGCTTTCTGAGTTTTTTTGATACTACATACTATGCAAAAGTATGTTGTATCAACAAGCCAAAACAAAGAGATGATCAACAAATCAAAAAGGGAATAAAAAGACCAAAACATCCACTAGCAATCAGCACCCATACGAGCATAGGTTAACTCCAAGATTAATGTCAGACCAACAATCAAATAAACAATACCCCAATCAAGGAATTGCAAAACAAGCCAAGCGTAAACTGCCTGAATAAATAACTTCTGAGACCACCCCCACCAACACTGACAGGACAAGTCACTACGATATAAACTTGACAGCAAACTCCACTCCTTATGAACCGTGGTGACACAGTGGTTAGACTGCAGTACTGCAGGCTACTTCTGCTGATCACCAGCTGCCAGCAGTTTGGCAGTTCGAATCTCACCAGTCTCAAGGTTGACTCAGCCTTCCATCCTTCTGAGGTTGGTAAAATGTGGACCCAGATTTTGGAGGGCAATAGGCTGACTTTGTAAACTGCTTAGAGAGGGCTGTAAAGGACTGTGAAGCGGTATATAAGTGCTAAGTGCTATTGCTATTGCTATTGCTATTGCTTACTAGCACTGAGGATGTTACCTAATTTGGGTAATGAAACATCTGCAAGAAATCAACCAAGCTCACAGAGCACCAAGGGCCCTTCTGTAGGAAGGAATGAAGTAATTCCTTGGCTTCGTACATGGAAGAGATTCCACTTGCTTTGGTCCACGCTTTGAAATGATCATGTGGCCGTATAATTTTCATTTGGGATATTAGATACTATCTAGATTCCCCAAAAGGGGACAAGGTGTCGAATAGAAAGGTTGGCACTTCAGCGGTTCAAATCCCTACTGCCGCGTAACGGAGTGTTGCTCCTGTTACTTGTCCCAGCTTCTGCCAACCTAGCAGTTCGAAAGCACGTAAAAAATTCAAGTAGAAAAATAGGGACCATCTTTGGTGGGAAGGTAACAACATTCCGTGCACCTTCGGCGTTGAGTCATGCCGGCCAAATGACCAAGGAGACGTCTTCGGGCAGCACTGGCTCTTCAGCTTTGAAATGGAGATGAGCACTGCCCCCTAGAGTCAGGAACGACTAGTACATATGTGCGAGGGGAACCGTTACTTTTACCTTTACCTAGATTCCCCAAAATTGTTCTGAAATCAGGATTTTCCACATCACAATTTAACTGGTTGGTTGATAGAGAAAACGGAAGAAAACGTCACATAGAGAATGCAGGAAGGACAACATGGAGATGGTCACAGGTCAGTTTCTTGGCTTCTCAGCTTCTTCAGTGCTGTGCAGCTTTTCACCTTTCTCACTAGGTGAGAAAGAACCATATACTCCCATGCAGGTTTAAAGGCTTTTGAGGATTTGGCTTACTGCCCAACTTTTATTGGTTTTATTCCTAATTGAACGGCTCACCCTCCCTTCTCAATGAGAAGAGGAAGTGACCCTGAACAAAAATGGACCTTGTGATCCTGACCTTTCTCCAAGGAAACCAAAGGGAGGAGCTGATAACAGAAGCTAAAAAGGTTAAGCTTGCATTCCAGCATTTCAGAGCAATAATAAACTGTAGCTGCCTCCAGTAGTGTGGTTAAAGGGTTCGAGTGAGAAATATCTTTCTCTACTCCAGGCAATGCCATCTTTAGTCCTGTTCTAAGTTAAGGACAGGGACCCAGCCAGAAGGCTATGTTGAGTTGGGTTGAGAGGGGCCAGCTATGAGACTGTGTGTGTGCACAGCACGACATTTTACAAATCAGTTTCAAAGAATCAGGCTGTGTGTGTTCTTAGAAAAGGATTTGGAAGGAGCTGTTTCCCAAACATGACAAACCCTCTGAAATGAACTCAAAAGATGCCTTTATTAGGAGTGCCGGCCATGCCGGCAAAAAGTTTCTTTCAACACAGACTAACAAGTCTGCCTGTCCGGAAGATGGATAGTTGTCTATTCATCTCCGCCCCCCTGTCTTTTTTAAAAAAAATTGATTTATATGCCGCCCTTCTCCAGAGATTCAGGGTGGCTTACAATGCGTTAAGATTTCATACTTTTGTATATTTTTATACGAAGTCAGTTTATTGCCCCCACAATCTGGGTCCTCATTTTACCTACCTTAGAAAGGATGGAAGGCTGAGTCAACCTTGAGACCTGGTGAGATTTGAACTTGCAGTAATTGCAGGCAGCTGATGTTAATAACAGTGCTTTAGTCTGCTGCGCTACCAGGGCTCTTTTATCCCCAGAGCTAGGGTGGGGCCTTGCTAGCCGAAGTGGGTCTTCCTTCCCAAGGATCGGCCCATGGATTTCCACTGCTCTCCTCTCCTCTGCCTTCTGCACAGCCGTGCGTCAGGCACTGGACCCAGCTATTCCTCCTCTTCCTCATCAGTCACCTCCAGACCTGGGAGCTGTTGACTCTCCATCTGAAGGCTGATGGACAGCCCAGGCTCTCTGTCTGTGTGTCAGCCCCATTCCCTCTTCCCCAGTGGAACTCTCAGGTTGCCTTGCTGCTGATCCTGACTCCCACACCTCCTCCTACTGATTCAGCTGCTGGAGAGGCTGGTGGCTGACTGGCCACAACAGGAGCATTTAGGAGCTGGGGTATAGGCAGCGTCTGTCTTCTGACTGGTTCCTGTTTAAAGGTACATGATGATGGAATTCTGCAATATTTTGCCACGTTCTGATCTCCCTGACCTAATTGCCTAATAACCATTTAAATATGAGCCAGCCTTGTGCAGCAGCTGCCAAAAAAGCCAACACAGTTCTAGGCTGCGTTAACAGAGGGATAGAATCAAGATCACGTGAAGTGTTAATACCACTTTATAAGGCCTTGGTAAGGCCACACTTGGAATACTGCATCCAGCTTTGGTTGCCATGATGTAAAAAAGATGTGGAGACTTTAGAAAGAGTGCAGAGAAGAGCAACAAAGATGATTAGGGGACTGGAGGCTAAATCATATGAAGAACGGTTGCAGGAACTGGGTATCTCTAGTTTAATGAAAAGAAGGACTAGGGAAATATGATAGCAGTGTTCCAATATCTCAGGGGCTGCCACAAAGAAGAGGGAGTCAAGTTATTCTCCAAAGCACCTGAGGGCTGGACAAGAAGCAATGGGTGGAAACTAATCAAGGAGAGAAGCAACCTAGAACTAAGGAGAAATTTCCTGACACTAAGAACAATTAATCAGTGGAACAACTTGCTTCCAGAAGCTGTGAATGCTCCCATACTGGAAGTTCTTAAGAAGATGTTGGGTAACCATTTGTCTGAAGTGGTGTAGGGTTTCCTGTCTGGGCAGCGGGTAGGACTAGAAGACCTCCAAGGTCCCTTCCAACTCTGTTATTCTAAAAAAAAATAGAGCCTCCCTTCAGGACCCTTTTAGTAGCTGTATGCAGGCCTGGCAATTGAATCATTCTTTCTGTCTTTGGAAGCATCGAACATCGTTTTTACACAAGCATCTGTTAAGCAGCCATTCCGGGGCACCAGAGGCTCTGGTAGAAAGAGACGGTGACCCTGTTTCAGCACAAAACTCAATTAAATATAGAGTGGTGTGTGTGGGGGGGGGAGGGAGGTTGCCATCTGAGGTGCCTCCGGCTCAAAATCTGTGCTCATTTTGGAAACCCGTTGAATGACCTTGAGTGGCTCGCAACTCTTCGGCTTAACTATTTCAGGAAGTGGGAGTTATTGGATAAACAACCTAACAATTACAAAGCATTTACGAACCAATGAAGATGAGCAATAATCAAAATTAATTATTCAATTTTATTACTCTACGGCTCTTCCTAATTAGCTTCTCTGGTTCCCCCTGACTTCTCTTTCCACTTACCTTACAATCTAGAAAGTCTGTGGTCCTGGCAAATGTTCTCCATTACACTTAGAACGCAGAATCCAGAAAGCCTCTGGCCCTACTGGGTGTTCCACAAATGATTTTCTATCAGAGCAGCTACCTTTTGCAAGTCAACAGATCAAAAGTTCCCAGGGTGTGGTTCAAACCAACCTTTTGTAGCCTGGAACAGACGATACATACCTTCTTTGCAACTATCTGTGGTAGAATCCGGAGAAATAATGCAACAGGAGCAGCTTTTTTTCCCAAACTTTACAGAATTCGGCACACGGCACTGATCTGCTCACGCAGCACATTTAAGCTGGTTATAGAATCAATCCATTTACTAGATCTGCGCTAGTACATTGAACCATAAACTAATGCCAGTGTCTGACCTGCCAGCACTTAAACCTCCAAATCGAAATGATCTTCGGCTCATTTATTGAGAAAGGTATAATTTTATTAGAAGCCAAGTGTATTGCAGTTATGCATAACCAGAACTGAGAATCGCATGCCAAAATACCTAAGTTCCACCTTTTCCTCCCTTCACTGCAGGAGTGGTACTCACTTACTTTTGCTACCAGTTCGCAAATGTGAGCGCATGCAGAGGACCTTCTGTGCATGCACAGAGTGTCAAAAACGGGATGTGATGACGTCCATGCAGGTGGGCGGAGCCTCCCATAGCCGCTACTACTGGTTTTCCCAAACCAGATAGAACCGACTGAATACCATCACTGCTTCACTGCCTCCCATTGCACGCTCCCTCTCTCTTTCCCTCCTCTCTCTCTCCCCCCCCACCTCTCTCACACACACACGTCCAATCAGGTTGAAGCAAGATGTTTTCAGAATGCTCACTTTAAGAATAGGTGGATATGCAGTTGCATTCTTCTCCCAGCCAGGTGACCTTTAAGCAGCATCTCGGGGAGATGCAGCAGTTAAAACTTTCGCTTTCCCACTTCAAGCATTCTCCCCACTCCCATCCACCCTCCCCGGAGTTCAAGGCTGTCACCGCATGGTAGCTAGCGAAGCACACAAACAAAAAAAAAAGAGCCTTGGTAGTACAGTGGTCTAAGGCACCCTGTTATTAAGCTGGTTATTAAGACCAGCTGCCTGCAATTACTGCAGGGTTCGAATCTCGCCAAGGCTCAAGGTTGACTCAGCCTTCCATCCTTTCTAAGGTAGGTAAATTGAGGACCCAGTTGTGGGGGCAATAAGCTGACTTTGTATAAAATATACAAAAGGATGAAGGCTATTGCTGAGCACATTGTAAGCCGCCCTGAGTCTCCGGAGAAGGGCGGCATATAAATCAAATAATAATAAAAAAAAAGCATAAGGTGGCAGCTGACAGCCAGGGGTTGGATTTATACAGCGCACTAAGCCAGAAATAACACAGTAAAAATTAATAATGTGGGCCAATGCAGCCACAAGGATTGCAACTGGAAGTTGCGTTGGGAGCTTCGGGTCTTCCAGATACTGTAGGGCTGAATGCAAATCTCAGTTGAGGGCCAGTGATGAGGGATTGCTGGAATGAGAAATCCACTAATATCTAGAAGCCAGTGGTGAAATGTAAAATTTGTTACTACTGGTTCTGTGGGTATAGCTTGGTGGTGGTGGGGTAATGCCATTGGGTGGGCATGGCCAACTTTTTTTTTTTTTTACTTTTAAAAGCATTTTTTTCTACAACCTCTTCAGCCAAAGAGGTTGTAAAAAAATGCTTTTAAAAGCCTCTGACGATCAGGCAACTCAGCTGGGGTCGTCAGAGGCTTTTAAAAGCATTTTTTTTTCCTACAACCTCTTTGGCCAAAGAGGTTGCAGAAAAAAATGCTTTTAAAAGCCTCTGACGATCAGGCAACTCAGCTGGGATCATCAGAGGTTGTTTTTTTTTTTTTTTACAACCTCTTCGGCCAAAGAGGTTGTAGAAAAAAATGCTTTTAAAAGCCTCTGACGATCCCAGCTGAGCCGTGCAATCATCAGAGGCTTTTTTTTTTACTTTTAAAAGCAATTTTTTCAGCCAAAGAGGTTGTAGAAAAAAATTCTTTTAAAAGTAAAAAAACAGCTTCTGATGATCGCGTGGCTCAGCTGGGCATGGGGGGGGGGCACACAGGGATTTTTTGCTACTGGTTCTCCAAACCACCTGCCGCCATCGTTACCGGATCGGGCGATCTGGTCCAAACCGGGAACATTTCACCCCTGCTAGAAGCCCACAAATGTCGCTATAAAAATCATTTGCTCCATTTCAACATTCTGAAACAATGGCACCTGCTCAGTATACCCTAAATTACAATGGTGACATTTATTATATCAAAAGGAGCAGTTTGGTGTAGTAGTTAAAAGCACGGAAACCAGAAACCCTGACTCCTCGTCCTCCCTTAGGCATGAAAGCTGGATGGGTGATTTTGGGTTAATCACCTGGAGACTGTGAGTTCTAGTCCCACCTTAGGCATGAAAGCCAGTTGGGTGACTTTGGTCCAATCACTCTTTCTCAGCCCCACTCACCTCACAAAATTAGTTTTGCTATTGGGATTATGTACATCACTTTGAGTTGTACAAAATAAAGGGACAGTATAAACCTAATAGAGATCATCTTTGCTTAACAACATTAATTGGGGATGGAAACTCTGTTGTTAAGTCCCAAAGGTGGTTTTTTTTTTTTTTGAGAGGCAACTGAACTTTCTTCAGAGGTTTTTTTCTTCTTTTTCTACAGCACAATAACTTGTGACTTCCTGCTGATTTTCCACATTCACTTTGCTTGTTGGAAACCAGCAAGGAAAGTCTCGGATTTTGATCAGTATCAGTGGAAATACTGTGACGGGCGTAAGTATGATGACTGTCATAATTACCCCTTGTTTAGTGCCATTGTGAGTTTCAACAGTCGCTGAACAAGTGGTGTTTAAGCAAGGATTACCTGTAAATAAATCAATGTCTCTGGCATGTTACTTTAACAGTGTGATAGCAAGAGAACAAATGGTGCTGAACTTAAAGATTTGTAGCTATTTAATCCCAGATCAGCCTCCTTTGGGGCAAGATTTGTTGTTAGTCGCAAAGTCGTGTCCGACCCATTGCAACCCCATGGACAACTTTCCTCCAGGCCTTCCTGTCCTCTACCATTCCCCAGAGACCATTTAAACTCACGCCAACTGCTTCAGTGACTCCATCCATCCACCTCCTTCTCTGCCGTCCCCTTCTTCTTTTGCCCTCCATCGTTCCCAGCATTAGGCTCTTCTCCAGTGAGTCCTTCCTTCTCATTAGGTGACCAAAGTTTTTGAGTTTCATCTTCAGGATCTGGCCTTCTAAAGAGCGGTCAGGGTTGATCTCCTCCAGGACTGACCGGTTTGATCGCTTTGCAGTCCAAGGGACTCGCAGGAGTCTTCTCCAGCACCAGAGTTCAAAAGCCTCAATTCTTTGGCGCTCAACCTTTCTTATGGTCCAACTTTCACAGCCATACATTGCAACTGGGAACACCATCGCCTGGACTATACGCACTTTTGTTGGCAGGGTGATGTCTCTGGTTTTTAGCATGCTGTCTAGCTTTGCCGTGGCTTTCCTCCCCAGGAGCAAGCGTCTTTTAATTTCTTGGCTGTAGTCCGTATGTGCGGTGATCTTGGAGCCCAGGAAAACAAAATCTGTCACTACCTCCCTTTCTTCCCCACCTATTTGCCAGGAATTGAGAGGGCCGGGAGCCATGATCTTAGTTTTTGGGGGCAAGATAGCTTGGGTCAAAAATAATGATGTTACTTGTGGGGGGAAAAAGAAAGAAAATTCAAGTTTCTTCCATTGCCCCACCCTAAAGAAAGCCTTTCACAAAAGCACCGCTCACTCACATTTCCTTTTCTGCTCTGCAGAAAGAGGAAACAGTTAATGAATAAATATATATATATAACCAAATGACCACTTTGTGGGTGAGAAAGAAAGAAGCAAAAGAAACTTTTTCTGCTTTGCTAATTTTTGTCTTTGTGTTCTCTCAGCCATGGATGCACACTTGCAAAGACATCTCTATATGTTGCTAACACAACTGTCCTATGTCCCACTAGCATGTCAGCCTTGGAAGTCACAGATTGTGTCACGTTTTCTGAATGTGTACAGTACGCTGAACTATAAACACACAAATCAACAAACCAGCCAAGACTGACTTTAGCCAAAATTACCCCGTGCCTGAGTTTCTTGGAAGTGTCTTTCTAAAGTCAGTATTTCTCAAGCTTGGCAACTTCAAGATCTGTGGACTTCAACTCCAAGAATTTCCAGTGTTAAACTTGGGTTCTTTTTCACGCAATTGACCTGCTTCCTAAATCAACCCTTTCATCAAACAAATCTAGGAGTCTATAGGCCAGTGATGGCTAACTGTTGTGACTGAGGCCCTCGTAGTGATTACCAAACACAGTTCAGTCCTGAACAAACTTATTTTATTAAAACAGCTGAGAATTAATTCATTCCCAGCTTTAATCCAAAACAAATTCTTCGGCCTTATCACCAACCTTTGATGTCTTTGGCAACCTGTCAAAGGCTTTTCTTGGCAAAACCCCCACAAAGTTCAAGAGGCGCTGACAAGAAACACTGGAATCAATGTTGCTTTTCTACAAAGAACCCAATGGCTCTTTGCTGCTCTTTTAAGCCTTCTGGGAGGGGGCCAATCATCTCCTGGCCTTACTCCTGAGTTGTCCTTTTTGCTTCAGCTGCTCTTGCCTTCTGGCAGCTCTTCGCATGCGCGCACTAGGAACAGGGTACTCCTGTTCCTCTGTCTCTCTGCTGTCTGCCTCCCAAGGCTCTGGAATCCGCGCATCGCTCCCAGATGGCCCTGGCCCCATCTCTGCCTCCAATGCAGAGCCCTCGTCCAGGCCTTCCCCAGACTCCAGGACTGGCCCATTGTCCTCCCCAGCCTCCTCACTGTCTGACTCCATTGCCAGGTCCGCAGGCTGCTGGCGGACCACAACAGTAATCTTTTTACTGTCGCGTGCCAAAAGCAGGGAGAGCGTGGGTGGGTTGTTTTGTGTGTGTGCCCTGCACATGCACGTGCGACCCCCCCAAACTCTCCCTGCATTTGGCACGTGATGGCACGGTGGGCCTGGTAGGCCCGTTTTTTCGCCCTCCCCAGGTTCCAGAGGCTTTCTTGGAGCCTGGGGAGGGCGAAAACTGCCTTCCCCACCCCTTTGGAGGCCCTCCAGAGACCAGAAATGGCCAATTTGCTGACTTCCAGAAGTTGGGAAATGGGCCGTTTCCAAACTCCGAAGGGCCTCCGGGGTGGGGGAGGCTGTTTTCACTTTTCCCAGGCTCCTAGAAAACCTCTGGAGTCTGGGGAGAGTGAAAAACGGGCCTTCCCCAACCACCCCCGGAGGCCCTCCAGAGACCGGAAACAGCCTGTTTCCCGACTTCTGGTGGGCCCGGAAGGCCCGAAAATCAGCTGGCCAGCATGCGCATGCACACCAGAGCTAAACTAGGGCAACGCTTGCGTGCCCACTGATAGGGCTTCGTGTGCCACCTGTGGCTCGTGTGCCATAGGTTCACCATCATGGCTATAGGCCATATAACGAAGGAAGTTACGAGAAAGGAACAATGGTTAAAAAAACCAAACCAGCTCAGCATTTTAGGCAAACAGAGGAACACGTTTTGTTCCTGGAGAAATCTGTTGTGTGAATTTAGCCACTTTCTTCTAACAGCCATAGGAAGGTCTGGTGAAATCCTATTGATTTCAATTGGGGGGTAATTCGTCTTAACTACCAGTGACATCAATGGGAATTTAAAGCCCTATGTTGTAACTCATGGGGGAATAAGAGGGAATCTGCATCCAGATGAGCATGGCAGATGTTGGGTTTGGCTCTACTTTGCTTGAGGAATCAAATCTTGAGCCCAGTGGGCATCGATTCAAAAAAAGCAAAAAAAAACCAAGATCAGCAGTCCAAAATGAGGAAAGAGAATTGAGAAATGAACAAGAGAGAAAGTGGGGGTGTGGGTATGGGAGGGACTAAATGAAGCAATGTTCTTTCAGTATGATGGAAGAATTTGCTTGCTGGGAGGGGGTTCAGAGAAGTCATTGTGGGTAGCATGGGGGGGGGTGTTTGCTCTTGCACTTAGGAGTGGTATGCTAGTTAAGAAAAGTGTACAAATGTCCTGCCTTTTACTCTATGACCAACCTCCCTCCAGTCAAGTCTTCTTGACTTCCCAATCTTCTATGAAATCTGAAGAGAAGGCATTCTTCCATGTTGCCAGCCAACACTGCTCAGAAACAATACTAGAAGGATTCCCCCATTGCCATCTCCTCCTACAGCAGAAGAAACTTGGAAATATCACCAAAAGGAACTCAAAAGAAATTCTCAAGAATAAGATAAGGACCTTGAGAGTAAGGTAAGAACCTCCCTACATTGTGTGGTTTCAAATATAGATAGGCAGATGGACACAGACAGAATATTTATCCACTCTCTCTCTTCACCCATTATCTCTATTATCTGTCTGTCTATCTGTCTTGTACTCTATCAATTCTTTCTTTCTTTCTTTCTTTCTTTCTTTCTTTCTTTCTTTCTTTCTTTCTTTCTTTCTTTCTTTCTTTCTCCTTCTCCTTCTCCTTCTCCTTCTCCCTCTTCCACCACTTCCTCCTCCTCCTCCTCCTCCTCCTCCTCCTCCTCCTCTTCTTCTTCTTCTTCCTCTTCCTCTTCCTCTTCCTCTTCCCTTCTTCTCCTTCTCCCTCTTCCACCACTTCCTCCTCCTCCTCCTCCTCCTCCTCCTCCTCCTCCTCCTCCTCCTCCTCCTCCTCCTCCTCCTCCTCCATCCTCCATCCTCCATCCTCCATCCCACCTACCAATCTAGGGATGGAACAGATCAAATAATCCCATGAGGCAGAATGGAGATTTGAAAGCTATCCTAAGAGCAGTAGGCATGCCACCCAGAGTCACTTTTCGTGAGATGGGCAGCCACATATACATGATAAATACATAAATAAAATAAAAACAGGCCATTCAAGAAAAAGCAAGCAAGACGGCAGGGAAGTTGTATTTCAACTTGGCTTGCCATTCCAAAGCAGCAGGTAACGGACAAGATGTAGCAGGGCTGGGATGCCAATCGAAGCTGAGCTGAAGCTGAGAACGGCAGCTCAGCAAAACCTGCCAAGTCCTGGGTGCACGCGAGAGGATTATTTATAGTTGACAAGCATGGGGAGAGGATTCGGGGGTGGGGGGAGAGTGAGTAGGGCGGGATGAAGTGGTAAACAGGCTGTCAGTGAGCAGAAGAAATAGAGCATGAAGAAGCCGCTGTTCCCGGTGCAGGTGCTGATGGGGGGGAGCAGCTGGGGTCCCCCCGGCTTGTGACAGGTGAGCCCCTCTGGGAGAGCTTGGGGACAGGAGGGAGATCTGGGAGAGGCATTTAAGAACAGAGCCAAGATGGGTAGCCAGGATAAAAAAAACTATTGTTAGTTATCTCATAGCTGAGAGAGGAATTGGGAGAGGGGGGAGGGAAGAAGGTTGGGCTCATGCCCCCCCCTCCTTTGAATTGCCCTCCATCCCACTTCAGCAGAAGGCATCTCTCCACTAATTGGGGCACAGACCCATACCTGCAAATCTGCACAAGGCTCCAGCAGAGAGCAGGATCTTACCAGGGTTCTACAGTATCCAACCTGAACTTAATAGATTCTATAAAGTATATCTGCTTTGGTGCCCTCATCAGTTTTAGACAGCTGGGATGGAATCTTGTTCTCCCTCCCCTTGGGTAGATCCCTGGCAGTCTTCCACAGACAAGAGGAATATTCCCGGGGTCTATGGAGATTCTCAGTCATCCAGATCATGGTTATCCCAAAGGTGCTTTTTCAAGAAACGACTGGACTTTCTGTTTTTTCTTTGAAGACGTTTCGCTTCTCATCCAAGAAGCTTCTTCAGTTCTGACTGGATGGTGGGACTCAAGGAATATAAATCCTTCCATTCCCCACCATCCAGTCAGAGCTGAAGAAGCTTCTTGAACGAGAAGCGAAACATCTTCAAAGAAAAAACAGAAAGTCCAGTTGCCTCTTGAAAAAACACCTTTGGGACAACATTCCCAAAGGGATAAGACAGATCCCAACCAAATTCTGAATTTGCTATCTATATTTTTGAACTCAACATCCCACAGTTTTGATGCTTAAAACAAAAAGGGCTTTGAAAGCTGGTGATGCTGAGTCAGTCTATTTTTTTTTTTTAATTTGATTTATATGCCGCCCTTCTCCGGAGACTCAGGGCGGCTTACAATGCACTAAGCAATAGCCTTCATTCTTTTGTATATTTATACAAAGTCAGCTTATTGCCCCCACAAACTGGGTCCTCAGTTTACCTACCTTAGAAAGGATGGAAGGCTGAGTCAACCTTGAGCCTTGGCGAGATTCGAACCTGCAGTAATTGCAGGCAGCTGGTCTTAATAACCAGCTTAATAACAGGGTGCCTTAGACCACTGTACTACCAAGGCTCTTGGTAGTATTGAGCTAATGTGCCAGAAACTTTTTATTCCTGATATTAGATAACACCCATAGTTTTAAGAGATCCATCAGTCAATATTTTATCTGCCTGTGCACCTGCAATAATTTTGAAATGCCACAGTGTCACACAATTAAAGGAAAGGAAAAGATTCTGATTAGTATAGTATATGAGAGTTATTCTATCAATGGTTAGAGAAGAAATATGAAAATTAGAAAGAAAAATAGAGAAGTGAAATACAGAAAAATGTTTTAATAAAGTTAAATAAGCTAAGAAGAGGATTGTTATAATAGCTGGCATGTTAGGTATTAGTATTAAGTTAAGAATAGACAAAATATCAAATATGGCTGTACATTTTAATTGTTATTGCACAAAATATTTGTACCCAGATGACACACTGTTTAATGAAAGATGAAATGTTTGTATTAAAATAGATTTTTTAAAAAAAATTGAAATGCCACAGTGGAAAAGCCTATTTTAGAAGAGGTTTTTCTAATTTGCAAGCGGTTGAGAGCCACATGCCTCTCCTAAAGCAATAGCTTTGTGCACAAAACGCAAAAGCCAAGAAAATATACATAGAATTTTATCTAGACAGGAGGTGGTGGGACGACACACTGCTAGAATAATCTCTGGGCTCAGTCATGCTGTCCCATTGAAGACTGGAAAGGAACATTTTTCTTTGAGCTTTTTTTAAAAAACAGTTTATTTGTACATTTTCATTTAACATACATAAGTGCTTTGCGAACAGTGGACTGTCTGGGTTGATTGCTTACATAATAATGTTTTTCCCAGCTTCTAATTTCTACCTCTACTATCCAACCATTTATAAAACAAATCCCACAGTTGAAAGTACTCTGTAGCTTCCTTTTCTTTTATCTTTAATGTCAGCCTATCCACTTCTACGCAATCTAATATATTTTTTTTTAATTACAACTTCTTCTCTCGGGGTTTCCTCATTTTTCCAATACTGTGCAAATACAATTCTTGCTGCCATCAAAGCATGCAATATTAAATACAAATTCCCCCTTATTTTATATATATATATATATATATATATATATATATATATATATATATATATATATATATATGTATGTATGTATGTATGTATGTATGTATGTATGTATGTATGTATGTATGTATTTTTCTGGTACTGTACCTAACAAAAATATGAACATATGTGCAAGGCTGATATCTACTCAACCTCCGAAAGAAAAACTGTTGTTGGTGGCAAGGCTATCCATTTGGTCTAAGTGTCACTGGAGGCATTTAATATGGTCAATATATTCTGTACAGGCTGGGAGCAGCCTCAGGATCCAGTTTCTTTAGCATATTTGTAAAATCTCGACAAATTCTGGAGATTGCAAGTTGTTCCAGTCCTTCCAAGATCTCCAGGTTTAGTGGAAATCGACACAGTGATGTCATGCTAAAAACCATGGCTCGTTTAACGATGCAGTTTATTGATATAAATCACAGTAGTCGGATTCTTGAGTCCTTAATTTACAAACCACAGCCGCTGGATTCAATGAACACACTGAGTCAAGGGTGGGCTTCACTTACCTTTGCTACCAGTTCACTCGCGCACCACTTCTGCGCATGCACAGATTGTAGTTGATGACGTCCGGGCGGGTGGGCGGAGCTTCCCGCCGCCGCTGCTACCGGTTTGCCCAAACCGGGGCGAACCGGTAGCAACCCACCACTGCACTGAGTCGAAGGCAAACAATTCGTATCGACCCTTAAAGCAATGAAGAAACTTATACTGGGGGGGGGGGGGAATGCTGGAAATGTTCCCTCTTAAGGTGTCGTTCTTCAGGCCCCTTGGAAATAATGTGATTGTGTGACTGACTACTTCTGTTACCTCGGCTGAAATGATAAAACTGTCAGAAAAATAAGAATGGAGAGTGATGGGGGTACCAATCTAACGTCGAAGTGTAGGAATGCCAGTGAGCACCAGCTGTGCTTTATGTGTGCGCATTGAGGAAGAATGATCTAATGAGATGGGTCCCCCCCCTTTTTTTGTTTTTTTTTTCTGTTCAATTGTGACCAGTTCTCAGAGAATGCTTGGACAAGTTCCCTGCAGTTTTCTAGGCAAGGTTTTTTTTTTTTTCCCAGAAGTGCTTTGCCATTGCTTCCTTCCTAGGGCTGAGAGTCAGGGACTGGCCCAAGGTCACCCAGCTGGCTTCAGGAGAAGGAAGGCTGTGGAGATGCCACCGGAAACTTTATAGAGATGGAAGAAAAGGACAGGATAGGACACGAGCAGTAGCTACAGCTGCCCAGTTTATGGTTTCACTTCCGATCTCTGTCTGTCTCAGGGGTGGATTCTACTTACCTTTACTAGTGGTTGGCAATGGGGCCACGCGCATGCGCATTTTGATGACATCGGGGTCAGTGGGCGGAGCCTCCCGCCGGTTTTACTACCGGTTCTATAGAACCAGTGTGAACTGGGAGCAACCCACACCACTGGTCTGGCTGTCTGTCTGGCTGTGTGTGTGTGTGTGTGTGTGTGTGTGTGAGAGAGAGAGAGAGAGAGAGAGAGAGAGAGAGAGAGAGAGAGGAGAGAGAGAGAGAGAGAGATGGGAGAGGAAAGATTCAGCATTTACGCTGCAAGCAATTTCCATGCGCAACGATCATTAGCAAATTGACAATTGTGTCCAGAGCCCGGAGCTGAAACAAAAATTCACATGCATTTGAAATGTGTCGCATTCAGAAGCCAGAAAGATGCTGCTGCTGCTCTTTCTCTTTCTTTCTTTCTTTCTTTCTTTCTTTCTTTCTTTCTTTCTTTCTTTCTTTCTTTCTTTCTTTCTTTCTTTCTTTCTTTCTTTCTCTCTCTCTCTCTCTCTCTCTCTCTCTCTCTCTCTCCTCTCTCTTCTTTCTTTTCTTTCTTTCTTTCTTTCTTTCTTTCTTTTTCAGAGAGGGAGGAGGCCTTTTAGCCAAATGCCCTGCTTAAAATTAGCACCAGGAACTGAATTTTGCCACCAACCAACTTTCCCCCCCCAATCGAGCATATCAAACTAGCAGCGCGACCTCGAGCAAACAGATGAAGCAAACACAATGGCAAATGCCCTTCAAAAAAAAAAAAAATCGTCAGACAAAATTTGTTGTGGTTATGTCGTGGTCATCTGGATCTTTGCAACCCATTTTTTGGTGGCCATATTTTATGCAGGACGATTCTTCGGTCCCCTTGTTTTAAATAGTGATGGTCAAAAGAGGTACGGATGATGTGGACTGAAATGACACATCAGGTCAAGATCCTCAGGCTAGGGGAGATGAAAAGTCAAATTGTTTAATTCAATTTTACTTTATTTTTTAAATTTTGTATCTATGTATTTTTACTGTTTGGCTGTTCACCGCCCTGAGTCCTTCGGGAGTAGGGTGGTATATAAATTAAATAAATAATAATAATAATAAAAAAATGAGTCTCAATAGCAGAGAGAAATGTTATCCCTGAAGTGCAGGCTGGAAGTTATTCAGCACATATTATACCAAAAAAAACCCAAACCCCAAAGTTTTTAGTTTTAGTTTACTTTATTGTCATTGCACCTCATACAACGAAATGAAATGCCATCTTCAGTGTGCATTTATACAATAAAAAAAATAAAATGGAAAAGACACATCCTTCACATTCTATACATTTGAATTAAACCCCCCTGATATTGCATTAATATTGCACCATAGTAGAATTCAATATAGTTACTGCTCTGGGATAGAAGCTGTTGTTCAGCCTATTTGTCCTTGTTTTTTATTGCTCTGTACCGTCTGCCAGATGGTAATAGTTCAAAAAAAAAAAGGGGGTATCCAGGATGAGATGGATCTTTAAGAATGTTTTGAACTTCTTAAGGCAGTGGGGGGATATAAAGCTCTTCCAAAGAGGGGAGGGGGGCAACCAGTGATCCTCTGGGCAATGACGTTGACCCTCTGGAGCGCTGTCCTATCTGCCACTGTGCAATTGGCAAACCATACGCAGGTGCAATAAATGGGGTTATTTTGAGTTTCTTTCTCACTCTTTCCCTTCCCCCAGACCAGCTGATCTTTTCCTCCTCCTTTAACAGTTCATTTGCTGCCCTTCTCAAGATCAAGTGTGCAGTTTTTCACCCCCAGGTTAGACTACTCATTACTCATCTAACAGCCTTAGCCAAAGGATAAAGTAGCCAGTTACTCATCAGGAAACTACTTCTAATGACTGTAGTCCACGTTTCGTACAGAGGGCAGCAAATGACCTTTAAATACACGCAGTTCTTCTAATGAGTCACCACCACACCTTGTATGAATAAATCCTTTGGTTCAGACGTTGTGATCCCTTTGTACCCTAGCAATGGAAGGGAGAGAGTATCATCTTAAATGTGATCTTAGGCAGCCAAATATCTCAGGACAGTTTAAGTGGGCATCAATAACAAGCCAACAAGTGCTGGGATGGGTGATCATTGTGAGAATAATCATGTTTCAGAAAAGAAGTTAATAATCTGCTCAGGAATCTGTAGAACAGTAATGGCTAACCTTTTTCACATCATGTGCCGAAAGCATGTGCCCGTGCCAGGCACCCATAATGCAATGTGCCCCCCCCGTGCATGCATGCATGACCCCCCCCGCCCCCTGCCCTCGCACATGTGCACGTGACTCCCCCCGCTCCTTCTGCCCCGTGCATGCGCACGCAACCCCCCCTGCCCCCTGCTTTGGGCCTAGCAGGCTTCCCTGCAGCCTCCTGGTCCCAAAAAATGGGCTATAGGGGGGCACCCTGCACCCACCGCCCCCCCATTTTGGGCCTAGGAGGCCTCCCTGCAGCCTCCTGGTGCATGACTCCCTCTCCCCCGTGCATGTGCACACGTCTCCTGCATGTGCCCCATTCCCCGTGCATCCCAAAAATCGGCTGGGAGGCGGGAGGCGCCACACATGCATACACGCTGGAGCTGAGCTGGGGATGGCTCGCGTGCCCACAGAGAGAGCTCTGTGTACCAGCTGTGGCAACACGTGCCATAGATTCGCCATCATGGCCCTAGAAGGACATCAACAGTGGAACATCAGAGAGAAATTAGTGGAGGTAAAAATTGGTCTCGGTGTTTTTCATTGCCTGATCAAATGATTCCTTGATCACTTTTGCTTTTCATTTATTCATTTTATTTTTATTTATTTTATTTTATTTCTATACTGCCCTTCTCCTGCGGGACTCAGGGTGGTGTACAGCCAAGATAAAACATAGCATATAAAATTTAAAAAACACTTTAAAAAACAATTAAATATTTTTGGCCCAAGTTTAAAACAACCCAATTAAAACTGAATTCAATTAAAAACTGAGAGGATGGGATCAAGCCAGCCCGGCTAGATGGAATAAGTGTGTTTTCAGGGCTGGACGAAAAGTCGGAGGTCTGATATCATGCGTATCTCAGGGGGCAGGTCATTCCAGAGGGCAGGGTGCTGCCACAGAGAAGGCTCTCCCCCTGGGGGTCGCCAGCCGGCACTGTCTGGCTGACGGCACCCTGAGGAGGCCCTCTCTGTGCGAGCGAACCGGTCAGTGGGAGGCTATTGGCGGCAGAAGGCGGTCTCACAGATACCCTGGCCCTAAGCCATGAAAGAGGTTGGGTTGGGTTGGGCTGGGCTGGGGCTGGAGAAGAGGGATGGGGTAGTCTCTTGCCATTTCTTGCAAGAATCCTTTCTCCCACTTTCGTCAGATTAGAAGAATCTCTGCCAGGAGCTTGATGGTGTTTCAACACTAATATATGTTTAAGCAACAAAAGTGAAAGGAGATCTTTTTTTAAAAAATGGCAGAGATGATGGAGGCTTTCAACATTCTTGATGTGGCAGAAACCCAAAAGACAAAGGTTATTTGTCCTCCCAATGTGGAGAGTTAGTGCTTCTGTTGGTGTTCAAGCCTTACAGGTTATACAATTTAAAGACAACAGAAAAAAAAAATTTTTTTCATCTACAATGTCTTTCAGAATGCGTAGGATGAATTTTTTTTCATCAGTATTTGGCCATGATTTATATTTAAAACAATCTTCTACTAAAGTCTCAATTTCGGTTTCTGATTCATCTCCTTCAGCTTTTCAACTTTTTCTCTTCCAATCAATTTTGCTCATTGGAGAGTTTGATTGTGCATGACCGAGAAGACCAGAACAAGGAGTTGCCGTTCCCCACCCTTGAGGCAATCTCCAGGTTGCAACCCCCAAAGAGACTCTGCAACATGAAACCGTCCAATGAATATCTCCCTCTGACATTTCTCCTAGGTAAGTTATAAAGCATCAGGACAAAGTGGTCTTCTGGATTGGTTGCTGGGGAACATAAGTGGCCATCATGTTTAGGTCTAGCATGAAGGATTCCATTGACAATTAATTGACTATTGTGTCAACTGAATGGTGGACTAGATAGATCAGGGGTGTCAAACTCGATTTCATTAAGGGGTGCATTAGGGTTGTGTTTGACCTCGTAGGGTTGGGGTCAGGGGTGAAATGCTGCCAGCTCTATCCAGCTCACGGAAGCTGGTAGGGTAGTTCAGAGAGCCAGTAGCGCTGGCGGCGGGAGGCTCCGCCCCCCCAAAACCAGGTTTTGACCATCTGCGCATGTGCAGAAGGCTTTGCGCATGCACAGATTACAACCTGGTGCATGCACATCAGCGAGTTGGTAGGAAAGGTAAGTACATTTCACCTCTGGTCGGGCTGTGGGCGTGGTCATGATGGGCATGGCCAGCTTGATGTCATTCATGTTGGGGGCACCTGGGGTGGCCAAATGCTAAGGTAGGACTTCCCTGAGACCCTCCCTCACTCTCATTATAATCTCCTCCCTCCCTCCCTCCCTCCCTCCCTCCCTCCCTCCCTTCCTTCCTTCCTTCCTTCCTTCCTTCCTTCCTTCCTTTTCTTCTGTTCCTTCCCTCTTCATTCTCCTTTCTTCTTCCTTCCCATTTCCTTATTTTTCCTTCCTTGCTCTCTTCCCATCTTCCCTTTCTTTTCATTGTCTTTCCTCTTTCCCTTGCTCCTTTCCTGTCCCTTCTTACATGCTCAAATGCAAAAGGGGAAGCATTTCTCCTTTTGTTTTGTTTTTAGTTTCTTGTGATAGCCCTCTGCCAGCAAAAATGGTGCCCTGTTTTTGGCCGTGACAGCCTCCTGCAGCCCTCTGCCAGTGAAAATGGAGCTTGGGGGGCCACGCAGCCCCACCGAGTTCCATTTTTGCTGGCAGAGGCACTGATGGCTGGTCCTTGGCTGTTTCCAGACTGGCCCCACAGGCCTGATACCCCTAAGATAGATATTTGATGTGTTCCAGCAGGATGTTTCTTTTACTATGCATCCTTCCCTTCCCCAACTTGTCTAGAATCAGAAGAACTAAGATACATCACAATTGGTTCCCTTCAGATGATGAGGGCCATGGGCAGAGGGAGAAATCCAGCAGGTTCTGACAGGTTCTGGAGAATCTGTAGCGGAAATTTTGAGTAGTTCAGAGAACCGGCAAATATCACCTCTGGCTGGCCCCAGAGTAGGGTAGGAATGCAATATCCTTCCCTCTGGAGTGGGAGGGAATGGGGATTTTGCAGTATCCTTCCTCTGGAGTGGGGTGGGAATGGGGATTTTGCAGTATCCTTCCCCTGCCACGCCCACCAAGCCACGCCTACCAAGCCACGCCCACAGAACCGGTAGTAAAAAAAAAATGAATTTCACCACTGGCCATGGGGTATCTTAGCTCCAGTTGAAACCCTCTCCTTTTTTTTAACTTCCCCTCCCCAACTTTTCTCCAGTTCTCTTTGACAGCCCTGTCTCTGCATCCTGGAGTTCCATCCTGCCCAGCTCCATCCAAGCCTTAAAAGGATCCTGTGTGGTCATCCCATGTTCCTTCACCTTCCCAGATTCATGGGATTCTCGGGACAGCAGTGTGGCTTGGTACCAGTATCATTTCTGGAGCTACCCTGAAATCTACAACAGCAAAACACTAAAAAATGTCCTTCCAGCCTACCAGGGACGAACGGAAGTGGTGGGAAATCTGCAAAAAGGCAACTGTACTCTCAGCATCAATCCAGTAGAGATGGAGGATGCCATGAGATATTACGTCTGGATCAACCCTGGCTCAGTCAATCATCCCTTCCATGATGTCACTGTCCAGGTAGTGGTAACAGGTTAGTGCATCTTTAGGCTAAGATCTCCTCTGAGGATGGAAATCTTTTCCTGGTTGGGATGTTGCATAAATAGCTGGATTTTGAGGAACAGGTAAAAGCTGTGGCCAGAAAGACTTTTGCAGAAGTTTAACCTATGTGCCAATTGCATTTCTTTCTACCTTGGTCACTTTGTAGGTGGCTGTTGCAATTTGCTGTATACCGCGCTGTTTTTGAAAACCATTCATAAACTACAGCTGGTCCAAAACGTGGCAACCCTAGCAATGATGGCCAAGCCTTGCTCCGCCATGTAATAACCTTCTACATAAGCCATAGTGGTTGCCAGTTGGCTTCCAGGGCTGATTGAAGGTGATGGATATTACCTATAAAGCCCTAGGGGCAATGATGGGATTCAGCCAGTTCGCACCACTTCGGGAGAACCGGTTGTTAACTTTCTGAGCAGTTTGGCAAACTGGTTGTTGGGAGAAATCATTAGGGCAGAGAACCGGTTGTTAAATTACTTGAATCCCACCACTGCCTAGGGGGCTTAGCTGGTTGAGGAACTATCTGCCTTTTGTAACATCTGACCATCCAATATGCTCTGACAGAGTTGACTTGCTTTGGGTCCCATCCAATAAGCAATGTTGGTTTGAAGGACTAAGTGTCAAGTTTCGAGGTCGTCTCAAATAAATTGCATTTCAAACAAAGTCTTTGATAAAAACTCCCATTTATTGAGCACGACATTCTAAATCCAACTCATCGTAGCCAACACTGACTTCCAGACCCAAAACCCTCCCTTTCCGTTCCCCACTCCCCTGCACTCATTGGCCATCTTCCAAGTCACTCTACCCCTAATCTACTGCTCCAGCTCAAAGGAATTTCCCCCCTCCCATCCCATCTCCTAGGGGATGTTATCTCCAGGGAAAATAAGTAGGTGAAAAGTCAAACGTCCCTTTCCAGACGCCTCCGCTTCTCCTTCTTATGTCAGCCCTAGAGTAAATGCAGCTTGAAGTGCTGACACTAAGCTATACAGTATCTAGCCATTTAGCTGTAAAGTAGTGTTTTTCTTCTTCTTCTCCCAGCTCCATCTTTGCCATGAATCTAGCACGCTTCAGTCACAATATGGTTGCTGGTGTGGTCAGAGGAGGAGCTACCAGCTCCAATTGTCCCCTTTAAGTTGCTGCAGTTACACTTCGCCCCTCTCTTTCATAACCCAAACTGCATCCATGGTTATTTTGGCAAAGATTGCACATCTAAAGGTTATTTTAAATTTCAGATACTGTAAATTATATGAGTGGTGCGGTGGCCTAGAGGTGGAGCTCTCACCTCACATTCAGAAGGCTGTGAGTTCAATCCTAGGTAGAGGCAGGTATTTCTCTCTCTGGGCATAATGAGAATATATCTGCTGGACAAAACTCCGCATTGGTGACAGGAAGGGCATCCGGCCAGTAAACACTCAGCTCCATTCAGTTTCCCAGACTCCACCCCACAAAGGATTATGGGGTCATTAAAAGATGATGGTGATACTGTAAATTATATCTATTGCCTGAATTATTTTTATGTCTTTCATTTTTTTTTAAAAAAAGAGTACAAATTTTAGCCCAATGTTCCATAGCAAAACTTCAGGAAGTCCTCAATTTATGATTACAGTTGGGACCAGACTATCTGTTGCTAAGCGGAGTGGTTGTTAAATGAGTTGCACCTGATTTTACAATCTTTTTTTTTTTTTTTTGCTATTTTTTTCAGCACCATCGTGACTTTGAACAGCTGCTAAACAAGTGGCCATAAATGAAGGACTACTTGTAGTGTTGAATTTATGTTTTTATCGATAAAAAAATAAAGGGACGGAGCATTTACCCATAATTGGGTAGACCAAATTACTACTTGTAGTAATTCTGGCTGACTGGTAAGTGTCCCCACTCATCCTACAACTCATTTGCTCTCTTTTGATGCCCTTCTCAGATGTCCCTAACCAGCTGGAGTTGAGTGATCTGGGACTAGTGACGGAAGGGGATCCCACCCAAGTGTCTTGTTCAGTCCTGCACACCTGTCCTTTGTCTCCACCGATCCTCACCTGGAATCTAGACGAAAACAAGGCTGTCACAATCCAAGAATATTTAACAGGTGGATCCTGGCGGACAGAATCAAGTTTTAACTACATCCCTTCCCACAAAGACCATGGCAGATACTTGCGATGTACTGCAACATTTCCAAACAAGCAACAGATTTACAATGGGATCAGCCTGAATATTCAGTGTAAGTGTCCCAGTTCAGCAGTGGAAATGGCACCTGATCTGGTCTATTTTATTCTGAAATACCTGTGATACTTATCAGTATGTCTGTTTTCCAGAAGCTTGGAAACTGTAGTAGGAATGAGGAATTCAAGAGTTTGGAATCTGGAACATTAATGGTGCCCATGCCAATGCTATTGATTGGGTCTAACATCTGTTAGGTCTCTATGGAGATTCTCAATCATCCAGGTCATGGTTGTCCCAAAGGTGCTTTTTCAAAAGGCAACTGGAATTTCTTTGTTTTTCCTTGAAGATGTTTCGCTTCTCAACCAAGAATCTTCTTCCCTTCTTGGATGAGAAGCGGAATGTCTTCAAGGGAAAACAAAGAAAGCCCAGTTGCCTTTTGAAAAAGCATTTTTGGGACAACCTCTGTTAGGTTTGTCTTGGGAAGGAACAATCAGAACAAAGCTAGAATAGAGTAGAGTAGAGTAGAGTAGGGTAGGGTAGGATAGGGTAGGGTAGAATAGAACAGAATGGAACAGAACAGAACAACAGAACAACAGAACAGAACAGAACAGAACAGAACAGAACAGAACAGAACAGAACAGAACAGAACAGAACAGAACAGAACAGAACAGAACAGAACAGAATAGAATAGAATAGAAGTCTTTATTGGCCAAGTGTGATTGGACACACAAGGAATTTGTCTCCGGTGCATAAGCTCTCAATGTATATCAAAGATATGAGTGACAAATCGTGATCAGTCATCATCAATACATTCATCATGAATCATAAGCTACAACACTTAGTGACAGTCATAAGCTACTAAATAAGCAATCAAAATCATACTAGGAAACTTAACCAATATAAATTGTAAAGATACAAGCAACAAGGTTATAGTCATAAATAGAAAAGGAGATAGGTAAATACCTCCTAAGGCAGCATTTAACATCCAGCTGCCTGCAATTACTGCAAGTTCAATTCTCACCAGGCTCAAGGTCGACTCAGCCTTCCATCCTTTCTAAGGTGGGTAAATTGAGGACCCGGATTGTGGGGGCAATAAGCTGACTTTGTATAAATATACAAAAGTATGAAGGCTGTTGCTTAACGCATTGTAAGCCGCCTTGAGTCTCCAGAGAAGGGCGGCATATAAATCAAATTAAAAAAAAAAAACAGGAAGGATGAGAAGAATAGTAATACAGTCTTAGTAAATAGTTAATAGTAAAAATAGCAATAGTAAACAGTAAAAATATATTTGATATCGCCCACAATGGGCAATATCAAATATAATATAAGTTTGGGAAGATCTGGATCTTATTTTCTCCTCCAGAGTTTTCTAGTTCCCACTCTGTTCCTTCTTTTCTGCAATTTCAAGGGGGTTGGTTCCTCATGTTCATTGAATGGGGGAGAGAAAGGTCTCCCTCTGACATCTTGCTTGGAAGGTTGTTTTTAATGCAGGATCCAATCTGGGCCTGTCACAGGGACCAGAGGTTTTGTCTTCCAAGCTTTTGCATGCCTGCTGGAGGCCATCTTCAGGGAACTTCTCTGTGTGCTATGCGCTGTTCTGGTGTGGTGTGGTGTGGCTGTCATGTGTAGCTTTTTAGATGTACATCTATGAAGATTCTCAGTCATCCAGGTCATACTTGTCCCAAAGGTGCTTTTTTCAAGAGGCAACTGAACTTTCATGTTTTTGTTTGAAGATGTTTCGCTTCTCATCCAAGAAGCTTCTTCAGCTTTTTAGATGTAGATTGGGATGTTGTTGGCTGGCTATTAAACCGTTGGCTGTTGTTTTCTTGTGCTGCCAAGCCCTTGCCTCCTAAGTACTTGCTAAACTGGGGGTAGATCAGCACTCCTGTTGATTGACAGGTTGTTTTGTTTTTTTAATTTCTTGGGAAGAAGCCCACCCCTCCCTTCCAAAACATACTTAGGAGAACACATTGCTCCCCAATGATTCTTCTTCTTGTGCCATATCCATCATCGGACATTGGTGATCATGTTGGCGATCGTATTTTTATCAACAACTGCATGAAAAAGTGTTGTTGAGTTATGTCCAAACCAATCCCTTAGATTTTGAAGCCATGATGTTCTTCTTCTGCCTGGACCTCATTTGCCTTCAATCTTTCCCTGGAGGATTAAATGAAGGATGCCATATTTTTCCGGGTGTCACATCACATGTCCAAAATATTCTAACTTTTGTTTTTTTTATGGTTTGGATGATTTCCCTTGGCTTTCCCAGGCAGTTTATCACCTCCTCATTTGTGATTTTGTCAATCCAGCTTGTACGTAACAGCCAGCTGCTTGTAAATCCACATTTCAAATTTCAAAGTCTCCTCAAGTGGCTTTCTGTCAGACACCAACTCTCCACTCCATAGAGCAGGATAGAAAAGATCCACCAATGATTGCAACCTCTTAATGACTTTTTGCAAAGGCTGCACCTCTGTCTGCATGCTCCTTATCGATTCAGTAATATATAGGGCAAAGCTGGTCAACTGATAGTACACCACAACTCCCAATCTTTATTGGCCACACCAGCTGCAGCTGCCTGGAGTTGAAGGTCAACCGCCTTTAGAATTTGGTTGACATTGAATCCTATTTTTGATCCGTGGGGGCAGGGAAAGAGATGAAGAAGACAGCAATGTTTGGAGGTGCGATGAGCCCAGCCTATACAAACCTCCTTGCATTCTGATTTTCTCTCTCAGATCCTCCCAAAAATGCAACTATCTTGGTCATTGGGAATCAAAGGCTAAAAGAAGGCGACGACGCCACTCTGAGATGCGAGAGCCATGGAAACCCACCGCCCACCACCTACCACTGGTTCTTTGGGCCAGAAAAGGCACCACTGAAGGTAGCAGGTAGTGGACCAGAGGTGAAGCTGAAGGACATCCGGAAAGACTTGGAGCCCTACCATTGTGCGGCAGAAAATGATGTTGGCATGGGGGAGGACTCGCCACCTACTTACCTAAGTGTGGAGTGTGAGAGGACAATTTAATGTTTTCTCTTTTCAGGGCTTTGGTGTTTCTCATCTAGGCTCTTCTGAGAGCTTAGAAAAGGTGATGATTCAAGCTCATCGCACTGGGTTGTCCGGTGCACCTGCACCTTTTCTTTCAACCAAGTTATTTCCTTCATCTTTAACCTTTACGCTCAGATGTTTTATGTTTGTTTATGTTTTATTAAATTTATATACCGCCCTACTCCCCAAGGACTCAGGGCGGTGAACAGGCACAGAATAAAATACATAAATACAAAAGTTAGAATCAATTTAAAACCAAATTAAATAATTTAGCCCAAGACAATTAAAAATCCCAATAATTTAAAACAAATTAAAATTTCAGTTTAAAAAATTAAAAGAAAGGGGAGAAAATTAGGCCAGGCCGGCTTGCTGGAATAGGAGGGTTTTAAGAGCACGGTGGAAAATGCGCAGATACTCACTAGTACATTGTTTGTCAACTTTGGCCACTTCAAAGATGTGTGGACTTCAACTTCCAGAATTCCCCATCCAGCGGGGCTGACTGGGAAATTCTGGGAGTTGAATGGGCAAATATTTGTGTAGTCTGACCTCTTGTGCCCCCCTACAGACACTGACACTCATGCAGGGGTGAAATGCTCCCGGTTCGGACCAGATCGCCCGATCCAGTAGCGATGGCGGCTGGTGGTTCGGAGAACCGGTAGCGAAAGTCCCTGTGTCCCACCTCCCCATGCTCAGCTGAGCCACACGATCATCAGAGACTTTTCTTTTTACTTTTAAAAGCATTTTTTCTACAATCTCTTCGGCCGAAAAAATGCTTTTAAAAGAAAAAAAAAAGCCTCTGACGATCAGGCAACTCAGCTGGGATCGTCAGAGGCTTTTAAAAGCATTTTTTTTACAACTTCTTCGGCTCAAGAGGTTGTAGAAAAAATGCTTTAAAAGTTAAAAACAAAAAAGTTGGCCACGCCCACCCAGTCACATTACCCTCAACCAAGCCATGCCCACAGAACCGGTAGTAACAAATTTTACATTTCACCACTGCGCTTGTGTTAAGAAAGGCTGCATTTTTTGGGCTAACTAGATCTAAATCTGCTTACTTTTTTTTTTTTTTTTTTTGAGAATGGCCAAAATTGGTTGATGCTGCCACCTACTGTGGCAAGAGGCAACGTGGCTTTATGTAAAAGCAGTAGAATTAAGGGCATATTTCACCGTGTCGGAAAAGGTGTATACTCTGAATCGAATTCATGTCAAGGTTTCATCTTTAATGTACAGTAAAAAACAGTAAATGCATAACACAGTCTGCGATACCCGTAAGGGAAATGCTAGTGGGGTAGAGATGCTGAGGATTTCACAGGAAAAGCCTTTCACAGCCTGACAAGCTAATTCCTGACACATTTTTAATTGACAGTCTGTTTTGCGCCCACGATTAATGAATGCTCAATAGGTTCAGCATAAAAACTTTGCAAGCTCAACCCCCTGACATAAACAGAACATTGCATAGAGCAGTGTTTCTCAACCTTGGTAGCTTGAAGATGGGTGGACTTCAACTCCCAGAATCCCCCAGCCAGCAGCGCTGGCTGGGGGATTCTGAGAATTGAAGTCCACCCATATTCAAGCTTCCAAGGTTGAGAAACACTGGCATAGAGGTAGCCCTTGACTTACAACTGGTAGCTCAGTGGCCATTCCAAGCTATGGTGGACATATCTGGGGGGACTTTTGGGTTCGAAATTTCGTTTTCACATGACCACACTTATGGCTCTCGGCAAAGGCTGCCTTAAGAACCATTTGCAGCATCAGATTCCTGCAGCTATTGTCAAGCCCCCGGGAAAGCAGGAGATTCAGGTAGGTCAAATGGCTGTAAAGATTTCTTGCAAGCTCTCTACATGAATCTGAACTACTAACAGTCAAGGGAAATTAGCGGGAGATAAGAAAGGCATCCAAGGTGGGCTGAATTTAGATCTCTTGCAGGCGCGCAGGGACTCGTGACTGATGACATGTTTGACTTCTTCCTTAGGCTCAGTCTGGTCATCACCTACATCCAGGTGACTATGTTTTATGACAGTTTACTTCCAGTTTTTGGCAAAAGTGCCCCATAGCAAACCATGGGCTTGCTTTAATGACCACAGCAGTGGTGAAATGTAAAATTTGTTACTACCGGTTCTGTGGTGGGGGGAGGGGTAATGTGACTGAGTGGACGTGGCCAACTTTTTTTAAAAAAAAACTTTTAAAAGCATTTTTTCTACAACCTCTTCGGCCGAAGAGATTGTAAAAAAAAAAAATGCTTTTAAAAGCCTCTGACGATCCCAGGTGAGCTGCGTGATCATCAGAGGCTTTTTTTTTTTAACTTTTAAAAACATTTTTTTGGCTGAAGAGGTTGTAGAAAAAATGCTTTTAAAAGCCTCTGATGATCCCTGAGTGATCATCAGGCTTTTTTTTAAAAAAAAAAACTTTTAAAAGCATTTTTTCGGCTGAAGGGGTTGTAGAAAAAATGCTTTTAAAAATTAAAAAAAAAGCCTCTGATGATCGCGCAGCTCAGCTGGGCATGGGGGTCGGGCAGGGATTTTTGCTACCGGTTCTCTGAACCACCCGCCACCCTCGCTATCGGATCGGGTGATCCGGTCCGAACCGGGAGCATTTCACCCCTGGACCACAGCTTTCACTTAATGGCCACAATGTTCACTTAACAACTGCTACAAAAAAGGTTGTGAAATATTTTTTAAAAAATCCTTAATCAAGTTTGGTGCTGCCACAAAGTTGCTTTTTATGCCTATTCTTTTTTTTTTTTTTATTTTGATTTATATGCCGCCCTTCTCCGGACACTCAGGGCGGCTTACAATGCATTAAGCAATAGCCTTCATACTTTTTGTATATTTGTACAAAGTCAGCTTATTGTCCCCACAGACTGGGTCCTCAATTTACCTACCTTAGAAAGGATGGAAGGCTGAGTCAACCTTGAGCCTTGGCGAGATTCGAACCTGCAGTAATTGCAGGCAGCTGGTCTTAATAACCAGCTTAATAACAGGGTGCCTTAGACCACTGTACTACCAAGGCTCTTTGAAGCAAACCTATTCTGTGGTTTGTTTGTTTTTTTGTTTGTTTATTTGTTTTTGCTGTGCCCATGAGCACTTTCTATAGGGCAATTCGAGGAACGTCACCACAACAGGACAACTTGGAGATCGTTTGGAGCTATGGCTCAAATCCAGGTGACACCAGCCTAGCGTGATGCTTTCTCCTTTCTTTGCAACAAATCCTCCTATGTATTTTTCTTTTTAAGACAAGCCAGTGATTTGGCCTGAAAGCAACTGTACTATCTCAAAAACCGAAGAGATGATCACCTGCTACTGTGTGGCAGAGGGAAACCCCCCTCCGAGAATTGAATGGAATCTTCTAAATCTAACCATTCCTGGAGAATTCAATAGCTCCGAACTTCAAGCAGACTTGTACTCTTGGGAACAAACCATTGTTAGCATCCTGAGGGTGCCCGGATCTAACTTTACCCAAATATCTTGCAAGGCTACCAATCAGCATGGGACCAGCTACATCACCTTGCCCACCATCAAGGCAGGTAAGGCTAAGGAAGGTTAAACCAGAGATACCTACGGAGACGGTAGAGATGGACTAGAAAACAATGGGCAACAGTTTCCCTACTCTTCCAAAGAAAACTATACGGACATATAAATGAAGAGCCTGGGTAGTATAGTGGTTAAGATGCTGGACTAGTAGCAGGGAGTGACAGCTTCAAGCTCTCCCACTCTCTCCCTCCCTCCCTCCCTCCCCCACCTCTCCATCTCTCTCTCTCCTTCTTCCTTTTCTTCTCTCTCTCTCTCTCTCTCTCTCTCTCTCTCTCTCTCTCTCTCTCTCTCTCTCTCTCTCTCTCTCTCTCTCTCTCCTTCTCTCTCTCTCCTTCACCCAGCCAGCATCTCCTCCAGGGGTGAAATCCAGCAGGTTCTGACAGGTTCTGGAGAACTGGTACCGGAAAGTTTGAGTAGTTCGGAGAACCGGCAAATACCACCTCTGGCTGGCCCCAGAGTGGAGTGGGAATGGGGATTTTGCAGTATCCTTCCCCTGGAGTGGGGTGGGAATGGGGATTTTGCAGTATCCTTCCTCTGCCACGCCCACCAAGCCATATCCACCAAGCCACACCATACCCACCAAGCCACACCCACAGAACTGGTAGTAAAATAATTTGGATTTCACCACTGCTGTGGTCCAACCCACTGTGGTATAGATAAGCACTCATGGGGAAAGATTTGCAAACATCATTTCTGATTGTTTAAGACACTTCCTTGCCAGTGTCTCTCTTCTTGCAGGGAACATCACCCTTTTGCTCATCGGATTGGGGGGAGCTGTTGCAGGGCTCGCCCTCTTCACCTTGCTGGGAATTTTGGTTTACAAAGTGACAGTAAGCAGGTAAGAAGCTTAAAGGATCCATCAGATCTCTTGATGAAGATTCTCAGTCCTTCAGGCAAAGGTGTCTGAAGGTTGAATCATGGCAACCGGACCAATTCTTGTTAGTTGAGAGATTTCGCTGCTTATCCAAGCAGCTTCACCAGTCAAAGTAAGCTAGTCTTTGGAATGTACCAACTCCCGGCAGCCAACCTCAGGGGTTTCCTTCCCAAAAACCAGTCAGATCCAACCACAGTCCTGCAGCTCAGAAGGTATGTCCCTACTAGCGTTATCCAAACATCGTCATACGAAACAAACAGTCAAGGAACAGGGTTTATGGCCCTTCAGTCAAGGCTGGGCCAAAGCTTTCAGCAGCAACCGATGCTTCCATCAAAATGTAGTGTCATCCTGTAACATGATTAGGTAAAGGTAAAGGTTTCCCCTCGCACATATATGCTAGTCGTTCCCGACTCTAGGGGGCGGTGCTCATCTCCGTTTCAAAGCTGAAGGGCCAGCGCAGTCCGAAGACATCTCCGTGGTCACGTGGCCAGCATGACTAAATGGGAAAGGCACACGGAAGCTGTTACCTTCCCACCAAAGGTGGTCCCTATTTTTCTACTTGCATTTTTTTTACGTGTTTTCGAACTGCTAGGTTGGCAGAAGCTGGGACAAGTAACGGGAGCTCACCCTGTTATGCGGCACTAGGGATTCGAACCGCTGTACTGCTGACCTTTCGATCGAGAAGCTCAGCATCTTAGCCGCTGAGCCACTGCTTTCCATAGCATAATTAGCTCCACACTATTGTAAAGCAAACTTCTCCCATTTCATGGTGATAGCTTGTACAGATTCCCAGTTGCTTCCTGAAAAAGCATCTTTCATGTTTTTTTTATTTTATTTTATTTAGTTTGTCAAACATGTATGAGAAAACATATATAAACATGGACATGAACACATGAACATGTATAAACATGGACATGAACACAGGAAATGAGTACAAATAAATGGGGACAGTAGGACAGGGGTGGTAGACATGCTGGTGAGCTTATATACATCCCCTACAGACCTGTTAGGAATGGAGTGAGGTCCATAGTAGAAAATTTAAGGTTGAAGCTGTGGGGATTTGAGGATTTAATAACAGAGTCAGGTAGTGCATTCCAGGCATTAACCACTCTGTTGCTGAAGTTGTATTTTCTGCAATCGAGTTTGGAGCGGTATACCTTGAGTTTGTATCTATTGTGTGCTCGTGTATTATTGCACGGTGATGTGATATCTGTTCAGTTGTGTCCGACTCTTGGTGGTTCTATGGCAGTGATGGCTAACCTTTTTGCTGTCGTGTGCCAAAAGTGGGGGTAGTGGGGGGGGGATTGGGCGCAAGCGTGCCCACACCCATAATTCAATGAGCCCTGTCCCCCCACGCATGAGCGTATGACCCCCCCACTCCCCCCCGCTTTTGGCACGCAATGGCACGGTGGGCCTGGTAGGCTCATTTTTTTGCCCTCCTCAGGGTCCAGAGCCTTTCTAGGAGCCTGGGGAGGGCGAAAACAGCCTTCCCCACTCCCCCAGAAGCCCTCCGGAAGCCCAGAAACAGCCCGTTTCCTGACTTCCGATGGACCAGGAAGGCCCGAAAATCAGCTGGCCAGTGCGCACATATGTGCTGGACTGAGGTAGGGCAACGCTCGTGTGCCCACAGATATGGCTCCGTGTGCCACCTGTGGGCACCCGTGTCATAGGTTTGCCATCACGGTTCTATGGGCCAGGTTTCTCCACATCTTACTTTGCACTACTTCTTTGCATTGTTCTATGCTCTGGCTGGTGTCAGCTTCGATGGTGTCCAGCCACTATATTCTTTGATGGACTGGATTCCAGTTACCGTTAACTCTTCCAAAGATAATTGCTTTCTCCAGGGAATTCCCCTGCATGACTCTGCATGATGTCATGTCCAGTGATGGGATTCAAGTAATTTAACAACTGGTTCTCTGCCCTAATGATTTCTTCCAACAACCAGTTTGCCAAACTGCTCAGAAAGTTAACAACCGGTTCTCCCGGAGTGGTACGAACTGGCTGAATCCCACGACTGATCATGTCACATGTGCAGGAATAACACAGCTACTTTCATAATTTGCCTCACCCTGACATGACTCCCCAGAGTTGGATGATGCTATGAAGATAGCATTCAAGGAGAGAACCAGCCTAGAATTAAGAAAAAAAATTCCTAACAGTTAGAACAATGAACAATATCTCAGGGGCTGCCACAAAGAAGTGGGAGTCAGGCTATTCTCCAAAGCACCTGAGGGCAGGACAAGAAGCAATGGGTGGAAACTAATCAAGGAGAGAAGCAACCTAGAACTAAGGAGAAATTTCCTGACAGTGAGAAAAATTAATCAGTGGATCAACTTGCCTCCAGAAGTTGTGAATGCTCCAACACTGGAAGTTTTTAAGAAGTTGTTGGATAACCATTTGTCTGAAGTGGTATAGGGTTTCCTGCCTAAGCAGGCGGTTGGACTAGAAGACCTCCAAGGTCCTTTCCAACTCTTCTATTCTCTATTCTCTTCTCTCTTCACTCTTCTCTTCTCTTCTCTTCTCTTCTCTTCTCTTCTCTTCTCTTCTCTTCTCTTCTCTTCTCTTCTCTTCTCTTCTCTTCTCTTCTCTTCTCTGGAATGACTTGCCTCAATCCAAAGTTGTTTTTAATTTATCTAGCTTTAGATACTTTTAAATTTAAAATTTTTAAAGATACCTTTAAATTTTAAGATAATTTTCCAAACATTTGTCAATCTTTTCTACTGGCCTTTCTTCCTATACTACTGCTACTGATCCTCTCAGGAATGCTTTACCTGCTGTATTTTGCTAGATATTTTTCCTTCGTTGTCTTTTATCTTATTCCCCGATGGTCATTTCCTTCTTTTATTTTTATGACATTTCTCTGGCCAGTAGGAAAAAGGAGAAGAAACAAGGGGAGCAAGAGGAAGAGCAAGCGGAAAATCCCCGGATACATGGCAACGGAGAAGAAATAATTTACCTTAACACAAAAAAACCATCTAAAGATAACCAGAAGGAGGAGCAACTCAACATGTGCAACAAACCCAATGTTCCAGGAAGCCAAGCTGATGATAATGTATGAAGCAATCTTGGGGCAACTGAGAATAGCAGCATTCTCCTGTCAAACAAGTGCTTACATAACACTTGCTAGATGCATGGGGGACCACTGACCCACTTACAAATATCCCTGAACTACAACTCCCAGAAGCCCAACCAACACAGCCATAGGTTAGAGTTGCAGGGAGGTATAATCCAACAACATCTAGATGGTTATGGATTCTCCTGGGATGTCCCCATCCACACCTGTTAAGTTCACCCAATGGTATTCAGATATGTGGACTTTCAGTTCCTAGAACCCCAAGACAGCATAATCAACGATGAATGGTCATTTGAGTTGTAGTTCAGCAACATGTGCAGGGTTTGAAGTTGCCAACTCTTGGTGAATTGATTGGTTCCCGTCCTTTTTCTTTATGTAGAGCCGTGTTTTTCAAAATTAGGAACATGAAGATGTGCAGGCTTCAACTCCCAGAATTTTGCTAACTTGCGAGAGAGGGAAATGGGCAGTTCTTAAATCATCATCATCTTCTTTTAACGAACCCATAATCCCTTGTGGGGTGGAGTCTGGGCAACTGAATGGAGCTAGCTGAGTGTTTTAATGGCCAGATGCCCTTACTGTCGCCAATGCGGAGGTTTTTTTCAGCAGATATATTCTCAGTGTGCCCAGAGAGAGAAATATCTGCCTCTACCTAGGATCGAACTCACAGCCTCCTGATTGCGAGGCGAGAGCTCCACCTCTAGGCCACTGCACCACTCCATGGGCAGTTTTTAAATATGACAAAGTAAATAAATAAATTTGGGGAATTAAGGTTCACACATCTTAATGTTGCCAGTTTTGAAAAATACTTATGGGGTCTATTACATCATCATCAAAACATAATCTGAGATCAGCAACACGGTGCTCTTAAGCAGGATGGTGCACAAAATCTCCTAGATGACTTTTGCGAAAACCTAAAATTAAATCAAAAGTATGCCAACAGTCTAAAGAGATTTGTTAATCTGACAATATGTCACCCAAATCATTTGTTTTGTTTTGGCATTTACTTCATGGACCAATCCTAGTATTGTCACAAATGATGGTTTGAAACTATTAGTTTTTACCGCTAAATTGTACGGTAATAATATTTACTCCAAGAATAAATGTTGGCTAGTCCCTCTTCCACAGGAATCTGGTACAAAGAGGAATGGTACAAAAACGAGGAAAGATTTGCATCATGTCACAACATCATGATGCAAACCTTGGCCTCTCCTATTGGGGTCCAAGTCTTATGGTTCATGTCATGACAATATTTCCTAATTTGCCATCATTCCCTCCTGCAGACCCTTCCAGATAGTGTAAAGCCCTTAAAACATAAAGTTTAACTATTTTTATTAAGTCGTTTGAACTCAAGACTTTCCTCTGGTTTCTTCTACATTTTTAAAGGAATTAAGCACCAGCAAGGCCTATGAGAATATGGAGATGCCAGAAGATTATGAGAATATATCAACAGAAAGGACCACTGGATATTTTGGGATAAGCGACTGGCAGTTTCCTTTTGGCTCTGATCAACTCTACTCCAACGTCTGATCCAACATGGGCAAAAGATCTTGAGAGCTCCTGTGTAACAAGTGCTTATAGAACACTTGCTAGATACATGGGGGACCTCTGACCCTTTCACAAATACCTCTGAACTACAACTCCCAGCAGTCTAACCAACATGGCCATAGGTTAGAGTTGTGGGGAGGTAAAATGCAGCAACATCTAGGTGGACTTTCCTGGGAAATCCCCACTCACACCCGTAGGTTCACCCAACCAGCATCTCCTCCCCAAACAATGATTGGGTAGAAGACTTTGGAAGGTATAACTGCAATTAGAATATTGAAATGAAGAACATTTGTGGGAATCCTTCTATCAAGGAATATCTCTCCAAAGGGAATATTATTATTGTAAACTCTCCTTGCTACTAGGAACCTTCCTGCTAGAGGTAGTCCTCATTTAATGACTCCTTCAGTGACCAAATGAAGTTGCAACAGCACTGAATAAGTGGGGTCAGAGACTAGTCCTTTAAGTTCTGGTCTTCGCAACATGCCCACAGTTACAAGCAAATCAATGGGGAAGCCAGCAGGAAGTCAACATTTCACATAATAACCATAGGGAATTCACTTAACCATAGCAATGGGTCCTAATGACCATTGCTGCTAAAATTGCCATCAGTACATGTCCCAAGTATGGTTGTTAAGTGAGGACTAACCAGTATTTGAAAGGAAAGGCATGTTGCCTGATTAGGGCTCTTTTATTCCCAAGGCTTTCATGGAAATATTGATAATATTAGCTCCCTTCCTGTCATCTTCCTGGGGGAAATATTACCGATCACCCAAAGTAGCTACCAGGTCTACTAGTTGAAACTTAGGGAATTGTAACTCTTTTATCACCACTACAACTATCCTCCCCCCCCCCTTTTTTTTTTCTTTTGAAACTCAAAATGTTCCTTCTGTTCTGAGCCAAATGAATTAGTGGATTTGACTCTCAGGCTTTCAAATTATAAATTTTTGTATTTAACACGCGTTCCCGATGCTTTATCAGTCTAGATTTGGAGATGGTGGGGAAAATCCTCTGGGGATTTTGATGGATGATTGCATAATCATTCCAGTTTTAAAGATCACCGATTTTAGGTGATCATCATCAACACCTCACAAGGTTCCTGTGTCTTGAAGAGCTAATTGACTCTACACTACACATAAAATCTGCACCACATTTGCCTTCTATGCAGATGTTTAAAGCAGAGATGCAGGACAAAAAGGAATGGATAAGGAAGAGGGCCTATATTCTTGTTGGCTGAGTAGATTCGATCTACTTGATTCAAAATTATATATATATATATATATTCCCTACGTTACCAAGGTTTTTTTGTAGCTCCAGCTCAGTAGAATCACATCTACTCGGTTCTGGGCTTTTATTAAGCTTGCTAGCTGTTAGAAAGGAAAAAAGCCCAGAACCGAGTAGATGTGATTCTACTGAACTGGAGCTACAAAAAAACCTTGGTTACGTAGGGAAAACCTGGCTAGAAGAAATATATATATATATATATATTTCTATTGAGTAATTACAACCAGTGGTGGGATTCTACCGGTTCGGACTGGTTCGGGCGAACCATTAGCTCTGATTATCAGCCGTGAGCGAACCAGTTTGCTCCGACTTTGAAGTGGGCATGCCCGCCCGCTCCTGCGTTATAACTCACCTACATTTCTGTTTCTGAAGCCCAGCTGATTGGCGCAGCAGAGTGGATTGCCATGCCTCAGCTGTTTTCCTCGCCGGCAGCAATGCGGAAGGTGAGTTTTCTCCAAACTGCGCATGCGAAGTGCGCACTCAGCGTACTGGTTGTTAAACCGGTAGGATCCCACCCCTGATTACAATCCTTAAGATCAGGCTAATCAGGTGATTTGTGGTTTGCCATATTTGGGAAGGCCAGATCTTAGGCAGGAATATATGATCCAGAGGTAGAGAGAATCACAAACCCGTAATACCACATAGGAGATAAAAATACGTTTAATTTTCAAGAACTGACAAGAACATCAAGCAAAACAAAAACACCAAATATTGTCAAACTAATAAATAAGGAGAATGTGTCAGGAGACCCGGAGACCAATGTGAGGAGGTGTGTTTTTTTTTTTTGGAGGTGGTCATTTTTTTACAAGGGAGAGAATCATCTCCATAGCAGAGTTGTTGTCCCTCCTGGACTTCGTCCTCTTCATGTCCGACAGCAGTAACCAAACCCCTTGTTTCCACAACAGTCCCAGCAATATCTGCATAAAGCAATGTGACTGATGTGGCGCTTGGGTCTTCCTAGCAATGCCTGCAGGGAGAAATAAAAAGAATTTACTCTCTGTATATGCACAAGTTTGGATTTCAGAAGGAGGATTCACAGCGAGACCAGAATGCAACATACCTAGAACATGGAATTAGCTACCAGTTGTTGTGGCAATGGCTGCCAATGGACCCCTTTTGTTCTTATGTAACTTTTCATGACACCTGATTTGAACATGTCTAATCAAGGCTTGATACAGGCTTGAGTAGACGATCAGACCACCAATGGCTCCTAATCCTAATGAGTGTCTCCTAACTGCCAAGCTTTAAACACTAGTTGCTGGGAAACGGTACTTTGAAAGAGACCATATCCTTCAGGGAAAACCTGTGAGCTTCCTTGCCCACTTTCCAGCCTTAAATTCACCATTTTAAATAATACTTCCTTGGTTTGCCAGTCAAAAAGCTTTTGCCAACCAGTTTCATGCAATAATCAATTATATCCACTTGGTTTAACTCTCTGCCCTTCTCGGAGTTAAGAGTTATTGATCAATGTTTAAGAGTTGCCTCTGCAATTTTTTTTAGCCATTCTATAATCACAACATCAACACGATGTAAAATTTTACACCGTCACGATGTAAAAAAGATGTTGAGACTCTAGAAAGAGTGCAGAGAAGGGCAACAAAGATGATTAGTGGACTGGAGGCTAAAACATAGGAAGAAAGTTGCTGGAATTGGGTATGTCTAGTTTAATGAAAAGAAGGACTAGGGGTGACATGAGAGCAGTGTTCCGATATCTCAGGGGCTCCCACAAAGAAGAGGGAGTCATACTATTGTCCAAAGCACCTGAAGGCAGGACAAGAAGCAATGGGTGGAAACTAATCAAGGAGGAAATCAACCTAGAACTAAGAAGAAATTTCCTGACAGAACTATTAACCAGTGGAAAAACTTCCTCCAATACTTGTGAATGCTCCAACACTGGAGGTTTTTAAGAAGAGATTGGATAACCATTTGTCTGAAATGGTATAGGGTTTCCTGCTTGAGCAAAGGGTTGGAGTAGAAGACCTCCTAGGACCCTTCCAACTCTGATATTCTATTCTATTGAATATTACAAGCATTACTCAGACTCTGGTCTCACCTGCAGTCCCATGGTTTCTGTTTTGTAGGTATCCAAACTGGCTGAGTCTTTCCGGATATCTCTCTGCAACAAAGAGGAAACAAAAAATACTTCTTTCAAGTCTTCTATTTTCAAAGAGGAAAAAAATATATTAAAAGTAGCTTACGTTCACAGAATATCGTCGACTCAGTTAAACTGAAGTTGGCTAGCTTGTGGTTCAGCTTCCTGTGGGAGAACCAGCCACTATCGTAGGCTTATGAACTTAAGATTGGTCTGTTTAGACATTGTCTGTCGTGTGATTTTGTCAAGCTTTTTGAGTTGAAGATTAAGCAAGGTGTGTCAATTCAGCTTTCTAGACACGAGGTGCCCAAAATCTTTAAAATTAGCAAACAGGGCAGAGGGGGGTTTCAGCAGATTCTGACCGGTTCTGGAGAACCGGTAGCAGAAATTTTGAGTCGTTCGGAGAACCGGTAAATACCACCTCTGTCTGGCACCGCCCCCATCTATTCTCTGCTTCCCGAGTCCCAGCTGATTGGGAGGAAATGGGGATTTTGCAGCAATCTTCCCCTGGGGTGGGGAGGGAATGGAGATTTTACAGTATCCTTCCCCTGCCATGCCCACCAAGCCACGCCCAAAGAACCGGTAGTAAAAAAATTTGAATCCCACCACTGAAACAGGGGTATATAATTCCCTCAAGGGTCACATTCCCCTAGAAGAATTTGAATTAGCAATGGGACAGGGTGAGGAAGGAAGGAAGGAAGGAAGGAAGGAAGGAAGGAAGGAAGGAAGGAAGGAAGGAAGGAAGGAAGGAAGGAAGGAAGGAAGGATCTTTTCTTGAACTCCTGAGAAATGGGTATATCACAGACAAGCAGTCTGAAAGATTTTGAAATTAAGCTGCAGACTGCCCAGCTTTGATCTAAAATAAAATGGAGGCCTTCCATGTCACCAGACATAGTTGGTATATCAGCCATTTCAGTAATTTATTTGTCGTTCTAACCATGTTGGCAACGTATGAGAAGTGAGCACAAGGCCGATGCCAAGATTAGGACTGTTGGAGGCGAACATGATAATCTCACTCCCAAATTTAATCCCTATGCTGTTGGTGCTTTCCTCCTCTCATGAGTAGGGAGGAGGAGCTGACTAGCTAAGGTCTAGCATAAGAAAATGGAGCAGTTTATGGGAATAAATATCACGGCTAGCCTCCCCTTGCAATCTTATCTCTCTGGATATTTCTCTACCTTCAGTTGCTATTGTAGAGGAAAGACAGAATGGAGTCCACAAAGTGAGACCCTATCACAAAGTGACACCCTGCAAGACGTTAGTCTTGCCCATAGAGGAATCTCTATTAAGACAACTGTCTTTGTCTAGATAGGTTGGCATGGTGAGCAGAAGCAACAATAGAAAACTGGATAGCCCTGCTCCCTTTCTTCTCTTTTTTTTTTTCATTAATTCAGAGTTAACAATGTATTTGGGGTTCACTACAACAATTAAGCATGGGATGCGATGGCTCAGTGGCTAAGATGCTGAGCTTGTCGATCGAAAGGTTGGCAGTTCAGCGGTTCCTATCCTTAGCGCCACGTAACAGAGTGAGCTCCCGTTACTTGTCCCAGCTTCTGCCAACCTAGCAGTTCGAAAGCACGTAAAAAATGCAAGTAGAAAAATAGGGACCACCTTTGGTGGGAAGGTAACAGCGTTCCATGCACCTTTGGCATTTAGTCATGCCGGCCACATGACCATGGAGACGTCTTTGGACAGCGTTGGCTCTTCGGTTTTGAAACAGAGATGAGCACTGCCCCCTAGAGTCTGGAACGACTAGCACATATGTACGAGGGGAACCTTTACCTTTACAACAATTAAGTAGGTTGAATCTTTCCATTCTCCCTTGCCACTTCTTTGGCCATTTACAAAACAGGAGAAAACTTTTATCCTTTTAACTTTCAACTATCCTGAATTTTTCAGTGCATCTGGTACATTATAACAACAGTGTAGTTCTAGCTTGAGTTTTCTTCAGGAATCTGACTCCAACTATTTTGCTGTCACCTCTACAACCCAAAGTCATCAAGTGTCCTCCATCAAGTTGTCTCTTTGTGTAATTTGAGGTATTTGTATGTCGCCTATCTTTTGTCTGAGAACTTAAGAGGGTCACATGTGAAAGATGGTATCTTCCCCCCAAGATGGTCCCTCAAATCATCTAGTGAGCTCCACAATCAAGTGAGGTCATAAAAATCAACAGTTCTTCAGTTCTGGTCCAATACTCCAACCCCAAAACTCCTTTAGCAGTCACTAGGACCAGGTGTATTTTCATCTACCACTCTTCGCTATCCTGCTTTTGAAAAGTTTAGAATGATTAAAAGTCCATTAATTATGAGACAGCTGAGAGGTATGATCATCCTGACTTTCATAACAACAATCTTCTCTCCAGCAGCCTTCATCCTTCCTGGCTTCTTATAAATACTCGGGGAAGTTCTCCTGAGACATTGCTTTCCATTGGGCTTTCTCAGACCAGGAAGCAAGAACTGCCAGCAAGTTTACAGAAGGATGGAAAGACAGAGAAAAGTGGAGAACCGGAAAACAAAGCTTCATTGGCTAAAACGAAGCTCAAGCTCAGTTAAGGAAGCTCAAGGACACAATGAGAAGATATTAAAACTAAAGCAACAGTGAAGGGGGCAAAACAGCAGCTACTTCAGCGGAGAAAGAAAATGTTCAAGAAATTGGAAAGCACACATTTTTTGCATAATATTAATAATTTTGTTCTTACCTGAATGGTGAACGCACAGAGGTTTCTGGTAGCAGCACTAAGTAAAATGAAGAGCACGCAGATAACTTGAAGTTTCATCTTTCTTCCTTGAGTAAGGCTGTGTTCTTAAGAGTTTTGTAAAAATATAAAAACCTGTCTTCTTCGTTCTCTCTCTGGGATAAACCAAGATTGCTTTGTAGGCAAGTGAAGAGAGGAGCAACTTTTAAGGACCACAGAATCCCTCCCCTGGTTGGGATCAGCCAATGATCTGTGTTCCAAGAAAGTCAACACGTGGGTGAGATCATGTCCAGCAAACAGGTCAATAGAACTTATCACAATTTAACAGTAACATACATCCCTCAGACCTACTGGAAAATGAGACAAATTTCCCAACTGACGTAACATCAGTCGGTTCCATCCGCATGTGCAAAAAAAAAAAACCTGAATAAACCAAGACCAGTGTTAAGAAACTATTAGTATATTCCGTTCCAGCTTTAATCCTTTCTGGGATTTTCCTAACCATTGCAGTAGATTTACTGTAATTTTCTTCGCTGGAGATTCAAAACTAAAACAGTCCAATCAGCACACGTCCAAAATTAAGGGAAATTACGATTTGAAACGAGCCATTCCCATCAGCCATGGTTTGCAACATGCCTTCTGCCAGTCAGCAAAGCAGACTGAGAAGAACTCGTGAAGAAACAAATCAAGTCACATCAGCAGAGAAAGGGATGATGATGTCCCAACATGGGGAGGGAAGGCTGCCTGGAAACGCTTGCAAAAGATGTTTTGAAAACAGAGATCTAGACCTGGTCTTGAAGTTTACGCTTCCACAGGTTCTAATTCAACCTGGTTTAAATACTCAGTAGGTCAGAACATGCCAGAATTTTAACAGAGATAATACCAGAGTTGTATTAAGTCAGATGCAATTATTGAAATATGGGGTTGATCAGGCAACGAATTAACTGATCTTTAAAAAAAAGTGCATCACATTTCTTGATTACCTAAGTTGTTGTAGATCACAGATCGTTTTAGTAGCTGCATGGACCACAATCCTAAAGAAAGGGATGATAGACATAAAACTGGGCTTTTGGAGTGGAAGAGATTTGTGAAGGAAGGATTACTTAAAAGGACCATTAGAAGAAGTACAACACAGAAATGAAGAATTAGTTAACACATAACGTGTGAGTCTCACTTTCTGTTTAATCCATAAATTGTTTGTTGCTGGTATCCTTAAGATTTATATTGACTGTTTCCCTATGACTATCATTAAGTGTTGTACCTTATGATTCTTGACGAATGTATCTTTTCTTTTATGTACACTGAGAGCATATGCACCAAAGACAAATTTCTTGTGTGTCCAATCACACTTGGCCAATAAAGAATTCTATTCTATTCTATTCTATTCTATTCTATTCTATTCTATTCTATTCTATTCTATTCTATTCTATTCTATTCTATTAGTAAATACATGGTGTTAATGTTTCTAATGAATGCTGCTTCATAATAAAACCCGTTTTTGCCTGTTCTTTTTGCTATTGTGTGGTAAATAGTAGAATGTTCCAGGGAGTTAAAATGTTCCCACTGGTGTTGGAGGTATTATCAGTTTTGGTCTTAGAGTTATGTGCATTGAGAGTATTTTTGGCCAGTTTGCCCAAATTACAATTTTTTTTAAACAAATATTTATTGTCAGTGCACAACATATGTACAATAAGGTTGGTTGAGCTCTACTAAATGTTTGAGTGGATAATTATAAGGAATTAGATCATATTTACATATAGATTGAATTTCAATTTAGACTGAAAAGTAGCCTAGTGGCGATGAAGTTAAATTTCCTTTATCACCGTAGTTCTAAAACTCTATGCAGTTCCACATTTTCTTGGAAACAGGTTCTGCTGAATGCAGTGAGATTTAGTTCTGAGTAACTATGTAGACATTATACTGTATAATTTCCAGTTCCTTTTTGAATTTATTTTCTGAATTACATTCTTGAAATGAAGGCTTTCTTCTCTGGAGATCATGAAAAACTTCAATATGCTTTCATTTATTTGCTACATAAAAATGAAAGTTCAAATGGTTGAAAAATTACCCTTGCAAGCATTCCTAACACATTTTGAGCAGACTAGAGAAAGTTAGGGGAAATCTTTAACAACCACAAATTCTTAGGAATAAATATCAGATGGTCAATATAATAAACTAGAGTGCATACAGTATATTGTCCCAAAGTTACCTATAATACAATTTTCACAATTACTACCATTATTGTGTGCTTCATTCTTTTCAATGTATTTGTATACATAAATCTAGAACTGATATCTTTCTAGAATGAGAGAGAGAGAGTCGGACTGACAGACAGACCAGCTTGCTTAGTAAAGCAGGATTTGGAATACCCAGTTCCCCTTTTCCACATGCAAATATTTTTGAAATTGCAATTCATTTAAAAGACAAATAAGACTTCCTGTCTTTGACCCATTTAGGAACAAATCCATGCCAAAGGTAAATACTTTAATGTACTGGAATTGCAAATACAAGTATGGTGTATGTAAATATAGATAAAAAGAACATAATTAAAGACTGTAATTAAATTAAAGAGAAAAGTCAGTACAACATTTAATACACTTTTATAGAGCTTTGAAGCAAAAAAAAAAAAAAAGAGGAGGAATCTAGGAGCTCTATCACAGTTTGAAAGTTATCTGTAATACTGCACAAACAGTAGCTTATTGTTATTAATATTACTATTATCACTACTACTGTACTGGGAATTCTTTCATATTTTGAAAGTCTTTACATTTATATCACTCAGCTATCATCAGTTAATGTTACTGAATGCAATAATATTAATAGCCCCAATGTGGCCAATATTTAGAATTTTCAATTACCAGAATTTAGAGGATTTTTTTTTTAAAAAAAAGTCAGATGAACAATCTGTTTTCAGACAGATTTTAAATCAAAGGCCTATTGAGGAGTGTTTCTTCAAAAAATTATAGCTGTTGAAGAGATAAAAAGAAAATACACATAAACTTTAACAGTGTTCATTAAATTTGGCTTTTAAAAATATTTTTGATCCATTCTCTTAAATGGCTGTGAAAAGGAAGTAAGATATATATTAATTAGGAAGGTATGTGTGTCCATTGATGGCCATATTTGATGGGTACAGACAATTGTGTTAAAAATGTACAAAATAGGTGAATTAATATATAAACAAATGCAGTCACCAAGTGTGGCACTTGGTTTGAGGGTACAGTAATTTTCCTAACCTTGTCAGCACTCAATCCGGCTGATTTTTGAGAAGATAGTCAGAGCACTGAATTATATTGCAAGCAAAACCAACCACTTTTAAACTGTGCAAACTGAATTAAGATGGATGATAATCACTTTATTCCATGTTCTGAAATATGACTTGTGAATATTTCTCTGAAGTAGGCTAATTTGCTGTCTTTGTCAAATTATTGAATCATATTAGTAGTTATTTCTACTAAATTATTTACTATATCTAAATTATCCTGGGATTAAAATGGAGCAAACAGCTATGTTTTCCCTACAAATCGCAATAAGCTACACTGTAATAAAATTAATGTCTTTTAAAATTAAAAAGAAATCTCCCATACCTTCAAATTTGTTGTGTGGGTGTGTGTTTCTGATTTTGTTTTCTTTTTTTAATAATGTATTATTATAAATTATAAACTAACAAAAGGAAGAAAAAGATACTATTATACAACATAACAATACATTTTTGGTTGTGTTTTTTTTTTTTTTAAAAGCAAATGAAAAGTAGGAAAATAAAACCAGGAAAAAAAAACCTTTTTTGGTCATTTCTAAGAATTTTTATACGAATGCTTTTACAGTATTTTAACACTCATTTAGTTTTTATCCAACTGAATACTTTCCTTGTATAATTTTCTTAAATAAAAGGAAAACTATTAAGTTTTGGATTCTGTGAATTGTTCCAATTATTTTCTTTTTATTTCTAATACTACTTCTACAGACTTGGAATATGTGGGCTGTCCTAATATAAACATGATTTTTAAACAATGAACTAAATTTTTTTAAAAAAATTCACCACATCATATATGCCCGACTCAACGCTGATCAACATGTTGTTCTTTTTTAAAAAAACATGAAATAAAGTTTAAAAAGGTTGTTGACTTCTCTTTCACGTTCCAGTCCAGAGAATTATCAAGACTAATCTTTAACAGTACACACTTCATTTCTGAAAAGTTTGGTGTCAGAAAGTAGAAAACCTCTAATGATCTCAATCAATTGTGTTGTGCAAAGAGAAACAGGCAATTGTCAAAAACAAGATTAAAATGATAAACATCTCATTGAGATTTAATGGTACTAATTAAAGGGTTTTTTTTTTGGTGAAACTCCATAGTTAATGTTAAACAAATATAAATTCAAGACCCCAAAGAACCAGTTGCTTATTTATAATTCTGGAAGAAAATATTACATTAACTTACACATTTTTGCAAATCTTTCACACAAAAATCCTCTTGTAGTTATCCTTCACCTCTGATCCTACAAAGAGAGATATTCTGTTGTTGAAAATAAGAGCCAAAAATTTCTATCAATTCTCCCAGTAGACCTTAGTATATTTTTTACCATTTAAAAAATGCTTTATTTTATATTTGCCTAAACATATCATCTTTCTGTTATATCAGAATGATGCCGTTTGAGCTATATCAACATCTTCATCCAAAATGAGAGGTTTTTAATATATAAAATAGGAACACATTGAATATGCAATGATGGTGGATGTAAGCATTAAGTACTGTATGAGTCCCAAAAGGTGCTTTTTCAAGAGGCAACTGGACTTTTTGCTTTTTCTTTGAAGATATTTTGCTTCTCATCCCAAGAAGCTTCTTCAGTTCTGAGCTGAAGAAGCTTCTTGGGATGAGAAGCAAAATGTCTTCAAAGAAAAAGCAGAAAGTCCAGTTGTCTCTGAGCTGAAGAAGCTTCTTGGATGAGAAGCAAAACGTCTTCAAAGAAAAAACAAGACAGTCCAGTTGCCTCTTGAAAAAGCACCTTTGGGACAACCATGACCTGGAGGACTGAAAATCTCCATAGACTCTGAATATGAACTACAAAGACATCATATATGGCATGACACCACTGCACAAATAATGCATACTATGCCTTATTTACCATTATGTCGTGACCGAAAAGATGACACTTCCTTCTTCCCTCCATCTCTAGGAAGATGACCAGGATGGTATGGCTGTGTTCAACCAATGTGCTTTCCCATGGATTACATCAGTATTAAATCAGTCACAACTGGCTGGATTTTCAGAGCATATGGATGTTAATGTATTATAGCGATTACATTGCTGAACTAAGTCCTGGAAAAGTTGGTCTAAAATTCACCCTTTGCAGTGAAAATTCACTAAGTGTCTTCTTGTCTGGGAGGCCACCCCTATTCTTCCATCCATCCATCCATCCATCCATCCATCCATCCATCCATCCTTCCATCTCTCTCTCTCTCCCTCCCTCCCTCCCTCCCTCCCTCCCTCCCTCCCTTCTCTCTCTCTCTCTCTCTCTCTCTCCTCTCTCTCTCTCTCTCTCTCTCTCTCTCTCTCTCTCTCTCTCATAAGGTATCCCCTGATAATAAGCCCAATCAGGCTTTTGAGCGCATGGCAATGAGGCCAAGTGCTTATTTCGGGGTTCAAAAAAAATATAAGTCAGGGTCTTATGTTTGGGAAAACACGGTATCTTCTATGTATCTATGTATCTATTAATCATCAATCTTCTTTCTTCTATCTATCTATCTATCTATCTATCTATCTATCTATCTATCTATTTATCTGTCTATCTATCTGTCTATCTGTCTATCTGTCTATCTTCTATGTATCTATCATCAATCTTTTTTCCTATGTCTCTCTATCTAGCCATCTATCTATCATCAATCTTCTTATCTATCATCAATCTTCCTATCTATCTATCTATCTATCTATCTTCTATATCTATCATCTAACTATGTATCTATTTATCATCAATCTTCTTTCTCTTCTACCTATCATCTATCGTCAAAAGAACAACCTTCATAGTCTTAAGCATCAACCATACTTTTCAAATTGTACTGATTGAATTGAATTCTACCCAAGCAAGGAGTCCATTTTTTTTGCTTGCATGAACCTAGCTAGTGGGATATTACAGAGGGAAAAACCCCTTTTCCTGATCTCTGAGTGATATGAGAAGCCCCCTCTTCCAGTCAGAGAGCAGTTGTCTTCTGCTAACAAGATTTCCCCTTTTCGGAGAATCTATTTGTTCAGAACACCAAGCAAATCCGTTTGTTTGCTGTTTCTCCATTCTGCTTGCATCCCTGATGGGATTTGGCTGACTTCCAGCAGACCCATGGCTCCTCTCTGGCGGCCAAGCACAGACCCACAGGCGCCAGGCAGGACACCTTTCCTTCCATGCCCTCTGTCCAGGATCAGTGACCTTGGATGCATCAGTTCCAGGCAGTCCTCTCCTTTGAGGACAAGCCAATATGATTCCTGTTTCCTGGATGATGGGACCAGTTCCACCTCTGAATTGTACCCATTCTTTATTAAATTATCATTGATTTATTGAAAAGAATCTGTGTCTCTTCCTGATCCCCAGAAATACAATAATTCATGGCTATAAAAATTCAGGAATCCAAAGTTCTAAACAAACTAGAAGAACATCAAAATCACCTAAAAACCCAACCAGCAGCCAAAATAATGACACCCACATAAGCCGAAATATCTAATAGGGGAGGGAGATAAACTGCCTTTTTCTTTTACCTTCTTTCTAAAAATGTGGAACCCCAAACCCTCAAAATATGAGAATTCAGTCCAAAGGCAAGAAGTCCATAATGATCAGTGGTGGGTTTCAGATATTCTTAACACCGGTTCCCCCCACGTGTGCACGCTCGCTTCGCACACACGCCTGCATTTGTGCATGCACCCGTCCGCCCACACATGTGCTTTGCTCGTGAATGCACCTTCCAGGCATGCGCCCGATCTCGAAAACATGGCTAAAGAGGAGGGCATTACGCTGGGGCAGGTGGGCAGGCTCACCTGCAGTCGCCGCTACCAGTTCGTCCGAACTGGTCCGAACTGGCTGAATATCACCATCTGATAATGATCAAGGCAGCCACTGAGATCTGTCTCAAAGTCTCACCACCTCCAGCAAAAGGGGTCCAGAACAGAGGTGGGTTTCAGCAGGTTCTGACCAGTTCTGGAGAACCGGTAGCGGAAATTTTGAGTAGTTTGGAGAATCGGTAAATGCCACCTCTGACCGGCCCTGTCCCCATCTATTTGCTCCCTCCTGAGTCCCAGCTGATCGGGAGGAAATGGGGATTTTGCAGTAACCTTCCCCTGGAGTGGGGTGGGAATGGGGATTTTACAGTATCCTTCCCCTGCCACGCCTGCCATGCCATGTCCACCAAGCCATGCCCACAGAACCAGTAGTAAAATTTTTTGAAACCCACCATTGTTCCAGAGCATAGCCTCTTCGCTTAAATGCCCAGAACTGTCCTACGACGTGTCTGTACATGATAAACAAAGTGTGGGCATAGTGAGAATAACAGAATTGGAAGAGAGCTTGGAGGTTTTCTAGTCCAACCCTCTGCTTAAGCAAGGAATCCTATACCATTTCAGACAAATGGTTATCCAACATCTTAAAAACTTCCAGTCTCGGAGCATTCACAAGTTCTGGAGGCAAGTTGTTCCATTGATTAATTGTTCTCACTGTCAGGAATTTTCTCCTTAGTTCTAGGTTGCTTCTCTCCTTGATTAGTTTCCTCCCATTGCTTCTTGTTCTACCCTCAGGTGCTTTGGAGAATAGCTTGACTCCCTCTTCTTTGTGGCAGCCCCTGAGATATTGTTTCGAGAGAAAACTTCAATGCACAAGGGCCACTCTCAAATCAGCCACCTATTATTTTCAGATTTCAGTGCAGCTGTGAAGGTGAAGATCCTTGCAGTTCAATTTATGATGCCAAAAAAGAGTAGGTACCCCTCCCCCAAAGATGTGTTGTTACTTACTCAACTGAAATACTTACTCAACTGAACAGAGTTGAGCAATCAAGGAAGGGAGACACATAGATATGAGGAATATGATTCTAAACCCAGGATCATATTTTGCTGATCAGCCTCCAAGTGGAAACGGGAGATGGCAATATAAATGGTGGTCCTCGACTTACAACCACAATTGAGGTCAAAATTTCTGTTGTTAAGTGAGACATTTGTTAAGGGAGTTTTGCCCCATTTTACGACCTTTCTTGCCACCATTGCTAAGTGAAACACTGCAGTTGATAAGTTACCCGGTTGTTAAGTGAATCTGGCTTCCCCGTTGACTTTGCTTGTCAGAAGTTCACCAAAGGGAATCACATGATCCTCGGATACAGCAACGGTCATAGAGAGGAACCAGCTGCCAGGCATCTGAATTTTGATCATCTGACCATGGGGATGCTGCAGAGGTCGTAACTGTGAAAAGCAGTCAAAACTCACATTTTTTCAGAGCCGTTGTAACTTTCAATGGTCACGAAACAAAATGTTGGAAGCACTACCCATATTCTGTACTAGGAGTGGCAACCGTTTTAAAATTATTATTACTACATTCCCTCAATTGAGAGGAAAGATGGATGAGTTTAAGCAGAGAATGTACAGCCAAATATGAATAGGAACATACTCTAGGGGCAGAGGTGTGTTGCCCCCAGTTCGGACTGGTTCGCAAGAACTGATAGTAAAACCGACAGGAGGCCCCGCCCACTGCCCCGGATGTCATCATCAGTGATCTGCACATGCGCAGAAGCTTCTAGTTGCGCGATCCTGTTGCGAACCAGTAGTAAAGTTAAGTAGAACCCACCCGTCTAGGGGGGTCGCACAACACATACACACAGCAGCTGCAAACCTGGCAGCCACATTTGCTCGATGTGGTAAGTCAAGTTAGTTTTTTGTGGAGTAGCACAGTTTGTGCAAATTCCATCTGTATAGAACTTTTATTCGGGTTGCGCCGGCATTGTAAGTAATGCTTTGAAACCCGTTTTCAACATTGCTGTTCCCATTTTTTTTACCAAGTCGGGGAAGGGACACCGTTGACTCTTAAGACAAATAGGGTGAGAGACAGGTACCTTGGTCTATATACTAAACCAGGGATGTCAAACTCAAGGCCCGGGGGCCGGATCCGTCCCATGGGGTGCTTAGATCTGGCCCGCGAGGCCACCCTGGAAACAGCAAAGGACTGGCTTACGGTGCCTCTGCCAGGGAAAACGGAGCTCAGGAGGGCCGTGGGCAGCCCTCCAGAGCTCCGTTTTCACTAGCAGAAGGTTACAGGAGGCCGTTGCAGCCAAAAATGGAGCTTGGGAGCCCATTTTTGCTGGCAGAACACTCGGGCCACCACAAGCGCCCCTGACACGAGTGACATTGAGCTGCCACGCCCACCCTGGCCCCCAGAGGTCATGAACAACCCTGATGCGGCCCTCAATGAAATCGAGTTTTGACACCCCTGTACTAAACGAATGACCCATTGGGACCCCCATATCAGAACAATTTACCTTATGTGCAGGCCAGAATCTGAAAACAACATTTAACACAGCACAGTACTTGAGCAAAATGGTTCAGTTGAGATCAGCATACGTGGGACTGATTGGGGAAGATTGTAGGGGTGATACCTTTTATCATTTTAGCATATTTTATTTATCTATATTTTAAATCATTGCTTTTTTTATTCCAATTTCTTCGTAAGCTGTATTTTATTCCAATTTCATTTTAAATTGTATTTTATCCAATTCCATTTTAAACAGTTTTTAATCAGATTTTAGTAATAATTTGTGCCTGGAACTCTGCACTTTGATATGGCCCAAGGGCTAATCAATAAAGTCAACTAATTATCTTAAGACAAGTATGATTTCTTCCACACAAGCTTTGGAATTAAAGCTGGTTTATCATCCACCTTTGTGACTTTCTAAGCATAAGACCGACGGGTTGAGTTGGCACAATTCAAGAGGGTGAAATGTGGTTGCTTAGCTTGTGACTTAGTTGCTGAATAATTGTCTTAATCTTTCATGCAAGCTCTTTTGAGTCAGCTTTTCTACAGAAAAAAACCCTCAAATGACAATTTTAAAAAAAGCTTAAAATAATGCAACGTCTGCCTTTCAAATCAGGAGGTTTAATTTCTTTAAGTAAAGGTAAAACAAATAAAGAAAAACAACCACCTGTGGGTCAGCCCAGTAAACTTATTATTATTATTATTATTATTATTATTATTATTATTATTATTATTATTATTTATTGGTTAATCTTTAGTGAGATTCACAGCCTTTGAGGCTGGTTAATAGCTCAGCAGCTCGAGTCCTAACCAAGGACCTAGGAACTGTTAAGGTATCGTCGGAGGATGTAAGCTGTTCCGAGTAAGGTGGTTTTTTGTAGAGTCAAAATGTTCAAGTCCGGCAATTTTAGAATTTCTAAATAGCGGGGTAGCCCTTTGGGTATTGCTCCGAGGGCTCCAATTACAATCGGGACATTATTATTATTATTATTATTATTATTATTATTATTATTATTATTATTATTATTATTATTATTTAAAAAGTATGGCTTTTAACTTTTATAGGAAAAATGGTATGTTTGTGCCAAATGATTTTCAGGAGGCAGTCAAATAATAGAACTACCCTGTGGGAGAAATAGGTAAAGGGAAAGGTTCCCCTCGCACATCTGTGCTAGTTGTTCCCAACTCTAGGGGGCAGTGCTCATCTCCGTTTCAAAGCCGAAGAGCGCTGTCCGAAGATGTCTCTGTGGTCATGTGGCCTGCATGACTAAACGCCAAAGGTGCATGGAACACTGTTACTTTCCCACCAAAGGTGGTCCCTCTTTTTCTACTTGCATTTTTTACCTGCTTTCGAACTGCTAGGTTGGCAGAAGCTGGGACAAGGAACGGGAGCTCACCCCATTACGCGGTACTAGGGATTCGAACCGCTGAACTGCCGATCTTTCGATCAACAAGCTCAGCATCTTAGCCACTGAGCCACCGCAACCCTTGACATAGGTTCTTGTTGGGCTAATTATTTCTGTAGGCCCGAAGACTGGGAATGGAAACTGGAGGCACTTTTCCTAGAAGTGTATATGCTTTACAGTTAATTCTTGACTTACGAGTTTGTTTAGTGACTGCTCAAATTTACAATGGCACCGAAATAAGTGACTTATCACCACTCGTCACACTTACAACCGCTGCAGCATCCTCAAGTTCATGTAATCAGAATTCAGATACTTGGCCAATGACTCATATTTATGACGATTGCAATGACTCAGGGTCATGTGATCACCCTTTGGCAACCTTCTGACAAGCATAATCAACGGGGAAGCCAGATTTCACTTAACAATCATGTTACTGACTGAACTGCAATGATTCACTTAACAACTGTGGCCAGAAAGGTTGGCTCACTTATGTGAAAACTCACTTCACAAATGTTTCACTTAGCAACAGACATGTGGGGCTCAATTATGGTCATAAATTGAGAACTACCTGTATTATTTCCCTTTAAGAGCCGTGGTGGCACAGTGGTTAGAATGTAGTATTGCAGGCTAATTCTGCCAACTGCCAGCAGTTCGATTCTCCCCGGCTCAAGGTTGACTCAGCTCTCCATCCTTCCGACGTCAGTAAAATGAGGACCCAGATTGTTGGGGGCAAGAGGCTGACTTTGTAAACTGCTTAGAGAGGGCTGTAAAACACTCTGAAGCAGTATATAAGTCTAAGTGCTATCAGTATTTATCAGATGCTTTAAAAAATGCGTTCAATGGAAAGGATGTTAGCAAACTCCTCCAGATTTTTTTAAATTTTACCTTCACATTCTTCTCCACCTCCTACAAAGCTAGAATCCTACAGCTTCTTCCATCTCAGACCCAAAATTCAGCATGGTAAACTTGGATTGTGCCCAGGGTAAACTGGCAGCTAAGCCAAACAAAGTAAGTGATGAAATCCATTTTTTTTTTTTACTACCGGTTCTGTGGGCGTGGCTTGGTGGGTGTGGCAGGAGAAGGATACTACAAAATCTCCATTCCCATCCCACTCCAGAGGGAAGGACAAGAGCCTTGGTGGCACAGCAAACTAAAGTGCTGTTAAGTAGCACCAGTTGCCTGCAATTACTGCAAGTTCAAATCTCACCAGGCTCAAGGTTGACTCAGCCTTCCATCCTTCCGAGGTAGGTAAAATGAGGACCTGGATTGTGGGGGCAATAAGGTGACTTTGTATAAAAAAGAACACCGCTTAGGGGGCCCCGAAAGCCCTACTAAGCAGGTATATACATCTTCAATGAAAAACAAAGAATGTCCAGTTGCCTTTTGAAAAAGTACCTTTGGGACAACCATGACCTGGATGACTGAGAACCTCCATAGACATTGACCAACCCATTTCTTCTCAACATTTTTCCATTGTGGGGGGAGTCTTCTTGCAGGTATTTAGAATTTAGAAGTTGGAAGGGACCATGGAGATCTTCCAGGAAATGATACAGGAAATCCTGTATCATTTCAGACAAATGGTTGTCCAATCTCTACTTAAAAAACCTCCAGTGTTGGAGCACCCACAACTTCTGGAGTCAAGTCATTCCATAGAATAGAATAGAATAGAATAGAATAGAATAGAATAGAATAGAATAGAATAGAATAGAATAGAATAGAATAGAATAGAATAGAATAGAATAGAACAGGGTAGGGTAGGGTAGGGTAGGGTAGGGTAGGGTAGGGTAGGGTAGGGTAGAGTAGAGTAGAGTAGAGTAGAGTAGAGTAGAGTAGAGTAGAGTAGAAGAGAGAAGAGATGAGTTGGAAGGGACCTTGGAGGTCTTCTAGTCCAACCCGCTGCTTAGGCAGGAAACCCTATATCACTTGAGACAAATGGTTATCCAACATCTTCTTAAAAACTTCCAGTGTTGGAGCATTCACAACTTCTGGAGGCAAGTTGTTCCACTGGTTAATTGTTCTAACTGTCAGGAAATTTCTCCTTAGTTCTAAGTTGCTTCTCTCCTTGATTAGTTTCCACCCATTGCTTCTTGTCCTGCCTTCAGGTGCTTTGGAGAATAGCTTGACTCCCTCTTCTTTGGGGCAGCCCCTGAGATATCGGAAGACTGCTATCATGTCTCCCCTAGTCCTTCTTTTCATTAAACTACACATACCCAGTTCCTGCAACCGTTCTTCATATGTTTTAACCTCCAGTCCCCTAATTATCTTTGTTGCTCTTCTTTGCACTCTTTCTAGAGTGGTAGGTAGACACATGCAAATCTTCTTGAACTGAACTTCCCGGCAATTCCTAGTTTGTACAAAAGTCTCTTTTGGTCCAAAATACAGATCCGAGGACGCAATACTGTGAAGCACCATTCACAAACAATCCAGCAACTTTGCAACATCACCTTCTTTGACCTCTCCGTGTGTGTGTGTCTCTCTCTCTTGCTCATCTCTTGCTCCCTCCCCAACCGGAGGCACAGTTAGGGACAGTCAAGATCACAGATTACAGGTGGCGCCGAACACAAAAATGAGCCGGCGACAGGCAGGCTAGCCAAGGCGCCTCCCAGTGCCACTGTTCGTTTAGGCAACTGGTACCAGTGGTGTCCTTGGCTGGGTGGGGGTGATCAGGTAGGCAAGGTCACCTTGTGGTCAGAGCACCTCAAGGACAACATTACTACAGGCAAAACACAACATTTACCTCTACTCCCTCCCCATTCTGGCCATACCAGAAAGTTCAGAAATGTGTCAGAAAGTTCACAGTGTTGGTTTTTTTTTTTTAAAAGAAAGCACAAAACATTCTTTTGCAAGCGGTCAAGGAAAGCCATGTCCACAAAGGTGTGATAGATAACACAGCACCTTTCAGGATGGAAGCAACCTGGGGTTCTTCAGAAGTTGGACCCTTCAATTCTTATGAACCTTTGCTGTGAGTGACTTTTTAAACACTAAACCCACCAAAACCTGAATTACTTTGAATATACTACATGCGGTTCATTCATAGACAGTAGTCTTCAACCTGCGACCACAATTTATGTTGCCAAGTGAGAAATTGGTTAAGTGAATTTTCTCCCATTTTACGACTTTTCTTGCCACATTGGTTAGGTGAATCACTGTAGTTCAATGATGGGTTTCAATTTTTTTTACTACCGGTTCTGTGGGTGTGGCTTGGTGGGCACGGCATGGCTTGGTGGGCGTGGCAGGGGAAGGATACTGTAAAATCTCCATTCCCTCCCCAATCCAGGGGGGAGGTTACTGCAAAATCCCCATTTCCTCCCGATCAGCTGGGACTCGGGAGGCAGAGAATAGATGGGGGCGGGGCCAGTCAGAGGTGGTATTTACCGGTTCTCCAAACTACTCAAAATTTCCGCTATCGGTTCTCCAGAACTGGCCAGAACCTGCGGAATACCACCTCTGGATCAGACCTGATTTTTTTTCCAGCAGTTTTTGCGGTGCTTGTTAACACAGCAATCATTAAGTGACTTCTGCAGTCATTAAGTGAATCTGTTGTTACCCAATGGGTGTTTGTGTCATTTTAACTTCGAAACTGGTATTGCATGTAGCTTTTAGGGAGTCGTAATTTCAAATGGTAGCTAGGCGACTGGACATAAGTGGATAAGCATCCTGTATTGGAGGACGCTTTCCAATTTTAATCGGGTTTTTTAAGGGGCAAAGATAGGTGGGAGTACGGGGGGATACTGAAGATAAAGCTACAGTATATCTGGTGGTTATGGCAAAACTCAAGAATTCAATATATTGCAATGCAAACTCTAGCTGTTGTGGCCCATACGCGGCCTGTGCAGCTGGTGGCCGATTCAGACAGTGAGGAGGCTGGTGTGGTGCTGTGCCAGCAGCCTGTGCAGCTGGCACTCGAGTCGGACAATGAGGCTGGAGAAGATGTGGTGCCAGAGGCAGGGATTCAGCCAGGGCCTTCAGAACCTCCAGAAGCTCCCAAGTGAAGAGGATGAAGAGGTGGAGCCTCTTCTTGATGCACGGGCATGCAGAGCTGCCAAAAGGCAGGAGTGGCTCCTCAGGAGGAGGTCTCCTCGAGAGTAAGGCTTGGGGCCACTCCCTTAGCCTATTTAAGGAGGAACGCCGACTGAAACAATTTGCAGGGAACAACCGTTCACTCTCCTTCGTGCCTTGATCTTAGTTCTCTGCAAATTGCTTCTGAGCTTTCTGCAACCATAGTAAGATTAAGATTATTTATTCTTTGGATTCTTGCAGGCTGTTAAGAAAGTTAATTAAGTCTTTGTTTGAAAAAAAACCTGATTTTATTTTAGTAAACTAAGGTTTGTACAGACTTTGTGTGTGCTGCGTTCTTTGGGGTCCGTAGTTGGGGCAGAACACTAGCTGATAGAAACCACTGAACTTTTAGAACCGGGAGGAATAATATGTGATCTTCTCAAAAGCTCTCTCTCTTAGCAGTGGCCCTACTGGAAAGGAAAGAACACAGCTGTAAGATCTGGAGAGCCACATCGTGCTTTAGAAGATGTTTATTTTTAAGTGCTTTTGTGCCACTTCAATCAAAAGAACAAAGCAGCTTACACAAAATTAAGCCCTTTATTACAGTGCGTGCAATCACTGAGGAACACATGCACTCAGAATTTCAATAGTTCGGCAGAGCCTTCAAGGTCAAATGGACCAGAATTTAAAGTGATGCTACAGATTTTGTAAGAACCTAATATATTCACTTGGATCGAGTTTGGAATCATCTGCAAGGAAGGGATAGTCGTAATCAAGATGGTGGATGGAATGTTGGGTTGCAAGCGCCACCCCTTTGGAATGGCCACGTTCCAAAGGGCCGCCATCTTGACATTCATTCCCCCATCTTGTCTATGGCGATTCTCAAGTCATCCAGGTTATGCTTGTCCCAAGAGGCAACTGGACTTTGCTTTTCTTTGAAGACGTTTCGCTTCTCATCCAAGAAGCTTCTTCAGCTCTTCTTCTTCTTGGATGAGAAGCAAAACGTCTTCAAAGAAAAACCAGAAAAGTCCAGTTGCCACTTGAAAAAGTACCTTTGGGATTTCCACCAAATTCATCCCCCTTCCATGGACGTCCTTAGAAGTACTTAAAGGCCAGGAGCTGGAATTCTAGCACATTGATCTTCCTGAAATTTCTTCTTGGATTATTATCAACGTCCCAAAGGTGCTTTTTTCCAAGAGGCAACTGGACTTTCTGGTTTTTCTTTGAAGATGTTTCGCTTCTCATCCAAGAAGCTTCTTCAACTCTGAAGAAAGAAAAACCAGAAAGTCGAGTTGCCTTTTGAAAAAAAGCACCTTTGGGACAACCATGACCTGGATGACTGAGAATCTCCATTGATTATTATCAACATTTTCACTACACCTGTAAATTACACAGTGAGCAAGAAAATAGGTTGAGCATGGTGTACGTGCACTCTGAGGGGGCAGGGTGGGCAAATTTTGTCCATCTGGACTGATAGTAGCATTAAACTTAAGTTGGGCAGCTGCCAGGATCAAAGCAGTGAACGTGGGAACTGAGGCATTCTAGTTTTGGAATACTTTGGTTTCAATTACGCACCCTTAGAAAGCCATTCCATGAAAAATTCCCCTTCTCTCCTTAAAAGCGAAGCTCGTTTACTTCACATCTCCTCAGACTTCTTCTGATACTCCCAACAGCCTTTTCCCTGATATTGAAGGATGCCCCAAAACAATGCTAAAATCATTGATATAAAAGCCAAGGTCGTGGACTGACGCTAGGCAAACTCATATTCCAATCTACCAATAACCACAAACATTCACTGGGTGATTTTTGGACCAATTCATCTTTTATCCCCCAAGAACAGAGGTGGTATTTTACAGTATCCTTTCCCTGGAGTGGGGTGGGAATGGAGATTTTGCAGTATCGTTCGCCTACCACGCCCATGAAGCCAAGCCATGCCTACCAAGCCACGCCCACAGAACCGGTAGTAAAAATTTTTGAATCCTACCACTGCCCAAGAACTTGGGTGAGGTAGTGGTGAAGGTGCTGGACTATGATTGGGAAGACCCAGCTTGTAGTCCTCTCTCAATCACAGCAGCTCAACTGGATGATTCTGGATCAATTCCTTTCCCCCAAGCCAGGGATGTCAAACTCTAATTTCATTGAGGGCCGCATCCAAGTTGTTTGGCCTTGGGACCAGGGTGGGTGTGGCCAGCTCGACATCACTTGTGTCGGAGGTGCTTGTGATAGCCAGGGCTGAGAGGATTTAGTGCTGGAACAAGACTAATATGCCTCCCGTCCATGCATGTGTGCCCAAACTGCACGGCCCTGCCCTCCTGCGCATTCACAGCAGAGACCTGAAGACCATTTCCACACAAATTAAGTGTGTGACATCCACACGGACATCCAAATTCACTAAATTACATAACTGTTCACTGAGTTTCAGATTAATAAAGGTTATGTCAAACAATGCTGCAAGGCGGTTTTGCAAAATATAGAGTATGAAGTATATATCCAATATTGTTTTAAAATTTGGTTTTGTAATTTTTTTTTTTTAAAATTCCCCTTCATGGGCCCCCTTTGAGCTCCATGGGCCCCAGAACAATGTACCGTCTAAACCCCCCTTTTCCTCAGGCCTGGTGATAGCCCAAGCATTCTGCCAGAGAAAATGGGCTCGCAAGCTCCGTTTCGGTGGCGACGACCTCCTGCAACCTTCTGCCAGCAAAAACGGAACTGGGGAGTGGCTCCCACGTCCCTCATGAGCTCAGTTTTTGACTGCGATGGCCTCCTGCAGCCCTATGCCAGCTAAAATGGAGCTCGGGAGGGCAAAATGCAACCCTCTCAAGCTTTGTTTTCCCCGGCGGAGGCACTGTAGGCTGGTCCTTATCTATTTCCAGGGTGGCCCTGCGGGCCAGATCTAAGCACCCTGCAGGCCGGATCCGGCCCCCAGGCCTTGAGTTTGACAATTTATTTATTTATTTTATTAAATTTATAAATTTATTTATTTATTTCTATACCGCCCTTCTCCCGAAGGACTCAGGACAGTGAACAGCCACGAGATAAAACACATAAATACAAAAATTTAAAATAGATTAAAAATGAATTAAATAAATTGGCTGAATTTAAAATACCCCATAATTTAAAACAAATTAAAATTTACATTTAAAAAGGGGAGAAGATTTAGGCCAGGCCAGCTTGATGAAATAAAAAAGTCTTAAGCGCGTGACGGAAGGTGTGCAGATCTGGGATCCTCCGTATCTCCAGGGGGAGCTCGTTCCAGATCGTAGGTGCCCTCACAGAGAAGGCTCTCCCCTTAGGGGCCACCAGTCGACATTGTTTGGCCGACGGCACCCAGAGGAGCCCCTCTCTATGGGAGCGTACTGGCCGGTGGGAGGCTATTGGTGGTAGCAGGCGGTCCCGTAGATAACCCATGGAGCACTTTAAAGGTGATAACCAGAACCTTGAAGCGCACTCGGAAGACCACCGGGAGCCAGTGCAGCTCGCGCAGGAGAGGTTACATGGGAACTCCACGTCGCTCCCATAACCACCCGCGCGGCTGCACTCTGCGCCAGTTGGAGCCTCCGAGTTCACCTCAAGGGGAGCCCCATGTAGAGAGCGTTACAATAGTCCAGACGAGAGGACTATTCTGCCCTAAGCCCAAGATCCAGTGTGGCATAATGGTATTGGACTGGAAAACTATTCCATTTTCAGCCACCAAAACTGATCGCTATCACAGAACGATAGTGGTGGGGAAAACAATGAGATGGTTATAGACATCAGCTTGAGCTCCGAATGAAAGGGAGAATGTAAACCTAATGCTGAGCCTAATAAATAATAGAGAATAATAAGTGCTTCATTGCTGTACTGGTGAAGTTCCACCTCTATCCATAGGGTTTAAATCAAATGCAGCCATCTTGTTTGACCATACAGATGGCCCTCAATTTACAACCATCCGTTAATGACCGTTCAAAGTTACAACAGCACTGGAAAAAAAGTGACTTTATGACCATTTTTGTGCTTATGACCGTTATTATTCTGATCATGTGATCAGAATCTGGATATTTGGCAACCAGTTCATATTTATGACGGTTCTACTGAGTCTTGCGACCCCCCTTTTTGCGACCTTCTGACAAAAAGCAAAGTCGATGGGGAAGCCAGATTCACTTAGCAACCGTGTTACGTGAGTTTTGCCCCATTTCATGACCTTTCTTGCCACCGTCGTTAAGCGAATCACCGCAGTCGTTTCATTCCACCCTCATAAGCAACCCCAAGGAAATGCTGAACCACAAAATGATCCGATAGCAATTTTTTTTTTCTGTGCAGGATTTTTTTTTCTTTATATATAAACAGAATTATTTGCTACTTTGCAACAAACTCTGCAAGCCAACTCCTTAATCTTTATATACATATACACACACACACATATATATACAGTAGTGGCCAAAATTGTGGAAACCTTTTGGGAAAAGTATATTTTTGAGGTTTGATGGCCAATAACACCATTCCCCCACCCCTGGAGTTTCAAGATAATCCTATTCTGCTGTTGGAATGGCCTGGGAATAGCCCAGACTTTCACCCAATTGAAAATCTATGGAGCCGACTAAAGAAACTTGCTAGTCAGAAGCGACCCAGCAATAAACCCAGTTAATAGAAGCCATCATTCAATCTTGGTTTCACATTATAACAGCTGCAGAACTCAAAGACTTGGTTCACTCCATGGGAAGAGTTGTAAGGCCGTCATTCATGCTAAAGGTTACCCAACTAAGGATTAACTGACATGGTGATAATTTTTGCATATCTCATTTTTTATATGGTGATAATTTTTGCATATCTCGTTTTTTCTACGTTTCATTTTTCTTCTTTATACTGTAACTGCTATTCTAACAGCAAATCCTTCATAAAAGTTATTGCATTACATTCTTGATTAAATTCTCTTTCCATCAATATATAATTTTATGGCACTCCTCCAAAAAAAAAAGAAAAAGTGGTGTTATTAGCTAGCTTTAGAAAATATTTTTCCCTAAAGGTTTCCACAATTTTGGCCACTATTGTATATATACCATATGCTTTTTTTTTCTGCTCAATTTTGCTTTGTTTTTTTTTCGTCCTATCGACGGAGGTGTCCACAGGATCAAACAGTTACAAATTGTGACCACAAATTCAGTTGCAACTTTTAAGATAATTTTTTTTCCTTTTTTTTTTTTTAAAGGGAAGGATGGGTGATTGGTATATATAGATCTCTCTTTTTTTTTTTAAAAAAAAAATCAGGTCTACATTACTTGCTGTTACAATAGTATTTTACCATCTTAGGAACCATTTATTGTTTGTTTTGTTTTTTATTTTATTTTAAAAAAAAATTCTGGTCAGAAGTGGGTAGAAGGGAAGGACACAAAATAGAGATTTCCTTTTTTTTTTCTTTTAAAAAAAAAAAACCTCATCTCCTGATTTTTTTTTTCCTTTTTTAAACCTGAAATCCTAAAACACTGAAGTTTAATTAAAAAATTATATAATATCAAAAAACACACACACGCACACACACGAAAGCAACCCTGTTGTCATTCGACCCACCACTATTGCCTTTCCTAACGACCTGGGTTTCAGCTATCATACAAACACCGTACCTCTATACAAACGCCCTTTTTAAACTAATAAAATAAAGATTACTTACAAGAAAGAGAGAGGGGTGGGGGGGGGGGGAAGAGAGACAGAGACAAGGAAGGGAAGGGAAGGGTGAACTTTTAGGATGGTTCTGGCCAGCGCCTTCAAACAATGGGAAAGTAAAGAATGTGAGACAATCATTCGAAGAACTGTGGTGACTTGAGTTTTTACGAGGACGGAGCAAAAAAGAAGAAAAAAAAAAAAAGGCAGAAATTCGGCATCAGGCTCGTGACAAAATGCAGCTAAAAATCCCGTTTGGTTTGATTTGCAAGTCCCCAGAACCTGAGAGAGAATTCTGTTCGGGATTTAAAAAAACAAAAAAAAAGCACGCACATTGCCCGCAAATGCAAAAGTTTCTTTTTTCCCACCTCCCCTGTCCTTTTCTTTTGCTGCATAAGGCTGTTTCCAACCTCGCTGTGAAACGGTGGTGCACTCCGTCTGCAGGCCGTGTTCAATTGAATTGACTAAATTCGTGCGCGGAGTGCGAGTGTGTGTTTGTGGGTCAACCTGACCCGCTGTACTTTCTTCCGTTTCACCGGACATACCTGTGACCCCGCCCCGAGAGCCTCTCGGGTTGTCGTCGTGCCCAAAGAGAACAGCCTCTCCACTCAACCCCCTCCCACCCTTTCCAGAAGCAAGATGCCGAAAACGTACAGAAGAGACAAGAAAAAAATAATAAAAAAACAATCTAGCAGGGTTTTTTTCTCTCCTTTTAAAACAGCCAAGCTCAAGGAAGGATGACCCCAACCCCACCCCTAGTTCCCACCCAGGAAAAGGGTGACAGAAGTCAGTGAACCCGTGTTAAAAACCTGTTGTTAAAAAAAAAAAATTGCAGGATTTTTGTCTGTTGAATCCTGGGGAGGGAAAGAAAGAGAGAGAGAGAGAGAGAGAGAGAGAGAGAGAGAGGGAGGGAGGGGGGCAGGAAGGAAGGAAGGAAGGAAGGAAGGAAGGAAGGGAGAAAGAAAGAAAGAAAGAAAGAAAGAAAGAAAGAAAGAAAGAAAGAAAGAAAGAAGGGAAGGGAAGGGAGGGAGAGAAGCAAAGAAGGAAGGGAAGGTAAGGGAAGGAAGGGAGGGAGGGAGGGAGGGAAGGAAGAAAGAAAAAGGAAGGAAGGAAAGAAGGAAGGAAGGAAGGAAGGAAGGAAGGAAGGAAGAAAGAAAGAAAGAAAGAAAGAAAGAAAGAAAGAAAGAAAGAAAGAAAGAAGGAAAGAAAGAAAGAGGAAGGGAGGGCAGGCAGAGGGAGGAAGGGGTAAAAGGATGCACCTGGTAGGAAGAAAGCCAGGCGCCACCTTTCAGGGCAGTAGCAAGGTATGGGGTAGAAAAGCCCCCACCCCCCAAGTCTCCTCTGTAACTCCTCCCTCCTGCCCCCTCACCACATCCCCCGTCCTCAAACACAAAGCAAGGAGGCAAGGGTCATCCAAGAGGCGACGGTTTCGCTGTGTCATTGTTGTCGAGAGGCGAGGATTCGGTTTATATATATATATATATATATATATATATATATATATATATATATATATATATATATATATATATAAAAACAAAACAAAAAACAAAAAAAATAAACCCCAGAAGAATTGGGAGGCTGAGATTCGGCATGTAGGCAGAGGCGAAGGAAAAGAGGGGCTACTGCCCTGGGGTGTCGCCCACCATTTCAATTCCGTGTTGTTGAAGCTGTGCTCTCAAAAGGGTGTTTTCGGTCTTCATCTGTTCAATCTGTTGAAGGGGGGGGAGGACACGGGAAATAAGAGGAGGAGGAGAAAGGGAGACGTTTATCAAACTGGGGAAAAGCGGAGGCAAGAGTTAAGGAAATGCAACTGGGGTTTGCTGTGAAAAAGTACAGGCAGACCTCGATTTATGACCGTAATCAGGGGTGGGTTCAGGGGTGAAATGCTCCCGGTTCGGACCGGATTGCCTAATCCGGTAGCGATGGCGGCAGGTGGTTCGGAGAACCAGTAGCAAAAATCCCTGCCTCTCCCCCCCACCATGCCCCAGCTGAGCTGCACGATCATCAGAGGCTTTTAAAAAAAAAAACTTTTAAAAGCATTTTTTCTACAACCTCTTCCAACGAAAAAATGCTTTTAAAAGTAAAAAAAAAAAAGCCTCTGATGATCGCGCGGCTCAGCTGGGATCATCAGAGGCTTTTCCAAGCATTTTTTTCTGCAACCTCTTGGCCGAAGAAGTGGTAAAAAAAATGCTTGGAAAAGTCTCTGACGATCCCAGCTGAGTTGCCTGATCAAGCAATAGAAAAAATGCTTTGAGAAGTTAAAAAAAAAAGAAGTTAAGTTGGCCACGCCCACCCAGTCACATTACCCCCCCCCACCAAGCCACGCCCACAGAACCAGTAGTAACAAATTTTACATTTCACCCCTGGGTGGGTTCTACTTACCTTTACTACCGGTTCGCAACGGGGCCGCGCAGAAGCATTCTGATGATGTCAGGGTCGGTGGGCGGAGTCTCCCGTCGGTTTTACTACCGGTTCTATAGAACCGGTGCGAACCGAGGGCAACCCACCACTGACCGTAGTGGAACCTGGGAATTTCCCATCGTACGTCATGACGGTTGTTAAGTTGGGGGACTCATGTAACCAGGTCAGGATAACAGAGTTGGAAGGGACCTTGGAGGTCTTCTAATCCAACCCCATGCTCAAGCAGGAGACCCTATACCATTTTGGACAAATGGCTGTCCAGTTTTGTATTGAAAAGCTCCAGTGATGGAGCACCCACAACTTCTGGTGGCAAGCTGTTCCACTGGTTAATTGTTCTGTCAGGAAATTTCTCCCTAGTTCTAGGTTGCTTCTTTCCTTGATTAGTTTCCACCCATTGCTTCTTGTCCTGCCCTCAGGTGCTTTGGAGAATAGCTTGACTCCCTCTTCTTTGGGGCAGCCCCTGAGATATTGGAACATTTCTATCATGTCTCCCCTAGTCCTTTTTTTTATTAAACTAGACATACCCAGTTCCTGCAACCGTTCTTCATATGTTTTAGCTTCCGGTCCCCTCATCATCTTTGTTGCTCTTCTCTGCACTCTTTCTAGAGTCTCCACATCTTTTTTACATCGTGGTGACCAAAACTGGATATCTGGATTTTTGTAACTGTTTTTGTGACAGCTGTAAAGCAGACATTGTGCCATAAAGCAAGTCCATTTGTTTTTAGGGATGTTTTCACCCGAAACCGGCTGAAAGAAAACACACACCTGGTATGCACATGTGCGTGCACACATACACACATTTTGTGAAAGCAAAGGGACTTACTCTGTTTATATGATACACACAAATATATCAACTGTCCATCTTCTCTTGTTCTGAGGTAACTTTTAACTGCAATTACTGAAAATTGTACTTGGCCGCACTTACAGATTTGCTCCAAGGCCGCGTGACCTGGAAGAGTTCCCTGAAGCAGGACATCCCAATTTCTGCACTACTATTATGCCCATAGATAGTCCTCGACTTACAACAAGTTCACTTACTGACCGGTCAAAGTTATAACGGCACTAAAAAAAAGTAAAAAACCTATGGCCGTTTTCCAGAGTTACGACCCCCCCCCCCACAATCATGTGATCAAAATTCAGATCCTTGGCAACTGGCTCATATTTATGACGGTTGCAGTGTCCAGGGGGGGTCACGGGATCCCCTTTTGCGACCTTCTGACAAGCCAAGTCCTAGGGGGAAGCCAGATTCATTTAACAACCGTTGTTACTAATTTAACAGCTGCAGTGATTCACTTAACAACGGTGGCAAGAAAAGCCATAAAATGGGACAAAGCTGTCAACCAATGTTTTGCACGATGACCGAAATTGTGGGCTCCGTTGGCGGTCGTGTAGGTCGAGGACTACCCGTCCTCGGCTTTATGGCTGGCCACAATCCCAAACCCTGTTCCAAAGAAAGAGAGGAAAAATGTGGGCTGAGCTACCTGTTGCCGTAGCAAGTCATTGTCCATCTGAAGCCTCTCGGCTTCCTTGAACGTCTCCTGCATACGCTGATTCGTCTGGCGCAGCTCCCGGATGTAGTCGCAGGCTTTGGAGAGGATGCCCCCTTTGCTCTGAAAGAGAGAGAAACAAGGAACAGCTCCACCACTGAGCTTCCTGCTCTGCCCCACCTCGCATGGTGGGAAGGATCTTCCAAAATCATCGGGCTTCTCTAAGGTCTTTCCTCCTTTAAAGGTAAAGGTAAAGGTTCCCCTCGCACATATGTGCTAGTCGTTCCTGACTCTAGGGGGCGGTGCTCATCTCCATTTCAAAGCCGAAGAGCCAGCGCTATCTGAAGATGTCTCCGTGGTCATGTGGCCGGCATGACTCAACGCCAAAGGCGCATGGAACGCTGTTCCCTTCCCACCAAAGGTGGTCCCTATTTTTCTACTTGCATTTTTTACCTGCTTTCGAACTGCTAGGTTGGCAGAAGCTGGGACAAGTAACGGGAGCTCACCCCGTTACGCGGCGCTAGGGATTCAAGCCGCTGAACTGCTGACTTTTCGATTGACAAGCTCAGCGTCTTAGCCACTACACACCTCCAAGGATTAGCTGGCTCTGTTTATAGGATGGGACTTTATTTATTTATTTGTGGCTGGCTAAAATATCGATTCGTCTCAATTTATAGAGTTTGCCGTTATAGTCAAAAAATAAGCATTAAGTGCCGTTTTCCATCTGTTTTGAGTCAACTTCTCAATGCCTGGCAACGTCTTTGTGTCGTTCTTGAAAGCAACAAAGACGTCGCTCATCGCAGACACACACACACCCTCCCCAAGATGGTTGAAATTGTTTCCACCACCCCCTGACTTCCTAGAGCTTTAGGGCTATTTACGAACCTGGTAGCTTCCCATTCGAATACTAATGAGGTCCAAGCCGCTTAACTTCTTGAGTTTAGGCCAAAGTGGCCAACTAGCGGCCACAGCTTCAGGATTTCTCAAGTGGAAAACAGGTTTCTTGTGGGGTTGTCCTCAGCTAAGGAGAAATCGCTAGGAATAAGCATCTGCAAATCTAAGGAACTCTTCAAGCAGGAACTCTCAATTATGACAGCTCGTTTGCATTATTCCTCCTTCTACTGTGTTGGGATGAAATTATCTCTCCCCCATCAGATCCCCAACAGAGATGGACACAGATTAACGGAGTTGGAAGGGATCTTGTAGGTCATCTGTGGCAGCCCCTCAAATACTGGAACACTGCTATCATATCACCCCTGGTCCTTCTCTTGACTAGCCATACCGAATACTTGATAAGCAGAGTCGGGAAAATAAGTGGGACCTCAGCCTCTCAACCAACCGCTAAGCTATTTCAGAAGCCTGCAAAGATGACTCCCATTGCTAACATCGCTGGAATTAGTGAATAGGCTGCCTGCTGAAGAACCAGGGATAGGCCCAGTAGTGGTGCGAGGATGAAGATTCTATCTCCGAATCTTGTGGGTTGGTTTCAAAACATTTCGTTACCAGGCTAGGTCTCTTCAGCGGAGTTTAGGGGATGTCAGTTTCAGTGTTCTTCTGTTTATAAGGGCTTCAGGTGTGGGTCTGTCAAGTGAGGGTCTTGAGATGGGCCAAGTGTAGGTGTCATCTTTTGCGTTGGATCTTCCGGCCTGCCACATTTACTACTGTGGGAAACTGGGAGGGGGGATTGTATGGAGCACGGGTGATATATAGTCATAACAACATTCCTTTCTCAGGGAGTCAAGGACATCTTGCCCTGTACCTGGAGGGCTGGAACTGGGAGGCATCTCCACTTGGGACAGTGTCTTGATTGGACCATGTGATGGACATGTGGGTGCTGGGCAGGGACTTGGACTTTTCTTTGGGTGGGGAAAACCTGGAAACTTTCAGATTCGGGTTTTCCCAGATGTGCCAATATGACATCTCTAATAAAATGGAACTTTGAGGAATCTCAAGTTTTCTTTCATTGGGGATGTTACTTGGAACTCTGACAGTAGATGTGTCGAGTGAGGCTCTTGCAATGGGTCAGGTGTGAGTCATCGGTGAGTGTTTTGTGATGGGTCGGTTACAGCAGGTCAGAGTCATTGGGAGGTGAACTGCTGGTGGTGGGGGTGGTGGGGGTTTGCATGGGTCGGTTGAGGGTCGGTGCCGTCTCTGGTTGGGCGGTGTGGTTGATTTGGATTCTGAGGGGTTTGTCGGCTGGTTGTAGGTCAATGAGTCCTGTTGATGGAATGGCTTGTGGAGTGCCAGCCTTCAATGAACTCACGAAGCGTGGCGGGTGGTAGCATGAGGTGGCCGGTGATTTTTGTGTTGCTTCAATCAAACTGGTGCTGTTTGGGGTCGGAGTGGGTAGAGGTTAAGGATTCGGGATTGTGGCGTTTGACTGGTAGTGGTACGTATCGGGACTCCACACCACGATTTCTGCAGCCTGTGCTAACTCAAAAGACTGCCAATAGTTTGGAATTCAAGATCAGAATTATTTAGTAGAGTTCTTTTGATCAAAACTACAGTGGGAGAAAGGGATTGCTAACTTTCGTCTCCAAAGGACTGGACTGTTAACTTCTCATCATCTTAAGCAGGCAATGGCCCCACAACTCAATACACAGGGGTCTCCAACCGTGGCGACTTTAAGACCTGTGGACTTCAACTCCCAGAATTCTGGGAGTTGAAATCCACAAGTCTTAAAAGTTGCCAAGGTTGGAGACCCCTGCTCTAGCAGGAGGATGTTTCCACAAGCTATAATCTGACTGAACAGTACTTGTGGCTCCAATTACTCCACAATTATGCCATCCAATGAGGCTGTAATTATCCAAAGCAATTGCAAACAAGATAACCAATAGGGAAAATTCATCTGGGAGAAACAATAATCAGGGAAAGTCCGCTGGAACCATGGAAGGGTGATCTGGGACATCTCCACACGAGAGAAGCTTAATATGTCCTCCCCCAAAGCAAAACATAATTCCTTTTGCACTATCCCCCCCTCCACCCACCCCCCAGTAACTGCCCTCACCGCCCCCGTCTTGGTGTTGTCTGTATTGCAGTCTGGAATGATTTTTGACAGCTGTACGATCCAATTGTTGATCTTGTCCCGCCTCCTCCGTTCAACTTTTTTAAAAAAAAGAGAGAAAGAAAAGAAATAAAAATAAGACCCTGATCAAACATGGCAACCTGACAATAACATGTGGAGGGATGGAATGATTTGACTTTGGAGGAAGAGAAACAGGTACACACACAAGAGTTATTACCAACAGCTTTACAGATCAGAAATTGAAGGTTCGATCTAATCTGGGCAATATGTCTTCCCTCGGATGTTGCTGAACTACAATTCCCAGCATTCTTCTCCACTAGGTGGGATGTCTGGAGCCAAAAGGTACTGGAGTTCACTATCTGGAACATTTTCTTCCTCTGCCAATTTGGAAGAATAGCAATAGCTCTTAGACTTATATACTATTTCCTAGTGCTTTATAGCAGGGGTCTCCAACCTTGGCAATTTTAAGCTTGGCGGACTTCAATTCCCAGAATTCCCCAGCCAGCAAAGCTGGCTGGGGAATTCTGGAAGTTGAAGTCCTCCAGGCTTAAAGTTGCCAAGGTTGGAGACCCCTGCTTTATAGCACTCTCTAAGCCAGGGGTGTCAAACTCAATTTCATTGAGGGCAGCATCAGGGTTGTGTTTGACCTTGGAGGGGGTGCAGGGGGGGGGAAGGCATGGCCAGGGTGGGCATGCCAGCTCGATGTCACTTGTGTCTGGGGCACCTGTGGTGGCCCAGGCAGCCCTCCTCCCCAGCTCCGTTTTCAGCCAGGATGGCCTCCTGCAGCGCTCTGCCAGTGAAAACGGGAACAGCCGACCCCCCTGAGCTCCGTTTTCGCTGGCAGAGGGCTGCAGGAGGCTGGCACAGCCAAAAATGGAGCCACCCCCTGTGCACGGCCCCCCCTGAGCTCCATTTTCGCTGGCAGAGGCACCACGGGCCGGTCCTCCTCTGTTTCCAGGTTGGCCCCACAGGCCAGATCTAAGCACCCCACCGGCCAGATCCGGCCTGTGGGCCTTGAGTTTGACACCTCTGCTCTAAGCGGTTTAGAGTCAGCCTATTGCCCCCAGAATCTGGGTCCTCATTTTACCAACTTTGGAAGGATGGAAGGCTTGAGTCAACCTTGAGCCAGTCCGGATCGAACTCCTGGCAGTGGGCAGAGCTAGCCTGCAGTACTGTTTCTAACCACTACGCCATCATGGCGCTTTCCAAGAATTGGAAAAGGGAAATAAGATTGGGTCTTTCTCAATCGTGTTTCCGAGCAATGCCGTCCTTCCTCATCTGATTAGGGCACAAAGATAGATAGATAGATAGATAGATAGATAGATAGATAGATAGATAAAGAAATGGATGGATGGATGGAGATAGATAGATAGATAGATAGATAGATAGATAGATAGATAGATAGGTAGGTAGGTAGATAGATAGATAGATAGATAGATAGATAGATAGATAGATAGATAGATAGATAGATAGATAGATAGATAGACAGACAGACAGACAGATAGATATAGAAAGAAATGGATGGATGGATGGATGGATGGATAGAGAAGATAGATAGATAGATAGATAGATAGATAGATAGATAGACAGACAGACAGACAGACATGACAGATAGATAGAGATGATAGATAGATAAATAGAGATGACAAATAGATAGATAGAAAGAAAGGAAGAAAGATAGATAGACGGGGAGATATATATATCTAGAGAGAGAGAGAAAGGCAGCAGAGAGCTCACCAGTTGGGCTTTCCTGCTTACCTTCATTGTGCTGAGCTCTTCGCCTCTCATCTCGTGGCGTCCGCGTCCCGTCCATTTTCCTAGAATTTGAAGGAAGGGAGTTGAACGAATCAGAAAGCACAGCAGCTTTCAGAAACCCCTGTTCCCATCTCAGAACTGGCAGAACATCTTCTATGATTTCGAAAGACGGAGTTAAAAGATGCCAAATTGTCAGCCCTCTCCTTCAACACAGATAGGCATACCTAAGAATCGAGAAATCGGGGGATGCTCACCCCCCTCGTGGACGTTCTGAATTGGAAGGAAAAGGAACATCCGTCCAGGGTTGATTGATAAAACAGAGTGTTTGTTTTTCTAAAACCCGTCAGAAACGCAACAATTAGGGTGGACCCTTTCTCCGCTTTTTCTCCATAAGGTTGCAAAGCTCAACAGTTTCGGAAAATGAATCAGAATAGAGCCGGAAAGGACCTTGGAGGTCTTCTAGTCCAGCCCAATGGTGAAATCTAAAATTTGTTACTACTGGTTCTGTGGGCGTGGCTTGGTGTGGGGGTGGGGGTAATGTGACTTGGTGGGCGTGGCCAATTTTTTTTTTAACTTTTAAAACCATTTTTTCTACAACCTCTTCGGCGAAGAGGTTATAAAAAAATGCTTTCAAAAAGCTCTGACGATCCAAGCTGAGTTGCCTGATCAGCAGAGACTTTTTTTCTTTTAAACGCCTCTGCCAATCAAGCAACTCAGCTTGGATCGTCAGAGGCATTTAAAAGAAAAAAAACCCTTTTTTTCTTGTAAATGCCTCTGAGGATTCAAGCTGAGTTGCCTGATCGTTAGAGGCATTTAAAAGAAAAAAAGTCTCTGCCGATCAGGCAACTCAGCTTGGATCGTCAGAGACATTTAAAAGAAAAAAAAAGGGGGGGTTTCTTTTAAAAGCCTTTGATGATCCCAGCTGAGCCCCGCGATCATCAGAGGCTTTTTTTTTTTTACTTTTAAAAGCATTTTTTCGGCCGAAGAGGTTGTAGAAAAAATGCTTTTAAAAGTAAAAAAAAAAAAAAAGCCTCTGATGATTGTGCGGCTCAGCTGGGCATGGGGGTGGGGGGGGGGGGAGCAGGGATTTTTGCTACCGGTTCTACGAACCACCTGCCTCAATCGCTACCGGATCGGGCGATCCGGTCCGAACTGGGAGCATTTCACTCCTGGTCCAGCCCCCACTGCTCAACCAGGAGATCCTATAGTATTTCAGACAAATGACTGTCCAGTCTCTTCTTAAAAGCCTCCAGTGATGAAACACCCACAAACTTCTGAAGGCCAGCTGTTCCACTGCTTAATTGTCCCCACTGTTAGGAAGTTTCTCCTCAATTCCAGATTGCTTCTCTCCTTGATTAGTTTCCAACCATTGTTTATTGTCCTGCCCTCTGGTGCTTCGGAAAATAAATTGACCCCCCCCCCTTCTTTGTGGCAGCCTCTCAAACACTGGAATATTGCTATCACGTCCCCTCTAATCCTTCCTTTCTCTAGACTAGCCAAACCCAAATCCTGCAACCATTTTTCATATGTTTTAGTCTCCAAGTCTTTAATCATCTTAGCTGCTCTTCTTTGCACCTTTTTTTCCGAAGTCTCAACATCTTTTTTGTAACCTGGCCACCAAAACTGGATGCAGTTATTCCAGATGTGGCCTTACTAAGGCTTTTATAAAACGGTACTAATACTTCGCCTGATTTTGATTCTATGGCTCTGTTTATACAGTCAAGGATTGCATTAGCTTTTTTGGCTGCTGGTGCTGCACACTGCTGACGTAAAATGATTTACGTCTTTTCCCTTTCTCAAAGATGTTTTAAAAAGAACAACAAAACAACAACAAGGAAGTAGAAGAAGAAATACCCACATTCTTTTCTGGGAGAACATAGGTATAGTTGAGCGACCACTGTGGACTACATGTCCCACCCCATCAAATTTTAGACATGCTTTCAAAACTGAAGTCAGCCTTTTGAAGCAGGCGAGGTCAAGAATTCCAGGAGTCATATTTATTGTGATAAGGTAGGATAACAGTCTCAAAGCAGACGTTTTATTGTTAGTCATCCACGTGACAAGAATCTTGTCAAGCTGACTGCATTCCCTTGCGAAGGGAGGCTTCAGGGATTCTGGGGAGATCAGGCCTGCCTGTGCTGCTTTCTGCATTGCAAAGACTCTAATCTTGGTCCTTTCTTCATTCTTCCTTCCAGAACCTCGCTGGAGATTCCACTGCACGTTGTCCCCCAATATTGGTCTGATCCATCCAGGGGTGGGCTTCAAAAATTTTAGCAAGGGGTTCTCTGTCCGGTTGCTGGGTGGGCGTGGCCTAGTTGGCCTCCTGCACCATGGGTGTGTGTGTGCGTTTTTGTCCTCCCCAGGCTCCGGAGGCTTTTCTCGAGCCTCTGGGAGGGCGAAAACAGCCTCCCCAGGCTCCAGAAGCCCTCTAGAGGCCAGAAACGGTCCCATTTCCGTCCTTCCCGAACTTCCGGTATGCCTGTTTTTCGCCCTCCCCGAGCCTCCGCGCACACCCTGCACTTATCTACATCCAAAACAGGCCGTATGGGGACTCCTGGGAGGGGCGGGGTAGGCGGGGCCAGCCAGGAGTGGGATTTAGGGGTTCTCCAAACTGCACAGAATCTTAGCTAGAGGTTCTCCCAAACCCCTGCGAACCCCCAGCAGCCCACCCCTGGATCCATCCTTCCTTAGCTACATTCCTTTATATTCTGGCACACCGATTTGCCTGCTTTCTCTCCTCCCCAACTCCAGAATTATCTTGCTTGTGGTCCCACCTCTTCTGACCTCTTCTAGCTCGCCTCCCTCTTTTTTTTCCCCCCCCAACCACACTGCAGAATCTCCAGAACTTTCCCTGATTTTGAAACTTCACGTTTATGCCCGAAGCGGTACGTACGGGGAATAGGGGTGGGTGCGGGGAGCTATGGTACGTTGCGTTCCAGTCTGCAACACGTCTTGGGGGGTCATCATCACGTAGAACTGACCTGAAGGAGCAACGTGGAGAAGGTATTACGCCACCAAATAAATGACTAAAAAATTGGAAAAAAAAAAAAAAAGGAAAAGAGGATGCCTGCAAGAAAATGTTGCACTGCCAAATGCTTGCATGAAAAGATTTAGCTGTTGGCTTTTTGTCCATCTGACCCCCATCCTCCCACCCTACACCCCCGTTCCCAGTTTTCCTCCTCCTCACAATAAATCTGAAGTTTGGCTGCTGAGCATGGTTTGTCCTCGCTGGGCTGTTCCTTTATCTCTTCTACTCCCCCACCCCCCAAAAAAAATTAAAAATTAAAAGCAGTTTCAAGGAATGGATAGGCTTATACCCTGTGTGTGGCAATATTAAACATATACTGTGTTTCCCGAAAAATAAGACCCTGTCTTATATTTTTTTGAACCCTGAAATAAGCGTTTGGCCTTATTTTCGGGGAGGTCTTATTATTTTGGGGCGTGTGGAACAAGACAGGGTTCCATTTGCTGTCTTACCTGATTTCCATCTCTGACTCCCTAACCAGAGGAAATGGCGGGGACTGGCTGCACATGTGTTTAAATATTTTCAGGGAGGGCTTATTTTTGGGGGGGCGGGGGCTTATTTTAGCACATGCACACAGAAGCCCAATTGGGCTTATTATCAGGGGATGTCTTATTTTAGGGGAAACAGGGTAGATTACCACAGGCTGTTTTTATATGTATAGATAAACTATTATATATAATAGTTTTATATATATCAATGTATATATAATATATATATATATATATATATAAAAGGGATGCGGTGACTCAGTGGCTAAGATGCTGAGCTTGTCGATCGAAAGGTCGGCAATTCAGCGGTTCGAATCCCTAGTGCTGCGTAATGGGGTGAGCTCCCATTACTTGCCCCAGCTTCTGCCAACCTAGCAGTCCGAAAGCACGTAAAAAATGCAAGTAGAAAAAATAGGGACCACCTTTGATGGGAAGGTAATGCTCCACATGACCATGGAGATATCTTTGGACAGTGCTGGCTCTTCGGCTTTGAAATGGAGATGAGCACCGCCCCCTAGAGTCAGGAACGACTAGCACATATGTGCGAGGGGAACCTTTACCTTTACTTATAAACTATTAAACCATTTCTTCAGGCAGGATCTTCACTGATTTTATTTATTTATTTATTTATTTATTTATTTATTTATTTATTTATTTAGTCGCATTTCTATGCAGCCCAACTCCCAAGGGACTTGGGATATGTTGGGATTTGCCAACATAAGGAGCTAAACTGAGCTTGGGCAGTTTATTGAATTTATTTATTTATTTACTTACTTACTTACTTACTTACTTACTTACTTACTTGTGGGATGGACCCACAATCTTAACATGTGGTGTCCATTAGATCAAATCAGATGGTTTATTCGTCTGGGTAAAGCCTGTCCTGTAAACAGAGCAACTGTTTTGTTCATCAGAGTTTTAATCACAGATCACTGTGGCACTGTGATCAATACAGTTTTGATTCCTTTTACATAAAATATAACTATAGACCCCTAGCTATAGCATTGAGCTAGTCTGGGCTTCATGGGCCAATGATTGGGGATTGTAGGGGTGGTAGTTCAAGAGACATGGAGGCCATCAAAGCCATCTCAAACAGCTTTCAGAGGTCCCTGATTTCCTACCTCCAGCTTGTGTCAGCGACTGATCGGTTGTCTGTACGGAAACTGCTGTGCCATCTCCCACTGTGGAAGCAGGGAAGTATGCAAAACGGGCTTCACCACTAACAGCATCTGTGGCCGGACTCCCACCGTTACTGAAAGGGTTCTGAATCACAGCCTGGAAACAGGAGGAGAGGCATTTGTGGGTCTGCGATAGCAAACTACCCAAAGCAAGATAAATAATACCCGAATCAGGATAAATAATGGATAAAGAGCAAGGGAAGGCTTGAGTCACATGAAATAAAACCCTGGCTTTTATTTGGGTGACACGAGTGGCAGGCAGGCCAACAGCTGGGGCTCAACATTAGGAGAACTCAATTAAATCAAGACTTCGTGCAGACTAGGAAATCAATAAACGGTCCAGGAATGGATTTACAGAAACAGAGGAAAGTGAGGAGTGTAGATCTGCTGTATGAACTGAAGGTAGGCACTGCCCTCTTGTGTTTAAGAACAGGTAACAGGTTAACAACCAGGACGCGGTGACTCAGTGGCTAAGATGCTGAGCTTGTCGATCGAAAGGTCGGCAGTTCAACGGTTCGAATCCCTAGTGCCACGTAATGGGGTGAGCTCCTGTTACTTGTCCCAGCTTCTACCAACCTAGCAGTTCGAAAGCACGTAAAAAGTGCAAGTAGAAAAATAGAGACCACCTTTGGTGGGAAGGTAACAGCATTCCGTGCGCCTTTGGCGTTGAGTCATGCCAGCCACATGACCACGGAGATGTCTTTGGACAGCGCTGGCTTTTTGGCTTTGAAATGGAGATGAGCACTGCCCCCTAGAACCGGGAACGACTAGCACATATGTGCGAGGGAAACCTTTACCTTTTACTAACAGGTTAAAAACAGCCAGTTAGGTGTGGTGATTAAGGCACCAGGCTAGAAAGTGGGAGACCGTGAGTTCTAATCCCGCCTTAGGCACAAAGCTGTCTGGCTGATTTTGTGCCAGTCACTTTCTCTCAGCCCCAGGAAACTGACAATGGCAAACCACTTCTGAAAAATCTTGCCAAAAAAATTTGCATTGCATACCATCTGTCTGCAAGGGAGAACTTCTGGAACCGCAAAACAGACAAAAGTCATCAAAAATGAAGAAGGCAAAGTACTCTGGGTCTTTAGAATTCAACAGAATTCAGCACCTGCCACACAACACCACAGACTTAAGAACTCGGTCAGAAGAGAAAGAACTGGAGAAAAATCAGAAAAAATGCAAAGGCCTGCAAATAGAAGTACAACAACTGTAGCAAAAGAATGCAAAGATAGTACCAAAAGCGATAAGGGCCTTGGGTGTGTAACAGCAAAACATCTGGAGCACCACTTGAGCATCACTGGCATTGACAAAAATCACCATTAGTCATTTGCAAAAGGCAGCTTTGTTCTGAACAGCTTACATCCTCTGACGCCATCAAACAACAACATCTGTCTATCCCAGGGCCCTTGGAAGGACTTGACAGGTGGATCAAAATAGCAACTCCAGTCTAAACATCTGGTTGGCCGTGCGACCAATCGTAACAATAACACTAATACTGGGATTAGTTATTTCTCACCTGAGCAACAGCTTGCTGGCCACTGGCGAAAGCTGCGGTCGAGACCACGCTAACGGCCCCCGTTGCATCCGTTTGTCCATCCAGCTGACTGTCCGTCACCTGAACGACTCTGTATGTCACCTGGGGAGAAACAGCAGAAGCCATATCACTCTTCTGGCTGAAGTGGGGATTTATGGGGAGGTAACGAGGTGACGTTCAGCCTACTTGAAGATCTCAAAACAATCAAACTCTGCTATGGGATGATTTCTGCAACGAAAAACACTTTTTTGGGGGGGAGCACAATGAAATGAGTCAGAAATGGGAGTGGATTCCCTTAATATAGGCCAGGGATGGTTAACCTTTTCAGTGCCGAGTGCCAAAGTGCACGCACACACGCAAATGCATGCATGCTCACCCAAACCCCCAAAATGCAATGCGAGCACCCCCCCGTGCATGCGCCCTGCCCCATGCATGCACGTCCCCTGCGCATGCGCCCCGTGCCCCCCTCTATGCCCCGTTTTGGCTTCCAAGTTGGTGAGGAGGCTTTGGTGCCTGGAAGCCAAAACGAGGCATGAAGGGGCTGCACAAGGCCCCCCCCGCGCCCCATTTTGGGCTTGGAAACCCTCCTGCACCAACCTGGAAGCCAAAAAGGGGCACGGGGGGGCACACAAGGCCCCCGTACCCCGCGTTGGGCTGGAGAGACTCCTGCACCAACCTGTGAGCCAAAACAGGGCACGGGGTGCCACACAAGCCCCCCCCGCACCCCATTTTGGGCTTGGAAACCCTCCTGCATCAACCTGGAAGCCAAAAAGGGGCACGGGGAGGCGCACGAGGCCCCCGCACCCCGTGTTGGGCTGGAAAGACTCCTGCACCAACCTGTGAGCCAAAACAGGGCACGGGGCAATACATGAGCCCCCCCCCGCGCCCCATTTTGGGCCTGGAAAGCTTCTCCACCAACCTGCACCCCCCCACGCGCATGTGCACATGCGTCCCCCGCATGCGCCCCACTCCCTGCACATGCGCGGCAGAGACCCGAAGACCAGCTGGCTGGCAGGAGGTGCGCACGTATGCGTGGTAGAGCCAGGCTGGGGCAACGGCTGGTGTGCCCGCAGAGAGGGCTCTGCGTGCCACTTGTGGCACGTGGGCCTTAGGTTCGCCACCACGGATATAGACGTTCGCCTGCTGTATTCCACCGTCTTCAGACTGCAAGACGGGGGGCGGGGGGCAGTCTTTAATCGCTGGAACTCCATCCAAAGTCCAAAATCCAACCTTCTCAACGTGGACATTACCTGTCCTCCATTGTTCTCTGTTCGAAACTGATACTGGATATTATGGTCTGCAAAGGCTGCTTGCTGGACACTGGCAATGGCCACTGCTGTCTGTTCGTCTGCATTTGTGCCGTCCCCTGGCAGAGAAAGAGATTTCAATGGACAGCTTCATGACCAACGGCCCGGAAAGCTTAACAATATCCAGTGAATTCTAGAGCCCTGGCAAGACAGGAAATCAGGTTTGAAAGGGTGTGGAGTTGAGTCAGGGACTTGCACATGAGTGATGGGGGGGCGGAGGGGGGGGCTGCTCTTGAGAGTGGAACTCTCACCATCAGCCTCCTTCAAATATCAGCCGTAGCAAGGTTGAATATTCTCAATATTTACATCAGACTGATCCGGATTGCTATTTAAGGTCCTTGGTTCTCTTCCATCAGGGATGTACAGCTGGGACAGCCAATGGGGCATTTGGAAGAGAAGAAAGTGTAAAGGTAGTCCTCTATTTATAACAGTTCATTTACGACTGCATTGGAAAAAAGTTGACTTATGACCCTTTTTTCACATTTCCGACCATTGCAACGTCCCCATGGCCACATGAGACGCTTGGGAACTCATATTTATGACATTTCGGCTAACCTGATCCCCTTTTTTACACACCAAGTCAATGGGAAAGGCAGATGCACTTAATAACCGAGTTACTAACTAGAGCTTTGTTAGTACAGTGGTCTAAAGCACCCTGTTATTAAGACCAGCTGCCTGCAATTACTGCAGGTTCGAATCTCGCCAGGCTCAAGGTTGACTCAGCCTTCCATCCTTTCTAAGGTAGGTGAAATGAGGACCCAGAGTGTGGGGGCAATAAGCTGACTTTGTATAAATATACAAAAGGATGAAGGCTATTGCTTAACGCATTGTAAGCCACCCTGAGTCTCCAGAGAAGGGCGGCATATAAATCAAATTTTAAAAAAAAAGCACCGCAGTGATTCACTTAACCGGCCAAAGAGGTCATAAAATGAGAGGAAAATTCACTTAACCGTCTCGCTTAGCAACAGAAATCTTGGGCTCAGCCACGGTCTTAAGTTGACGACTAAGTTGTCGTTGCCGGCTTTGGAATTCCAGAGAGCTGAGCATGTGACACAAACACTGTGCGAAAATGGATCGCGCACTACCTTTCAAACTGATTTTAGTAGTGTGGTTGTGGGACCAGGGGAAGCAGAAAAAAAAAAAATGCTAGCACAGGTTGCGCTGACTGCCATGGGAGGGAAGGCGCATTATGCACCTAACACAGAATCCGGAACTGTGCAAAGGCCGGTGGGCTACAGCTCCCACCGGCCACATCAGTTGAGTCCAATGGGAGCTGTAGTCTGTTCATATCTGCAGAACTCTGGGTTTCTTTGAGACAAGGGACAGTCTTCCTTGCAGATGGATAGTTCCTTCTCTTTCTCCAATTAATATTCAACAGGGAATGTTGTATCCTGCATGTGACAGGCTACTAAAACCAAAGCATGCGAGATTTTGGCTGCAAAATCCTCTGCAGGTAAGATCCAGACAGAAGGTGAGACAGCTTTGCTCCCCCCCCCACTTTTTTTTTAACAGTTTATTTATATATTAGGGGATGCGGCGGCTCAGTGGGTAAGACGCTGAGCTTGTCGATCGAAAGGTCGGCAGTTCAGCGGTTTGAATCCCTAGTGCCACGTAAACGGGGTGAGCTCCCGTTACTTGTCCCAGGTTCTGCCAACCTAACAGTTCGAAAGCACATAAAAAATGCAAGGAGCCTAGATAGCTCTGTGGACAAGGCACTGTAATTTAACACCAGCTGTCTGCAATTAAAGTAAGTTTGAATCTTGCCAGGCTCAAGGTTGACTCAGCCTTCCATCCTTTCTAAGGTAGGTAAATTGAGGACCCAGTTTGTGGGGGCAATAAGCTGACTTTGTATACAAGGTACAAAAGTATGAAGGCTATTGCTTAACGCACTGTAAACCGCCCTGAGTCTCCGGAGAAGGGCGGCATATAAATCAATTAAAAAAAAAAAAAGTACCATGTAAAAAATGCAAAGAAACAATGATTAGTTGGGCAAAAAAATCTCAGACATAATATAGAATTAGAAAAGTGGGATAAATTATGGGAAAGAAATTATAAATTTACAATGGTGGTACCTTATAAAGAAAATTTGTACAAAATGTTCTATAGATGGTATTTGGCACCAGCGAGATTGGCCAAAATGTTTTCAAATCTATCACCCAAATGTTGGAGATGTGGCCATAAATTAGGAACATACTACCACATGTGGTGGATGTGCCCTAAAATAAAAAAATGTTGGTATAAGATTAAGAGCTGGTTGGAGGAAATCACATTACAAAAGATAGAATTCAAACCCGAGGTCTGCCTTTTAGGAATAATAGATCCAAAATTAGAGAAATCTTCGCAATATCTAATACTTCACATACTAATGGCAGCAAGGATCATCACTGCACAAGGGTGGAAACAAAATAATATACCACCAGAGGAAATAGTGATTAGGAAAATTTTACAATGTGCAGAAATGGATAAAATGACAATGGAAATTAAGGAAAGAGAAGATTTGGACTATTATAGAGTGTGGAACACATTCTATGAATGGATAGAAAAAAGAAATCTAAACAAGAATTAGGAAATTTAAGTTAATAGCACTGAAATAAAGAACTATATGTTACTAATTATTGTTAACCTTATAGTATTGACTGTGCAAATAAATATAATGTAAACGTATGTATTCAGTAGAAGAACTGAACAAAAATAGACAATATGCATGTCGATAGAGAAGGCTGTAAAAATAGCATATAATGTATTGTTATGTTTGTCATGTTTTTTACTGCTTTTGTCCTTGTTTTTTTTCTGTTTTTAAAAGTAAAAAGCTTAATAAAAACTATTTTTAAAAAAATGCAAGTAGAAAAATAGGGACCTTTGGTGGGAAAGTAACAGAGTTCCGTGCGCCTGCCAGCCACATGACCACGGAGAGGTCTTCGGACAGCGCTGACTCTTTGGCTTAGAAACAGAGATGAGCACTGCCCCCTAGAGTCAGGAACGACTAGCACATACTTGAGAGGGGAACCTTTACTTTTACCTTATATATTTTTCTTTAACATATATAAGTGTTTTATGAACAATGTATTGTCTGGGTCAATTTGCTTACCTAATAATATATAATATAATAACATATTAAACATAAGGCATACGTAATAGTATTTTTCCAATTTCTAATTTCTACTTCTATTGTCCAACCATTGATAAAATAAGTCCCAATGTTTGGAAATATTCTGTATCTTCTTTATCTTTAATACCAACCTATCCATTTCTGCACAATCTAGTATTTTTTAAAAAATTACATCTTCTTCTATGAGTGGTTCCTCATTTTTCCAGTGTGGTGCACGTATATAATTGTTGCTGACATCAAGACATGTAATATTAAATATATATGCTCCCATTTTTATACCCCTGGCTGCAGAAATGCCATCCATGCAACGTGTTTCGGGCATTTCTGGACCGGCTCAGGAATTCTCCTTACCTTCTCGTAGCTCAACTCCATCTTCACTTTCTTGATCTTTCTCGTGGCTGAAACACAAAAGGAAGAAAAAAAGAATTCAGCTCTATTTCCTTCCTGCTAGATATGGGGAAGGGGGGAGAGGTGGTTTCTTTTTAATCCTCGTAGGGACGTGGTGGCTCAGTGACTAAGACACTGAGCTTGTCAATCGAAAAGTCGGCAATTCAGCGGTTCGAATCCCTAGTGCCGCGTAACGGGGTGAGCTCCCGTTCCTTGTCCCAGCTTCTGCCAACCTAGCAGTTCGAAAGCACGTAAAAAATGCAAGTAGAAAAATAGAGACCGCCTTTGGTGGGAAGGTAACAGCGTTCCGTGCGCCTTTGGCGTTTAGTCATGCCGGCCACATGACCACGGAGACGTCTTTGGGCAGCGCTGGCTCTTCGGCTTTGAAACGGAGATGAGCACCGCCCTCTAGAGTCGGGAACAACTAGCACATATGTGCAAGGGAAACCTTTACCTTAGGACCAAAATGAGCCAGATGAAAAGTTTTAGCAGCATATAGAATCTCTCCCCCCACCTCACCACCCTCACCCCAAATGACTGCCTCCTTTTTAAGGAGTTTTGCAATCAGTTGCAAAAATAAAAGCAACTCAGAAGCTGCAAAACAGATTTGGTTTTGCTGCCCTGTTTTATAGGAACGCAGCATAGTGCACTTCGAATTTTAGCCTCCAGCTCTGGTGTTCACTTACACAGAGAGATTTCAGAAGCCAAAAACGGAGCACTTGGCACAGAAAACAGACCTTGTATGGGCCGGGGTGAGAATTCATGATAAAATAATCTTCTGGTTTTAAGGTTCCCCCCCACTCCCCGATGAAACAATGGAAATCCAATGGCCAATGAGAACTTCAAAAGAGAAGATGTTCAAAAGATGCTCAGTTTGGTGGTGGTGGGGGGGTTCATCGCTTAGGACAATGCAAAGCCAGAATGCACCCACCCACCCCAATCTGCTCCGCTGCACACAATAAAACAACGTTGTGTCAAGCAACTGAAATGATGCAGGTTTTCTCCTACTTCCAGAATTGTCATAAAAAGTGCTTTTTTTCAAAAGGCGACTGGACTTTGCTTTTTTCTTGAAGACGTTTCGCTACTCATCTATGAAGCTTCTTCAGTTCTTACTGAATTGTGGGGGGGGGGAGGGAGGAGGAATGGAAGGATTTATATATTCCTTGCAGTCTTCTGGTCCTTAGCATGCTCTCTGAGACTTACTGAGGCCACTTGGGAGTTTTATCTATGCACTCAAGAGTGCAAATGGGTGTGGAATCTTCTTGGAACTGCTGAAAAGACTGTGTTGTAAAAATGGAATCCAAGGTGCTTTTTCAAGAGGCAACTGGTCTCTCTGTTTGTTATTTTGTTTTGAAGACATTTTGCTTCCCTAAGGTTTGAAAGAGTTGGCTGTTCCCTAGACTTTTGAGTTTAGAGGCAGAACGAGCTCTAATGGCTAATTGGCTTCTTGTTCTTTTCTTTTGTAAATGGAATAATTTTTGCAACCTCAGCCATCTATTATTTAGATTGCTTGGTTGCTATCGTTGGTTGTAGTTATTTCTATGAGATAGGCAGGCATGGAAGTCACTTGAGCGAGCACCATTTAAAAAACAGAAAGAAAAAAGGACAATCAATAAAAAAAAAAATACAGGGAATCCTTGCGTAACGACCAGACAAAATTATGACGGTGGCTGAATGAGTGATATTTAGAATTGGTCCTCAAAGTTCTGCCTGCCGCCCCCTCTCAATGGGGTTGTCCCAGTGGTGAAATGTAAAATTTGTTACTACCGGTTTTGTGGGCGTGGCTTGGTGGGGGGGTAATGTGACTGAGTGGGCGTGGCCAACTTTTTTTTTTTTTTTAAACTTTTAAAACCATTTTTTCTACAATCTCTTCGACGGAAGAGCTTGTGAAAAAAAAAAGATTTTAAAAGCCTGACGATCCCAGCTGAGTTGTCTGATCGTCAGAGGCTTTTTTTTTCCTTTTAAAAACATTTTTTCTACAATCTCTTTGGCCAAAGAGGTGGTAGAAAAAATGCTTTTAAAGGTCTCTGACGATCCCAACTGAGACGCACGATCATCAGAGGCTTTTTTTTTTTTTTTTTTACTTTTAAAAACATTTTTTCAGCCGAAGAGGTTGTAGGAAAAATGCTTTTAAAAGCCTCTGACGATCCCAATTGAGCCGCGCGATCAGCAGAAGCCTTTTTTTTTTTTACTTTTAAAAGCATTTTTTTGGCCGAAGAGGTTGTAGAAAAAATGCTTTTAAAAATAATTTTAAAAAAAGCCTCTGATGATCGCGCGGCTCAGCTGGGCGTGGGGGGAGGCGGGGAGAGCCAGGGATTTTTGCTACCGGTTCTCTGAACCACCCGCCGCCATCGCTACCGGATTTGGCAATCCGGTCTGAACCGGGAGCATTTCACCCCTGGGTTGTCCCATGCTTGCTTTCCTAACAGTTTTGACTGCATTTGGAAATCCCGGTGTTTATTTATTTGGAAATCTGTGTATCACTTTTGCAGAACAATAGAAGGAATTTCCCTAGTTGAAGAATGGTTTAGAAACCTCCTTTGATGGGACAAAACAACAACAACAACAACAAACAGTGACGCAAGTATCTCTCATGTGTAAACACTTCATTTTTTTAGCAGTGGTGTGTGTACATGTTACGTGTGTGGGATCTTTTCTTATTTGGGTGCCCCTCCTAAACATTTTGTAGCTTTAACACCCAAAATTCACTGCAGAGAGAAAGGGGTAACCCCGAAATGTCCGAATGGGCAAGGTTCGTTCACTGTCATTCTTTCTCACCTAAATCTAATTTATTGAGACTTTCCTATTTTCAATTCCCAATTTTTTATTTATTTATTTATTTATTTATTTATTTATTTATTTATTTATTTATTTATTTATTTATTGGTTCGATTTATATGCCGCCCTTCTCCGGAGACTCAGGGCGGCTTACAATGCGTTAAGCAATAGCCTTCATACTTTTGCATTTACCTGCTTAGTAGGGCTTTTGGCCCCCCCTCTAAGCGGTATTCTTTTTTATACAAAGTCAGCTTATTGCCCCCACAATCCGGGTCCTCATTTTACCTACCTCGAAAGGATGGAAGGCTGAGTCAACCTGAGTCAACCAATGGCGGTTTTAAATCCAGAGCCAGTTCAGCGCCCCATCCCAGCATTAAGAGTACCTGCTGAGTAGCAAGTACTAATAATAGATGGCCTTTTCTGCTTTGTCCCTGTTCTACTTTTTGTCAAATCAGGTTGGTTTGGGTTATTTTTTTTTCCGGGGGGGGGGTGGGGTGAGGGAAAACATCCCCTCCCCAATATAGTACATCAACAGGGACAGAGAAATGAGAAGCGTTCTCTATTGCAGATAGAAAGACTCGGGTTAAGTCCAACCAGGAACAAGAGAAATATGATAAATAATTAAAGGAGAATTGGGAGGGGGGGGCAGCTTTGGTAGTACAGTGGTCTAAAGCACCCTGTTATTAAGACCAGCTTCCTGCAATTACTGCAGGTTCGAATCTCGCCAGGCTCAGGGTTGACTCAGCCTTCCATCCTTTCTAAGGTAGGTAAATTGAGGACCCAGTTTGTGGGGGCAATAAGCTGACTTTGTATAAATGTACAAAAGAATGAAGGCTATTGCTTAGCACATTGTAAGCCACCCTGAGTCTCCGGAGAAGGGCGGCATATAAAAATAAATAAAAATAAAAAGAATGAATGAGAGTCAAATGGAAAGAAAAACGAAAAAGCGATTGAAAAGAACCGTCCAATTGGATGGGATTTGGGGAGTGAAACGAACTCAAGCTGTCTGCCCAGCTCGACACGCAAAATCCAGAGCATCCCAAAAGGCCTTGCTTCAAGATTCCCCCCCCCCTTCAATCTGTACCGCTGCAACTTAAACCGAGCCAATGAACATAACTATAAAATTCCAGAAGGGTTTAGAGAGAAAGCATGGCTGCAGAGAATTTAATACTCTTGAGCTTTGGGGTTTGTCCCCCCCGCCCCCCAAGTTACTAGCCAGAAAAATTCTTTATTGGTCTCTTTGAGGGGTGGCTATCAGAAGAAGATATGGGACACTAGTATAGATCTATTTCAAGGTATTTAGCTCTCATCAGCTAGCCAGACCTTTGGGGCTGAAAGGCGAAAGGAAGCAGTATGCTCCTTTCCATATTTGGGTAGACCAGGTTGCTTCGATAGAATATATACATATACCAGGGTGGATTTGATTTAAATCACAATTTAAATCATGATTTAAATCACTAGTAGAAAGGCTTGATTGAAATCAACTCGATTTAAGTCATAATTTTTAAAGAGCAACTGTCATCTCTGCTACTCCTTTGACCCACTGTTGACTCACCGATAGTCCCAGTGTTGCAGAATATACAGCCTCATGCTACATAACTAAGCTCCCTTTCATACTGAATAAACTAAATTATTTATGTATCTTAAATAGAAAACTATCTTACGATAGATTTTTACCCCAAACATTTTTTATTAAAATTCAATAAAAATCAAAAAAATCCAATTTAAATAAAAAAAATCTGATTTTTTTGATTTTTTAAAAAAAAATCATTGATTTTTATCCACTCTGGTTTCAAGGTATTTAGCTCTCATCAGCTAGCCAGACGCTTGGGGCTGAAAGGCGAAAGGAAGCAGTATGCTCCTTTCCATATTTGGGTAGACCAGGTTGCTTCGATAGAATATATACATATACACACACATATATACACACAAACATACACATATATATATACACACACTCTCTCTCTCTCTCTCACATACACACACACACACATATCAAGGGTGGTATTCACTTACCTTCGCTACCGGTTCACAAATGTGAGCGGGCACTTCCGTGCATGCTCAGAGCATCAAAAATGTGGATAAATGGGATGTGATTACATCCGGGCGGATGGGCAGAGCCTCCCGCAGCTGCCACTACCGGTTAGAACCTGCTGAATACCACCACTGATACATACATACATACATACGTACATCCATAGACATATATATATTACAAACTATTCTAAAAATACAAGTTCCAGGTATATTAGTAAAAAAAGCAGACATATTGCGAACTCCAGAACTTAAGATTTTAAAATTTTAAAAGAATTAATATTTTATTTTACTAAGCTTTCGTCAGCCATCTGCTGACATCGTCAAAATATTATTTTATTTATTCATTCATTCATTCATTCATTCATTCATTCATTCATTTATTACATTTTTATACCGCCCTTCTCCCGAAGGACTCAGGGCGGTGTACAGCCATATTAAAACAACATATACCTCAAGATTTAAAAACAGTTTAAAATATATTAAAAATTTGCCCCTTATATTAAAAATAACAAACACCCAATTAAAATCATTTTCTAAGCCAGCCTTGTAATTACCGTTACAGATTTTTTACACACACACATGTATGTGTATGTGTATGTGTATATGTATATGTGTTTTTCTATCGAGACACCTGGTCTACCCCAGCGTGTGGGAGGGAGCATACTGCATCCCTTTCGCCTTTCAGCTCCAATCCAGGAGCCCTCAAGCAGTCACCTTCATGACAAACCATTTTATACCAAATTTATATTTCGCTGATAAAGAAATAAAGGGAAACTGATGAAGGGAGGAGAACTTGTAGCTCAGAGGTTAATACAACTGCCTAACATGCAGGCAGCCCAAGTTTGAATCCAATAAGGGTCTGGCTAGCTGATGAGAGCTAAATAGCTTGAAATAGATCTATACTAGTTAGTCTCCCTTTATGTCTTTATCAGCGAAATATAAATTTGATATATATATGTATATATATATATATATACACATACACACATATACATACATACATACATACATACATACATACATACATACATACATATATCTCCTTCCATTCCACACTATCCTGTTAAAGCGATGAGAAGCGAAACCTCTTCAAAAGAAAAAACAAGGAAGTCCAGTTGCCTCCTGAAAAGGTTTTGGGACAACCATGACCTGGATGACTGAGAATCTCTACAGACGATCAGAAGATCGTCAGACACTGGCTCACCTTCCTACTATTTCTAACCGCTTTAATGATGAAGCAAGTCCATAAAATATCAAGGCTGAATTATTTAGCATTTCAGCATACTCATTCCCCTCCAAGGAATTTTGAACAGCCTGCCTGATTCTGGCACAAGCACTTTATTCCGCTTTGGCACCGTATAGGGGCTGAAAAAAGGCAGTGGGGTGTAGTAGTTAAAAGTACTGGACGAGGTGAAGAAGAGATCCAGGGTTCACCCTAGACAACCACAGAGTTGCTATTGTTCAGTTTAGTTTACTTTATTGTCATTGCATCTCGTACAACGAAATTAAATGCCATCTTCAGTGTACATTGTAACTATAAAAATAAAACACAAACACACATCCTTCACATTCTGCACAATTGAATTGAAAACCCTCCGATATTGCATTAATGTTGCACTATACAGTAGAATTCAATATAGTTATTGCCTTGGGATAGAAGCTGTTTTTCAGCCTATTTGTCCTTGGTTTTATTATCCTGTACCGTCTGCCAGATGGTAATAGTTCAAAAAAAAAGGGTGCCCAGGATGAGATGGATCTTTAAGAATGTTTTGAACTTTCTTAAGGCAGCGGGAGCTATTAAAGCTCTTCCAAAGAGGGGAGGGGGCAGCCAATGATCCTCTGGGCAATGACGTTGACCCTCTGGAGCGCTGTCCTATCTGCCACTGTGCAATTGGCAAACCATACACAGGGGCAGTAAGTTAAAATACTCTCTATAGTGCAGCGGTAGAAGCTCACCAGCAGTTTTTCATTCAGTGGTTGTTTCCTGAGAAGTCTCAGGTAGTGTAATCTCTGCTGGGCCCTTTTGACCAGTGCTGCAATGTGAGCGCCCCAGGACAGGTCCTCTTTTATGATAACACCCAGACGGGGTGGGACGGACAGGGAGGGGGAGAAAGAGATGAAAGCAGCACGC